>NC_060142.1:288047579-288367579 GCF_021461385.2 Schistocerca piceifrons
CACTGACAAGAAGAAGGGACAGAATGATAGGACATCTGTTAAGACATCAGGGAATGACTGACGGTACTAGTTGTAGAGGTCAAAAACTGTAGAGATTGGAATACATCCAGCTAATAACTGAGGTTGCAAGTGCTACTCTGAGATGAAGAGGTTGGCACAGGAGAGGAATTCATGGCCGGCCGCATCAATGAGGAGACTCATGAAACGCCCCCTCCCCCTCCCAAAAAAGTAAATAAAACACAATTCAAGGCATGAATGACAAATACGCTTGTCATTTCGGGAAGTATACTCGTTTAAAAAAGTCACTGGAGTCCCGCAGTCGTCACGGTCATTATCAATGACAAGGCTGTATACAATTTATCCAGTAAATAAGTAGTTTGGGACAAATAAAATGGTGTTTAAGATAATATAAAAAAGGGTTCTGTTATTCGGATTGGATTAATAAGTTATCTTCATAAATATACACTGAGTGAGAAAAGTCATGCGTTAACAATATGCACTTATACAAATAGCGGTGGCATTGCGTGCACAAGGTATGGAAGGCCGGTGCGTTGATGAAAATGTCATTTGTTCTCAGGTGATTCAGGTGAAGTTTTGAATGGAGAAGTGCACGCCCTTTCAATGAGCATTGAGTGTGAGGGACGAAGATTATCTGGAAAGGTTTTCGGACGAATAAATAATTTAAAACATGAATTTTGACCGAATCTTGTAGTAACATAGGCAGAAATCTTGCGAGACACTGGTCCATGAGCTCCGGCACGTTTACAGAATCGAACAAACCCGCTCATGAATGGAAACCGTTGTTACATATATATATATATAAAATAAAAAATTACATTACGTATTTCGTACAGAATCTTCCAGAAAACACGAAGCTGACTAAAACATATATACAGCTAGTTGCCAACCAGCAGCCTCTCAGGGTACAATCGGCGTCTCTATACGCATCACTGAAGTTAACAGACGTTATTCTGAATCTATATCTTTAAAGTGATCCAAAGGCTTCAATCACTGATAAGTCATTACTTAACATTTGCTTGCAACAAATCGCAAAAAAACGGGGTGTTTACGATAAATCTATTACGCACCAGTGTCTTGAAAGGGAAAATTTTTATAACACGTAAAATATAATAGGAAAATGTATTAACCACTAATATTTCTTTTCACATTTTATTACAACAATATGTAGTGTACCAAAAATTTTCGAGGCATCCCAATGCGCCGGTGCTTCGAGACTGCATATATTCATACCACACCATCAAATATGGGCTGCAAGTGTCGTAATCCAGTATGACTTCTCCTCTGCTTCTAACGTAGAATGTGATCTTGCATCTCATTTCCAAAGTTCATTACCACGAAGAAAATATCTAACGAGTCTGCGTCTGCCCCTCATATTTGGGAATGGTCCGAAACGTGGAATTCCTCGTTCTGACGTCTCAAAACTCGACTACTTCCACGTCCACGTCCGCTTTCACGGATCGTATGTACGTCTGTCTCTTGACGGACGGAGGCGTCTGTAGCCAGGAGGCCAATAGGGGTGGCAGCGAACGCGGAAGGCGCCCCGGCATGGCATCTCGGCTAACGACGTTACTGCAAAACACTGTCATTACGCGCAGCAAATTGCTCTCTTTAACCTCGGACGAGCAAATCACTTCAGACTCATGTTGCGCGTTCCCATTACGCGCGCGGAGCGAATCAAAAATTCAATCGTGGGCGGAGGCGATGGCTGGAGCGGGAATTGCGGGGAACATATTCAAATCAGTCGGTGGCCTTCCGCCGGGATTCCGCGCGGCCGGCAATTTCCTCATAATGAGCGTGCCACGACCGATAATTTCGCGCTCGTTAGGGAGACATTTCTGTCTAGTGTCTCTGCGGCCAGTATGCTACTGCCGGGTCATTTATTACTGTTTAATTGAGGCTGTCTTCTGGTAAATCGGCTTCTGATCAGCTTCTCCTTTCCTTGTCGGTGTAATCTTGGCGGCTTTATCTGTTGTTATTTGTTTAATACTCTGTAAGTGCACGCAGTTTCAATGAGCATTGAGTATGAGAGGCGAAGAGCAAAAGGTCATCTCTGCGGAGCATTTAACTGGCCATTCTAGGGTTGCATATAGCCAGTAAAAACACACGTCGCTATCAAACCATTCTTCTGAGCTTTCACATCAAAGCCTGAGTTTCTTTTGATGCAACGGGTTGCTTACTTGCGAAATAGTAAAAGAGGAACATGACGCGTGCTAACAACTACAGCGTTTTACCTTCAACGTAAAACTGGTCTATGATAAGTACTTTACAAGCAAAACTGAGGACGGGCTGAATTGGTCACTGCTCTACAGTACCCTTGGCTTATGTTCAAGAAACTTATAATTTACACATGATCTCAAATTTCCTGTTGAGGAACGCTGAACAGTATGGAATTATCCTTCATTAATGACGAACTTTTCATACTTGATAGCAATTTACATTTTGACTTAGGACCACATACGCTAGTGCATGACAGTCCATTTTTTAGTGACATGGGTAAGGCGGAATGTTTCACTAAATTGACGTAGTAATTATATATAAAATAAATACCAAATAAGAAACTCTTTTGAAACGGCCATAAGACGCAAGAACTTTGACAATCCCTGTCCCTTTTACTGGCTAAATAATACAACAGGTCCACAAAGAAAAAAGAAGAAAACAGAAAACTCATTCAAAAGTCAACACTTCGCAACAAAAAAATAGCTTGACTTTAAAATTTATGCGTATGCTCTCACATAGTCCATAACACAAGCGTCGTTAGAATAAGCATTTTTAGTTTATTTTTGCTCATGATGTTCCATTTGTGTGCTTGATCGCTTTCAGCAAAAGAAGACGGGCAAATTGAAAGAGAAACTGAATCAAGACAGGCAAGGGTAACGTAATCAATAAAGCACACATATATATTTGTCAAAATTAGAGCAACTGATAATTGGTTCAAATTTTCTTCCAGCACACCACGAACCACTTCAAAAAGTAAAACCAATTTCAGATACCAGTAAATCGGCTACCAATTGGGCCACATAAACAATCGATCAAGAATATGAACAGGTTCACAAAAAAAGGAACATCAGAAATAAGTGACTGACCACAATGAATGCGTGTTTTATCGGTTACCTCGAAAGCTAGTTCACTATGACTGCTCTTTACAAAAGACACGAGAAGACTATGCTAGTTTCTAGTGCCGTGACTCAATCTGCGTCTCCGTTTTCCTCAAAGATGACACTGCTTCTCAGCTGGTGAAAGATCTTGCACGAGCACAGTTGATACCATCCCTTTTATAATGCTTAAGTCATAACGGTTAGTTCTAAAGGTACCCTGTAAGACTGCTGTCACAGCGGCACCTACAACTATCCCCAGACGCCGCAGGCAGAAGTCGCCCGGTAACATCGGCCTATACCTTGCTCACAACGCATCAGATCTCCATCGTCAGTGTTTTGGTGGTGTGGATGCCAAGACGCTTCTGTGCAGACAGAAGTGCTCTTCACTGTGGCTTTTGGTATAAGGACGACGCGGAATGCCTGCGTATTAGCTATATCTGTCTTTCCAAGAATGTGAGGAATAACATACGGCCGGCCGAAGTGGTCGTGCGGTTCTAGGCGCTGCAGTCTGGAACCGCGAGACCGCTACGGTCGCAGGTTCGAATCCTGCCTCGGGCATGGATGTGTGTGATGTCCTTAGGTTAGTTAGGTTGAACTAGTTCTAAGTTCTAGGGGACTCATGACCTCAGCAGTTGAGTCCCATAGTGCTCAGAGCCATTTGAACCATTTTTTTGAATAACATACGTTTTCTCAGTTAATGGAAGAACCAATCAAGTTTTACTAATATTTAAGAATGAAGAGAGATTCTTTCTATTACTTATCCGAGATGCTGCGTGATTTCAAAAGAAATCCAACCTCAGAAAACGTATTTCAATGGAAGCGAGACTGAAGGTAACTTCCTAGAGGCATGACATAAGCTGAAGATAACTTTCTTTATTCGTTCTATTTCCTAAGCAGGCCCGGATCTGGTAGGAGGGGTGGGGGGACGGGGGGGGGGGGGGGGGCATACCAGGGTATCTCCGTAGGGCGGCAATTTCAGGAAGCGCCAAATTCATATTCTTGAAAAAAAAAAAAAGAAAAAGAAAATCCGGATTTCACAATGCGCATATCATCCAGCACACATTGCTCTATCGATTATTCATATGATTTTGACGCGCATCCCAGTTGGTTTCTGAACATTTTTGAACAATTTTAACTTGATTTCAGAACAAACTGTAAGTTGATTTTTGGATGCATGCATAGTGTACGTGATGTCCGGACAGGTGAAACCCCGTCGCATCTATAAATAAAAAACTTTCTCGTAGACAAAAGGGGACGGGACTATACGAGCTGAGCCGAATAAGCCCGAACTGGTGAATTTCAGTTGCTGTTAGCTTATGTATTGATTGGGTGAGCGAATGATCAGCGTTGTTATAATTATTAGTGGAATCCGTAGCTTCAGATTACAAGAATGGAAATAAACGGCTAACAGGAATGACAGCTAAGAAAGATTACATAATATCTCCTTGACGTATCCAAGAAAATGAAATTTTGACAGGAAATTTTTACCAAATCGTTACATTACCAGTTATATAGTCCTCGGTTAGCAGCCGCTTTAAGTTCTACTCTAGGAATAGCGCGGAAAACACGTCGTTTAAACACATAACAACGCCTAATCGGAGAATAAACGTGGAATCACTGAACCTGTGATTCTGGCAGGGTTAGTGGAGTTAACCGGAGAATAAGATTTGACAGTGGAAGGAATAGTTACAGAATTAGTGATGACAAGATTGTTTGTTAGAAGGAGAAGGAGAAGAAACGGAGGCATCACACAAATCATATGAAAGAATTTGACGATTACAAATTTATGGAAAAGTTTCGTACTACTACTTTTCGATCTCATGCTTGACAAACTAGAATGAAATGTGAAATTATTTCGTAAGATAAAACGATTTGCTTGTTGTAGGCCTAATAGGCGTTTGCTGTTGGTATTTTGCGAATGATGTTCTGTCATGTTATTTATATAAATGAGGTAGATAAAAATGACTATTTGTGGCAAAAAAGTCTCGCTTATTTGGAATGTGTTACAGTTGCTGCAATATTAGAAAGCCCTATTTCGCTTTAACTGCCAGATAGTGACAAAATAGACGTAATCAATTCGAGAAACTACACCAGTCTTGGGTACCATTCGTATTAACAACTTTTTCAGTATCAGACAACGGCATTTTGACTTTTCGTGTAGCAAAATGTTTGACGAACTTTGAGGTAATAGATTCTATCGCAGAAAGGAAAGCACCCTGTGTAACGTTCTAGCAAGATTAGAGAGGAAAAAATGCGGGGGCCTAAGGATTGAAGAAATGTGTACTGTCTTGCTTGCCTCTTATCTTTATTGGTTCAATGGTTCTTATATTTAATTTTATGTCACACAAAAGAGCAAGTTATTAGCTAATAGGCCATAAAGAGTGCAAATTTTTTGAAGAGTCCTTATTATACTAGTCACAAATAATCCCACCAAGTGTTAATTGTGAGATCCTTTTTAAACAGGGTAGGAAATCAAACTGGCCGACAGGGACCAGGAGAGGCACCACAGGATATTTTAAATTCCACTGTTCTGAATATAGGTTTAATGGCTTCCATTACAAAAGTACATGAATTCCACAGAGCGAACTGCAGTGACGTGCGATGGAAGAATGTTGTATGAAGAGCCGTAGCACCGCACTTTGACACACTTAAGACCAAATAACATGTCTTACATTTCCTCAAACATATATGTTTTACGTATTAAACTCTCCAGAAATATATGCGCTACAAAATGAACAAATTTTTGAGAAATAGTTTGCCTTAAATTTTTGGCGTCCTATCTTAAATGCTCAAGGGAGGGGAAATATCGTAGATCTCTTGATACCAAGTTAAAAAAATTGAGATTATTCTGCATTTGTTTACTAACCCCACTTACGCTACTCAACTGACCATCTCACACTATACCCAATGAAATAATGAACAGCACAGCCTACAATTTTGCACTGAGTTTGCTCGCAAATCTTCTGCATTCTACAATTCATGCAGTCAGTTAAGTTTAAGGGAACAATTTTGATTTATCTATGGTTAACGTATATTCCATAGTTAACAAAAAATAAAGCCATATATTTCGAGCTCTATCCCTGCTACAGTATCTCTCATCCGCAAGATGTCGCAAATTACTTTCATGTACTGAACTTGTAAGTTTCTCACAATCCATACTTTTGCCCCTCGGTATGTCCCCAAAAGGATCGTAGAAAACAAACTAAATTGAATTCCGCCGACCGTCATCGGAAGCCCGTACTTTCTGGCATTGAATTTAGTAACACTGAGACAGTGTGCAGGCTGACGTATTGATTTGAAAAGATCGGCCGATTTCGTTCGTCGGCAGAATAACCTGCCACCGGTGCCAATGTGACCACAGCCCAATACTCTATACTCTCGCTTCACTGGGGCATCTACCAGTGGACATTAATACGAATATGGTTTGTGTCCAACCTTCGCCTTTATGACGGCTTCAACTCTGTTTGGTACACTTTCTGTGTTGGCGTAAGCTGTCGCCAGCACACAGGTCGGCAAAGATGAGGCGAAGAGCGATTAGTAGGTGCTGGATCAAGAGCACCTATCAGCAGAGAGAGGCCACAGAGACACCGACAAGCAACAAAGCCGCCAACGCCCTCTCGACAGCAGGTATTCAGGCCGCCGCCGCTGACCGGAGGGCCTCACTAAACCACACTCCAGTCTGGCATCTGTCAGTTCAATTTCAGAGCGGTTTCAGTTCACATCGCAAGATACGACAGTACGTAGCGACCAGATTAGTGCCTATAGCGGGACTAGCAGTGAGATTAATGTTTGTAATTGCAAGATGGCTATTACTGATGAGCTTATGCGACAACATCCGCAGCTCGTGGTCTTGTTGTAGCGTTCTCGCTTCCTGCACACAGGGTCCCAGGTTCGATTCCCAGTGGGGTCAGGGATTTTTCCTGCCTCGTGATGACTGGGTATCGTTGTGTCGTCTTCATCGTCATCATTCATCCCCATTACGGTCGGAGGAAGGCAATGGAAAACCACCTCCATTAGGACCTTGCCTAGTACAGTGGTGCTCAGAGTATGGGACCTCATCGTCATCATCATATGTGGTAACACATGGACTCTATTCCAGATAAGTAAAATTGCCAGTTCTTGTAAATAAAGAACCATATTAATTCACGTATACATTTGCGTTGTAGAAAGAGGATACTGGCCACCCATAACAACATCCGCTTCCTTGCGGTACAAGACTCTAGAATGATGGCGAGGATACTACACTTTCAGTATGGTGTCTGAAAGTTATGGAGGAATTGCAGCCGATTCTTTTTCTCAGTAGCATGAACCAGAGAAGGTAGTCGGTGGGATCTGGAGTCTCTAGTGAAGTCGACGTTCTAACTCATCCTAGTGGTGTTCCATTAGGCTCAGGCTGGGCTCTGGCCAGCCAAGTCAACTTCTGGAATGCTATTGTCCACAGACCATTGTCTCACAGACGCTACTTTATGACACGCTACAGTGTAAGCCGATACAATCATCATCTTAGAAATGCTCCTCTACGGTACGCAACACGTTAAGCTGTAAAATGTGTTCGTATCCTTTCACATTTAGTGCTTTATTAGGAGTAATAAGGGGACCACACCCTAAGCATGAAAAAAAAGCTTCATATCGTAATACCATCCATTCAGTAGTTCACTGTTGGTACTAAACATGGTGGCATGTAAGGTTTTCCAGTTATTCGTTATACACAAACCCTCTCATCGGATTCCCACAGGGCAGAGCGTGATTCACAATTCCAGACAGTCGGTTCCAGTCATCCACTGTCCACTGGCGTCGACCTTTACACCGCCTCAAGCGTCGCCTAGTATTAACTACAAAAATGGGTGGCTTATGAGGAGTTCCTCGACCATTGTTCCCCATTCTTTGTAACTCCCTATGCACAAGCATTGTGCTAGCTGGACTAGTGGAACCACTTAGGAACTCAGGAGTAATTCCTTCCTCCGATATAATGCAGTTTTTTTACAGACACTCTCCGCAATGCTGAACGGTCTCTGTCCAATAGTACGTCAGGTGTGCCATGTCAGCGAGCGAGGTGGCCCAATGGTTAGCACACTAGACTCGCATTCGGTAGAACGACGGTTCAATCCCGCGTCCGGCCATCCTGATTTAGGTTTTTAGTTATTTCCCTAAATCGCTTCAGGCAAATGCTGGGATGATTCCTTTGACAGGGCACGGCCGAGTTCCTTTCCCAACCTTCCTTAATCCAATGAGACCGATAACCTCGTTGTTTGGTCTCTTCCCCCAAATCAGTTCATTCGAATCTGCCTTGTCTTGGTTTAGCTGTGTTTGTTTCTACTTTACTTCACCAACAGTAGACTCGGGCAGCTTTAGATGTGTTCAGATGTCCTGATGGAGTTTTTTTTTTCTCCAAGTGATATCCAATGACTAGTCCACGTTTAAAGTCAATCATCTCTCCCGAGCAACCCATTCTGCTGTTACTACTCCCATACTGACAAATTAATACTCCCCGCCTCGTCCTATAGTGCTGGCTCCGACTCTCCTCGCAGCTGATGATCATTCTGTATTATATGCTTGTCCGGATGCTTTTGATCAGATAGTACAGCTGACGTCACTTATCCGGCGAACTAGAGCAGTCAACCTCTATCCAAATGCCTGAGACTTGCAAATATACGTCCAAACTTATAAAAACTCCTTCATAAGCGTTACATCTTTTATTTCCATCTTCATAGCCCGTCCTTTATAATTGGTTGATCGGGATGTAAGCTTAACAAACTTAAAAGTTTCTCATTTCTCCGTTCTTTAAATTTTTTCACGAATCCCAGTAAGATACAAGTTTGCTATCAGTTCGAGCATTGTGTGTGAAAACAGTTTGAAAACCACATATAACCAATAGGTCCTTCTTCGATAACGGCGTACTGGAAGACTTGTAATTAGTTCCCCGACTGGAAATACTGATTTATGTTTTCCATAGTTTTTCTAAAACTCTTAACCCTAATTCCAGCTATTTCCTTTAAAAGGAAACTGGCAATTTCCCTCCTCAATACGAACTTGTTATCTGGCTCCCAAACGACACCGTCACGGATGACACGCTAAACCCAATCCTTCCTTCATTTCATCACATTTGCGTGATTAGAGACACTCGAGAGAGCATGAACTTAATGAGCAATCGGACTGGGAAAATTAGCAACTGACAAGCTGCGGACAGTTCCTTACTGTTCGGCTTTGCATTATCTGAGGCTGAACTTCAGAGTTGCAGCAGCGGCTTCCAGTAACAGGTAAGAGCAGAAGCGATATGCTGTCTCGTAATGCAAGTTGATTGGAAATGTGAAACAATCTCTTTTCAGCGCGGGTTTGCAGGACTGCGATTAGGAATCAATATGTACGTATTTTATCAGAGCAATGTCATTAGCGAGCACTGAAAAACTTTCATAAATCAGTCACTGCCTCCCGCAATCCTGGCGAATGAACAGGTAGGCGGTGTGCGATTAGTCCAGACAGAGTGAATGGCAAATGGCCGGCTTTCTGCGATTAGAACCCGATACTAGCAGTCTATCATTAAGGAGTATAAACAGACGGACAAACGGCAGATTTATCTCTTAAATTACGCTAATTTGAGTGGTACATTACTGAACCGTGCTGCGCGCACGCACTACAGTCCTTGGGCTGTGTAACTACGCTGTATTATAAAAGCAGTTGCATCAGACGCATTCCAATATATGGAAGTATAAGTGACGGGAAATAACTAGTCCTGTGTTAGTAACAGGTACGGTTGTGCAATGAAATAACAAACTAAAGCTCTCTGATTCAACAAATTGTGATTGCTGCGCTTAAAGATTTGTCTAGCTTAGTTCGTCAGTTGGCGCCTTTGTAAAGACGTTCATCTCCGTAACGAAATGCATATTCACTGTCATGTGAAATAATTAGCTGGGTACCTCGCCACGTCTTAACGCGCCTGTGAGGGAAGTTCAGTGGTGGCATCCATCCTTTTGCAGTCATTGGTGAAGCAGAGAATTGTTCGTAGCTGGAAACAAGAGTGAAAAAATCACGTATAATTCAATGGACCGTGGCGACCACCATCCAGTTATTGAGAAGACGTTTAACTCATAACTTCTAATTGTGTCACGTGTTACGGTGTCATGGGGACCTTCAGAATGTGACGTGTTTGATTTTAATTTGTTGTTGTTGTTGTTGTTGTTTGATGGAGCTCTCAGTGCTAATGTAATCGTCTTCGAGCCTACTCGTCTCTGCATAACTGCCGCATCCTAAATCCGTTAGAACCTACTTACTGTATTCTCTCAAGAGAACTCACTATTGTTGCGTCTCTGCTGCGGCGCCAGCAAATTTCCATCGTACCTATTATTCTTAAAATTATTAATTAATTAGTAGAACATCTCCGCAGCTTTTGTTCACCCCTGTCATTTATGGTCCGTGGAGCGACGCAGTTGCCTCGTCGCCGGTTCTGGACAGTGCCATTTCGCCGTGCGCTCTACACTTTAAACATGGTGGCACGCGAAATGTTTACAAACGTAGCCGTTTCGGAAATGGGGCGCCCTTCGCTCGAAAGTGAATGATTCATCGACTGCAGTGTTTTCCGCATTCCATCCACACGCTTCGTTTACCCACCACCCCTAGGACTGGCACCTATCGCCTGTGAGTGGTCGCTGCACGTCCACGTCGAACGTAGGAGGCGGTCACGTTAATGTGATTGAACCGTTTATTACGCTCACTTGGGATACAACCGATGTTACTCCCGTTTCTGGTGAACTTTCGATGTCTACTGTAACGTATTACGGTATATGAGTTAAATATTCTTCGAGCAAGTCATGGGGAGCGTCGACAGTAATACGGAAACACCAAAAAACACAACACATTTCCATGCGTAATACGGTGATGGAAACCCCTTGGTATTAAAACAGTCTCCACTCGTTGGGAATGGGTAAACAGAGGTATAGCTTTGTTCAGTTTTTCCTGCAAAAATAGTGGCGTTCAGGTACCGATGATGGATGATGATGATGATGTTTGGTTTGTGGGGCGCTCAGCTGCGCAGTTATCAGCGCCCGTACAAATTCCGAACCTCTGTTCAGCCCAATCTCGCCATTTTCATGGCGATGGTGAAATGATGAGGACAACACAAACACCCAGTCATCTCGAGGCAGGTGAAAATTCCTGACCCCGCAGGGAATCGAACGTGGGACCCGTGCTCGTTAAGCGAGGACGCGACCGCGAGACCACGACCTGCGGACCCGATGATGGAGGCGGATAGCGTTCACACACTATTATTTCCAGGGTAGACCACAAAGACTCAGTAATATTGAGATCTGGTGACTTTATCGCCAGGAGAGATGCAGATATTCATCCTCGTGCTGACAAAACCAGTCCTGTACGATGGAAGCTGTGAGGACAGGGGCCCTATCATGCTGAACTCAGAGTCACTATTGGGGAACAAACATTGTACCATGGGATGGACTTGATCAGTCAAAATGGTCACATAATCCTTGACAGTAAAACGACCTTAGAGAGTAACAGCAGGGTCCATGGAATGTCACGATAGGGCCGCCCAAATCATCACCGAAGCCCCCAGCCATATTGCTCTCTTGGGGTGTAAATTTGGCTACAAGTTGGAAACACTGTGCAACAAGACTCATCCGACTAAACGAGATTCTTCCATTTCTCCATAGCCAGGTTTTATGGCTTCGGCACTACGTTTTCCTGTCAAGGGCATATTCATCACTCATGATGGTTTTGGAATTTCAATTTTCCCTGCAATTCCCTACTTATGGAGCACCCTTCGTGTTGTTTTGGGCCGGCCGCGGTGGCCGTGCGGTTCTGGCGCTGCAGTCCGGAACCGCAGGACTGCTATGGTCGCAGGTTCGAATCCTGCCTCGGGCATGGGTGTGTGTGATGTCCTTAGGTTAGTTAGGTTTAAGTAGTACTAAGTTCTAGGGGACTTATGACCTAAGATGTTGAGTCCCATAGTGCTCAGAGCCATTTGAACAATTTTTTTGTTGTTTTGGTACCGACAAAGTTTGCGAGTGCTACATTCACTTCCGCAGTGACTTTTTCAGCTCTAGTCCTCTTATATTTCGTCACAATCCACTTCAATGACCGTCTGGAACGACCATTCAACACACACTTCTGTCCGCGTTGTGACTTAGCGGATGACGTTTTTCCACTTTCCCTATATGCTGTATATATCTTTGATGTGGTGCTCTTGAAACACCAATTACTTCGGCTACTTTGGTCTACATCTACATTTATACTCCGCAAGCCACCCAACGGTGTGTGGCGGAGGGCACTTTACGTGCCACTGTCATTACCTCCCTTTCCTGTTCAAGTCGCGTATGGTTAGTGATAAGAAGGACTGTCGGAAAGCCTCCGTGCCCGCTCGAATCTCTCTAATTTTACATTCGTGATCTCCTTGGGAGGTATAAGTAGGGGGCAAGCGGTATATTCGATACCTCATCCAGAAACGCACCCTCTCGAAGCCTGGACAGCAAGCTACACCGCGATGCAGAGCGCCTCTCTTGCAGAGTCTGCCACTTGAGTTTGCTAAACATCTGCGTAACGCTATCACGCTTACCAGATAACCCTGTGGCGAAACGCGTCGCTCTTCTTTGGCACCCGCCTTAACAACAAATAATTTTATATGATCATTCCACTTCAAATCGTTCCGCACGCATACTCCCAGATATTTTACAGAAGTAACTGCTACCAGTGTCTGTTCCGCTATCATATAACCACACAATAAGAGATCGTTCTTTCTATGTATTCGCAGTACATTACATTTGTCTATGTTAAGGGTCAGTTACTACTCCCTGCACCAAGTGCCTATCCGCTGCAGATCTTGCTGCATTTCGCTGCAATTTTCTAATGCTGCAACTTCTCTGTATACTATAGTATCATCCGTGAAAAGCTGCATGGAACTCCCGACACTATCTACTAGGTCACGGGTACACCAACATATGAGCTTCCACCGTACGAGCACCAACAATTTCCCACGTTCGAATTCACTTACTTCCGACATAATGCATTTACAACTATATAGACCACTATTCTGACCACGACTGGCACTTGCAACGCATTGAAGGTACTGCACGGTTCGTGGTCAAACACAGCAGCCGAACTTGTAGGTTAGGATAGCATCTGCATTTATGTTGAATCATGGATTTCTCGCGGTGTTTCCATATTTTGTTCAATCGCTATATATCTGTGAAGATACATTGTAAGCTCGTATCTGGGTTAGTAGTCGATGATGTGGCCTACAGTGTCGAATGCCTTTCGGTATGGAATGATAAGAGGTAAAGCTATAATCTCATCTTGAATGTTGAGTGCTTAGTTGCAAGATTAAAGCTACAGTGTGTGGCGAGTCATACGGCTCAACTGGCGATAGAGAAATATTTAGTATTTTGGTAACGTACAGCGAAGATGCTAGATCTTCCGATATAGTACTGCAGTTATAGAGTGATGGTAGGTACCTGGTGGTGGGGGGATATATTGAGGAAAACAGTGACTACGAAACCGGTGAAAAAAAGTGTGTGCGATATTAAAGTCACCTTTCCAGAATGAAGGAACAGTGCAAGAATGGAAAAGTTAAACGTTCTGAGACCCATAATCACAAAACAGACGCCGGCCGCTGTGGCCGAGCGGTTCTAGGCTCTTCAGTCCGGAACGGTGCTGCTGCTACGCTCGCAGGTTCGAATTCTGCCTCGGCCATGGATGTGTGTGATGTTGGATGTGTGTGATGTCCTTAGGTTAGTTAGGTTTAAGTTCTTCTAAGTCTAGGGGACTGATGACCTCAGATGTTAAGTCCCGTAGTGCTTAGAGCCATTTAAACCATTTTTTTTCACGGAACATGTTTACAGTGCTATTGTCCCTACACTTGTTCAAAGTGTGAAACCACGGAGAACATGTTTCCAACATTAATTACTAGACGGCTCTGATCTTTGTACCAAGCAGTGATTCCGTCTGGAGCTCCAAGTGCCATGCGGCAAGGCCCTCTCGTCTGGGATGGTTCGAAGATATGAAACTGAACTTCTTAGTGAGTGGGTACAGCTTTCTGAGCAATTATACAGAAACAAAGAATGTTAAGGAAGGTCTTTGTCCCGCAAGAGTCACGCAAGGTTGTTGGGTCAACTAACGCTGTGAACCCATTCCATGCAATAAAACTGATTTCTTTGTTATAAAAATGCAGCTGGAACATTTTTGCCAATGCAATCTTGTAAGATCTCTAAATTCACTATGATGAAACTGTCTCATACTCGTCCATCCCAAATACCTATTAAAAATAGTGATGAAGTGAGCAGCATAATTTTATGGTATCAAAAGACGGTATCAGTTTTTTGAATATAAATAAGTTATGTACAAAAAGAGATACATTGTTTTTGATTCCCCTGGTAAATGTGAAATTTACACTTACACGTGTGGCGTTTCCACTTTTCATCTTGCGTGATGAAACAACCGAATTTTACACACATAGCATTCATAGCTAGCTTGAGACCTGTGGAGTTTTCACTGTTTGTGGGGTGTCCAACTACATCAAATTAGTAAAGATTTGGCTGAACTTAAAACTGGACTAATAGGTATTTTTCTAAGCCTTTAGTTTGCTTATAGGGAAGAGAGAAATTTCCTGCATGCTGTAACATTGTGTTCTATCTACTTTAAATGCTCATCGAAGCTCATGTTTTTATAGGATAACATGACACCATCAATAATTATATTAGGAAAAACGTCACGAAAATGTCCGCCCATCGATTTTCTGTGCGACTGGGGGACGACCTCCGACATGTTTATGCAAACTTCGCGACGTAAGGTGCCAATGAGGGCGAATGATGGGGACCTTCCCAGTAGCAGCTGTCTGTGTCTCCAAGCCGCCAGCGCCGTACTACGGCTATAAGATACTCCTACCCGTGATGGAACGGCGCAGCCCGGTACGGCACGTAAAATAAGCGACACGTCCTGCGGCCGGGTACCGCTATCAGTCAGGCATCTCCGTAACAAGAGCCACATAAAATTTTAGTATGCATAGAAGCTGGAAAGCGGGGCGGCCGCCACACGCAATCACAATTACGTGCAGCCTATAAAGCGACACTCCCTTCGCCGACCACCCCGCGGTGAGCACAAAAGGGCGCACAGTCCGTGTGTCGAACACGTCTGTGACAGCGGCCCACCTCACCCAGCAGATTCGCATTTGAGGTCCCTACTTGCAGCGGTGATCTACAGAAGGAAATCAAGAGGAGAATTGTGTTGAGTTGCATTGAGCAGCAGTTCCATAATGTTATACATTGCCTCCAAAATTGAATTTCGCTACGTATTCCTTCTGTAGGAACATTAATTTTCAGTTTTTATGCTATCAGAGAAAAGAACGAGTAATAAACGACATGTTGCTGCCCTTTTGTAATAATAATTACTCCTACTTATTTAATCATCGGCTCACTGCATTTTCGTTACATTTTTACAAGCTGAGATGCGTTGAACGGTATGGAGTTTGGAATCGGAAGTTTCGTGATTTTTTGTCGAAACAGATAACCAAAGATTGCTGACTTAAAACTGCTCTTGTCTAATACACTAAACAGTTAAAAGAACTGTGATTTAGTGCTTGCTGGTTTGGCCGAGCGGTTCTAGGCACTTCAGTCTGGAACCGCGCGACCGCTACGGTCGCAGGTTCGAATCCTGCCTTGGGCATGGATGTGTGTGATGTCCTTAGGTTAATTAGGTTTAAGTAGTTCTAAGCTCTAGGGGACTGATGACCTCAGATGTTAAGTCCCATAGTGCTCAGAGCCATTTGAACCATTTTTTGTGTCACTTGTCCATCCGATAGCAACTTGTATTTAATTTTTATGTTTAAATCTTCTGTAAACTGCAGAATCTCCGCTATCGTTATACTCTAGGGAGGTAGGTGAGTTGTTTGGCGTGGAGCACGTGTCTTTGTTTCTCTTAATGTGTTGATCTGTTGTTTAATGTCCGTCAGCAGTACCCGATTGGGTGGCCGTCTTTTCCTAATTCAGGAGCGCCGCCAAGCTAGTACTCGAGTCATTTGCACGTGGGACGTATTTCTATTGTAATGTCCTTTGGTAGGACCCCACTGCGCGGCAATCATTTCCTATTCTAGGTGCCACGCCAGCCTCTTCACGTGTCGGGCGTGTTTATGTTGTTATGTATGGTGCAGGGGACCGTTGCTATTCACAATATATATAAATGACCTTGTGGATAACATCGGAAGTTCACTGAGGCTTTTCGCGCATGATGCTGTAGTATATCGAGAGGTTGTAACAGTGGAAAATTGTACTGAAATGCAGGATGATCTGCAACGAATTGACGCATGGTGCATGGAATGGCAATTGAATCTCAGTGTAGTCAAGTGAAATGTGCTGAGAATACATAGAAAGAAGGATCCTTTATCATTTAGCTACAATGTCAGCAGGTCAGCAACTGGAAGCAGTTAATTCCATAAATTAAATGGGAGTAGGTATTAGGAGTGGTTTAAAATGGAATGACCATATTAAATTAACCATCGGTAAAGCAGATGCCAGGCTGAGATTCATTGGAAGAATCCTAAGGAAAAGGAAGTCCCATAGTGCTCAGAGCCATTTTTTGTGATTTAATTTTGCTGACGCATTCGTGTATAGCAGGGACGCCTGGGACGAAGGGAATGTTCAGTTTTTTTTTTTTTTAATGTAAGATTGGCAGGGGTGGGGTATCGAACCATCGATAAAATGACCGACACTAGACGGTAATGACCTGTTAAGATGCATGCGCCGATTTCGTCTCTTCGTATCCCATCTCTGCTTTTACATTCAGATAATGTATCTAGACTTTACAGTTGACATCATACCAACAGAAAGTTCCACATACTATCCGACAGAAAGCCGCAACAGACAAAGTACTACAACGTAAAATATGGGTAACAAATCCTCCACTAGCATTCAAATCTACATAAGCCTCAAATATGGCTCAAATGGCTCTGAGCACTATGGGACTTAACATCTGAGATCATCAGTCACCTAGAACTTAGAACTAATTAAACCTAACTAACCTAAGGACATCACACACATCCATGTCCGAAGCAGGATTCGAACCTGCGACCGTAGCAGTCGCGCGGTTTATGAATGAAGCGCCTAGAACCGCTCGGTCACAACGGTCGGCTACAAAAGCATCATCCGACCCAACTTTACTTCTCTGAATGATGCTTCGATTTCTCTTTCTTATTGGCATTTGGTTTTATGACTATACAGCCACCAGATTTTATACATATTAATCACTGTCAGCTTTCAGTATAGACATATGAATGGCAATATTATTTCCGTAACAAATAAACGAATTCATTTACAAATCAAGAAGTATAATTTTAATAAAGTAATAATAAAATTATGCCTTCAGAGTTTCTCTTCAATTATCATGCCTTCCAAATTCCTGGCTCTGCAAGTTTCCAATTCTGTAGAGAACCTCCTTATGCCTGTCTCATCAGCCCACATAATTTTCAACGTCTTCTTGTAGTTTCAATTCTCTCCTGTTCCGATTGCTCCTCAGTCTATGTTTCACTGCCATAAAATGATGTACTCCAAGTACACATTCACAGAAATGTCTTCCTCAAATCAAGTCTTTTGGCCAGGAGTAGCCTCTTTGCCTATGCTGGTCTGCTTTTTACGTCCTCACTGCTTCGTGCATCAAGTGTTATTTTGCTTCTAATCCAGCAGGATTCTCCTGTGGTCACCGATTTTCGAGTTAAGTTTACCGCTAATCATTTTTTATCTTTCTTCCGCTTACCCTCAATTCATACTCTATAATTAGGCTGTTCACATTTCATTCAACAGGATCTGTAATTCCTCTTTACTTGCACTAAAGATAGCTGTTATTAGCGAATCCTATCAGTGATATACCTTTACCATGAATTGTAACCCAGTGTGGAGTCCTTTTTTTTACTAAACAGTAGCTGTAAAAAGCCAGTTTCTTTGTGTTACCCTCTTTTTAATCCGAGCACTTCGTTCCTAGACTTCCACTCTTATTGTTCTTTTTTCCTTGGAGTACATTTGATAGTAGAGATGCACGAACGGAACAATTCCCCCCCCCCCTCCCCCTCCACTTATCCATCTCTAAAGAGCACGGTGTCGACGGGAAGTTAAATCCCAGTCTTTCTTCACTATAACACTAAGCTTTCGGATTGATCCATTCTCCGTTTTATTCCTGCTATACTAACCTGTTTACTGTATCGACATTTTCTGATAACTAACAGTATACTGTACTTCGTTATATCAAAGAAAACCTGATTCGTTTCTATTTTTTCTTTAGTGCTGGCTCTGTTCATTCAGTTTGTATTTTTAGATAAAGTGAAGTTTGTTTTCAATCTGTATAAACAAAATAAAATATTGCTGCCCACTACAGCTTTGGTTCCGTTGGAGAAAACTACTTTTTTCGGTTGTTTTTCTATTTTTCTCTGCTATTCGACTTGTGTTTTCAAATAGCGGCAAATTTGATTTTGATAACTGTGAATTGAAAAAAATTTAATCTGCGCCAGTATCGTTTCTTTTAGTTTCTAACGGAAACAAAATTATATTTTTTTAACAACTGATATATAACAATATTGCTATTGATGCCACATAATTTATGAGCTACGTTACTTTCCAAATTAAACTCTAAATCTCGTATGTAAATACTTCTTAATAGATATAGGAGGAAACAAATGACATCGAAAATTATTACTTTTATTGTTGCTTGCAACAAAATAGCATATTTTCGCACGGTCCCAAATTACCTGTTGTGATGAAATGCACCGGTATTACTTTAGATAAATGTTTCATGCTTTAATATTCCAAACACAATAAGCCTACAAGTGGTTTCACACAGTGTTCGTGACATAAAGCTGCCTATTTACATTCTACCAGAACATCCCACATCTTCTTCTTTGAGATATTTGTTTAATTCTAGCTGTAAACAATAAATTTACTATTCGATCGAAAACTTCCATAATTGAGCAAATTCAATAGAAATGACTATCGACACACAGTTCTGGACGCCGCAAACCGTCTTATGGTGTGTAGTGGAGGGTCCTTTGGCATCAGTAACATTTATATCATCCCTATTCCATTTGCAGGTAGCGCGTCGGAAAAACCGCATTCGGCAAGCCTCTGAATGAGCTCTATTTTCTCTGGATTTTTCCGTCGTGGTCAGTTTATGAGAGATATATGGAAGGATGTATATCACTTGACTTTTCTTGGAATGTACGAACGGTGTATTTTCACATTAGGCTTCTTCCGGGAATGTTACTTATGGAACAATGCGGCTTCGAAAACGAAAGGTCACGTAGCGGTAATACATTTCTTGCGAGACAAAGAACACAAAAAAGAAGAGAATTTAATTTAACAACCAAATTGGGTTTCATAGAGTTTGGAAAGGCATTTGACAGGGTGGATAGACAGAGGTTGTGAGAAATTATGTCAATATGGGGATACCAAAATCACTTAATAAACTACATTAAGAGTCTGTATACTGGAACTTATGATTGACGCCTCCAGTTACATAGCGGAAAAGAATTTAGTAAACCAAGGTGTGAAACAACGGTGTAATTATAGCGTATTCTTTTTATATTGGTATAGGCGATGCTGTCCGAAAACGGAGACAAAGAACGCCACATGGGACCTGTATGAACAGCGATGAATATGGTAACATAGAGGAAAGGTGCCTAATATGAGACTCACTTTTGTAACCCCATTTAAAAGACCTAAAAGTAAGTGCTATTGTATTTTTTATGATGCTAATAATATCTTGCATTATTTAATTTTATCATACAATTATAGTATTTGTAATAATAAACAATCTTTCAGAGTAGTAATTAAATCTTCACAAACAAGGCATTTCGTAGAAATGAGTTCAAGGTTTCCTAATATGAGACAGTAATAATATTTTGCTTTAATTATTTTATTACAGAATAATGACATACGAATATACAATTTTATACATGGTCATTCATTTCTATTATCCTTCACTCATTTCACACTACTTAGGTTTATATTTACTACATCCTGGGCAAACAAAATTATCTTCTGTGATACCACAATCTTCATGAGCCTAGCGATAACATTTCGTGCACTGTGCCCATGTCTCCCCGTGTTTGTCTTCAGAAAAGCGCCCAGTAGAGAACAGACACTCTGCGTCATCGTCATCACTGCTGTGTGAATCCCCACTGTCATCAAGATGGACATCGGATGCCGAGTCACTAGACGATTCTTCTGCTTTAGGTCTACGATTTGAAGATTTTCCACTCTTCTCCCCAAATAAATTTCTGGCTGCTTTCTTAGCTTCAGCCTCTGATTTCTTCTGTTTAGATTGTTGCAATTGCTTCGCATAAGGAGTTGAAGGTAGCAACGCAGCAGAGCACAAACGCGATGTTTGACCTACTTGACTATCTCCAGGTGGTTTTGCGATGTGTGGGAGAGGTCTGAAGTCTGCCGGGCTGACAGCTTGACCATCACCATCAGGAGTTTCATTTTCGTTTTTGGCATCTCTTTCTTGAAGGGCGTCAGCATGGCGATGAACTGAAAATTCATGTTCCCTAAAGATGTTTCTGTTGCATGGGATGAGACCTGTTTTTCTGAAGCCATTCACAGATGCTTCCATTGTTGCTTCTCGGTTGTAAGCTGCCCCAAATAACCTGGCTATTGATAATGAGGTTATAACACGACCTGGGTTACTTGCCAACCACGTTTCTATCTCTTGGGCATAGTAGGTTTTCAAAGGCCCTATAAATCCAACGTCAAGTGGCTGCATTTTATGCGTCGAGTGAGGTGGAAAAGATACAGTATGAACATTGTTTTCACGTGATTTATCTAACACATCGAGATTCTTTGTGTGGGAATAATGCCCATCAAGAATCAAAATGACAGGATCATTTGAAGATGGCTTTACTTGACTCACAAAATGATCAAACCACTGAGTAAAAATGTGAGTTTGTATACAGCCACTTGGATGACAAGCTGATATTGATCCTGCAGGTGCACCGTCCACCAATTCCTCCTTGACATTCTTCCTTGGGAAGACGATTAGTGGTGGAACACAAGTGCCAGCTGCGTTCATACACGTTACAACTGTGATGAGATTTCCCCTTTCTGCTGAAGTCAAGGCAGCAACTTGTCTCTTCCCTTTCATAGAAATAACCTTGCTGTGTTTGAGCTGCACAGACGTCACCCCAGTTTCGTCAACACTGAAGACTCGTTGCGGGTTATCGTTCACTTTAGATATCACAGATTCGTAAATATCAAAAAATCTCCCAACATTTTCTGGAGTGGAAGCTTTCACTCTTGCTGCTGGAAGACCCTGAGGAGTTCTCATTGATAAAATGGGATGTCTCTTACGGAAAGCTCAGAGCCATTTCTTTCCTGCTGAAGCCTTTTCTGAATTGAAGGGATTCTTGAGCCTATTCCTGACAGCTAACTGTAAGGCCATGCTTCGTATGTCCTTACATTTAAGAGCATAAAATCGCTCTTCCATTGCAAGGCAGTATTTCACTAGTTCATCTTCCAGTTGAGATGAGAGAACAGGCCTTCTCCCAAGATTAACATCAACCAGCTTCTCGGGTGTACGAGTTTGATCCTTCACATACCTTTCCAAACTACGTTTTGGTACAGCAAAAACTTTTGAGGCTTTTAAGTACCCCATCTCGCCATTTCTCACACATGTGATGTCATGAACCATGGCGTCTTTACCCTACGTTTTCCTTTTAGGTGCCAATGTCATCTACAAAGAATAAATACAATAATCAGGGATACTTCTTAAAGGACTTCTTCTATGATTTTATTTGTTAGATTATTTTTTATAAGTACAGTGAACGGAGTAACATTGATCAACTTCTGAGTAAAATACTGCCTTGAAAGAAAGTTCCAGAAAACATTCCAATTTCTGATCATAAGACTCGTCAAAGCAATCCCTGTTTATGATAATTTCATGGAATTAAAATAAACGCAGTTGCCAAAATTTTACTACAATAAATGATAAAATATTGTTATCTCATGATAGTATTGCGTAAATTACATATAAAAAAATCGTGAGAGAACGAGTTCCCCAATATTCGATAGGTATCGTAATATGCGACACTGTCGCACATTTGGATCACCATACTATCGCATATTAGGAATTTCGCCATCTTACACAAAGAATCACGCACTTGCTAACAACATTCGTTGGAAAATGAACTTAGTTGTCAATAATTATAGGTAATACCGTCACAAATAACAGCAATAAAAGAGTACAGTAATATCCACTCACCTTTAAGCTGAAATATTGTCTTAACACCGGTGTCGCAAAAACTCCAAACACAAGAAATTTTGTATCAACCTCTACATACTGTGTCCAGCTCAACTATGGCGTCCCACTCGCTGTGCCGTCGTCTGGCACGCAATAGACGTGTTTAAGAAACTCTCCACCAGAGTGCATCCCCTAACATGAGCACAGTTGGGGTGTCTCATATTAGGGTACTATCGCATAATAGTCACCTTTCCTCTACTATTATATGCTGACGTTATTATATTAATGGCAAATTCTGAAGACGAACTACAAAAATTAATCCACCTTTTAAACTTAATTGGATGGAATTGTAACTTTAAGATACCAATAAATAAAACTAAGACAATGACATTTCGTAGGATATACCTAGTATAAAACAAAATTGTAACTAAAGATCCGATTTTTGAACGAGCACAGAACGTCTGTTACATTAGGAATCATATTAGTTACAAAATTGTAATAGTCTTGGTCACAATACAATACAAAATTACAATCTACTAATTACCGGTTTTGGTTGATTAACAACCTTCTTCAAGTCATCCTTACTAAAGAACGGGTACCTGCGTACAATAACATGTGTTTTTGGGTCGGGTCCGCCTTAAGCAAAACACTGTTTTGTTTTTGTCCCAGACATGTTTCACTGCAGTTGCAGAATCATCAGTGTTTTTATTATTATTATTATGGCTGTTAAACATAAGGAATGTTCTTTACTGTTTAAATACATACAATTATTAGTTTCTAAATCGTAATTACAGGGTTTTGAGGAGCACACTAATATTTGTATGTATTTAAGCAGTAAAAAACATTCCTTATATTTAACAGCCATAATAATAAAAAAAAACACTGATGATGATGCTGCAACTGCAATGAAACATGTCTGGGACAAGAAGAAAATAGTGTTTTGCTAAAGGCGGATTCCACTCAAAAACATATGTTATCGTTAAACTCGAACTCAGACAAAAGAGCTTCAACATGAAGGTGATTACCTGTGTACAATGTTGGCCACAACTTCGTTGCTGCTAAGTGTAACTCATATCTGTACCTATGTACAACACTGGCAACATCATCATTGCTAACTGTAACACGGCAATAGCAGAAAGTTCGTTACAGCTCGACTGTCAACGTTTAAAACCACCTGAAGATAACTTTTAACGAAGATAAGGCTGTAGAATTAAATTACAGAGTATATGTGTCATTATAAACTGAACATTAAAAAATACACGAAGAGATACAAAAATCAAATTCTTTAAGGTGATGGCTTTACCTGTTCTACTGTATGACCGTGGAACGTGGGTTACGACAAGATAAGATTCTAGCAATGTTCAAGGGTTTGAAATGGAATTTTTACGAACAGACAAAGGTTGCATTAAGATGGACTGGATTCTCAAAGTGTTAAATAAGAACAATATTTTTGCAGTAAATGAGAAAACAGAACAACACAAAACTGGAAGGAAGATCTGCAACTACTGAAAGAAACAAGCATTCCAAAGATGGCTTCACAGTACAAACCCAGAGGAAAAGAGGGACATAGGACTGCCAGTTTCAAGAACAGATAATAGGCCTAATATGAGAATGACAGAAGAAGAAGAAGAAGCTCCGAGACGCACAACGTCTTTCTCGTGACTCACAGCAACGTGAAAATACGACACTTCAGAAGCTGCCTATTCGCAGAAGTTGCCGCTGCAAATCTGGTAGTGCACGACTCAGCCAGTGCCATTAATTTACCAGTGGGCGGTATTTGAGTGCACTTCAATAACTGGGGACGTGTAAGATTTAATTTGAGCTGCCATTGCAATAACTAGCGTGAGTGAATAATACCGTATTATTAGTGACACGCCCCATCGGCAACACGAACAAGTCCGCCCGCCCTCGCCAAACGCCGCTGACCGGCCGTATTTCAGCTGGACGGCGAACCTGCAGCGGGATTTCGTCACAGACCACCCACAATCGCTTCCAGACGAAGGAGATCAAGGATGAATTACAGGGGATAAGTTTCGCCAAATGGGCACCCCTAGTGCCATCGATCCATGTTAAACGGGCCACCCACAGTAAGTCAAGCACTAGTAAATGTAGCAGGTCGACGAGTTACAGTGGACAAAACGCCAAATTTCCTGGTGTACGTAAGGACATTCACAGCTACCGAAGTAGATAAAGGAATACCTCTGCCTTTGAACCAAAATATCACGTGACGAACGACAGATCAGTATGGACAAAAGGGGTCTTTGTGGATAAAATAAGTCTACTACTGTCGAAAGACGCCTTAATTTGCGAAAGAAGAATCTGAGAATCTTTGGTGTGTAACACAATTGTATGAAAGTTAATTATGAATTGTGAGGAAACTGGCAAACAGGAGAATGGAAGCGTTTCGCATGTCGTGGTATAGAAGGACGTTAAAAATTAAGTGGATTGATAATATAAGAAATGAGGCTCTCTAAAGAATCAGCAAGGAGTTCATTACATGAGAAATATTGACAAGAAGAAGGGACAGATTGGTAAGACGTGTGCCAAAGCAACATGGTAAAAACTGTATAAGATTATGTCCAACAAGTAGTAGGGAGCGTAGGATGCATCTGCTACTCGAAAACGATTATGTTGGCACGGGAGGGGAGAGCGTCGCGGTCCACATCAAACCAGTCAGAAGAGTGATGTCCACAAAACAAAAAGCTGATGAATTGTCAAACTTTTTTTGAGAAAAGAACGATATATATACACAGGGTGGTCCATTGACAGTGACCGGGCCAAGTATCTCACGAAATATGCATCAAACGAAAAAACTACAAAGAACGAAACTCATCTAGCTTGAAGGGGGAAATCAGATGGCGCTATGGTTGGCCCGCTAGATGGCGTTGCCATAGGTCAAACGGATATAACTGCGTTTTTTTTTTTAAATAGGACCCCCCATTTTAATTACATATTCGCGTAGTACGTAAAGAAATATGAATGTGTTAGTTGGACCACTTTTTTCGCTTTGTGATAGATGGCGCTGCAATAGTCACAAACGTATAAGTACGTGGTATCACGTAACATTCCGCCAGTGCGGACGGTATTTGCTTCGTGATACATTACCCGTGTTAAAATGGACCGTTTACCAATTGCGGGAAAGGTCGATATCGTGTTGATGCATGGCTATTGTGATCAAAATGTCCAACGGGTGTGTGCTATGTATGCTGCTCGGTATCGTGGACGACATCATCCAAGTGTCCGGACCGTTCGCCGGATAGTTACGTTATTTAAGGAAACAAGAAGTGTTCAGCCACATGTGAAACGTCAACCACGACCTGCAACAAATGATGATACCCAAGTAGGTGTTTCAGCTGCTGTCGCGACTATTCCGCACATCAGTAGCAGACAAATTGCGCGAGAATCGGGAATCTCAAAAATGTCGGAGAATGCTACTTCAACATTGACTGCACCCGTACCATTTTTCTATGCACCAGGAATTGCATGGCGACGACTTCGAACGTCGTGTGCAGTTCTGCCACTGAGTACAAGAGAAATTACGGGACGATGACAGGTTTTTTGTACGCGTTCTATTTAGTGAAGAAGCGTCATTCACCAACAGCGGTAACGTAAGCCGGCATAATATGCACTATTGGGCAACGGAAAATCCACTATCGCTGCGACAAGTGGAACATTAGCGACCTTGGCGGTTAATGTATGATGCGGCATTATGGGAGGAAGCATAATTGGCCCCCATTTTATCGATGGCAATCTAAATGGTGCAATGTATGCTGATTTCCTACGTTATGTTCTACCGATGTTACTACAAGATGTTTCACTGCATGACCGAATGGCGATGTACTTCCAACATGATGGATGCCCGGCACATAGCTCGCGTGCGGTTGAAGTGGTATTGAATAGCATATTTCATAACAGGTGGATTGGTCGTCGAAGCACCATATCATGGCCCGCACGTTCACCGGATCTGCCGTCCCCGGATTTCTTTCTGTGGGGAAAGTTGAAGGATATTTGCTATCGTGATTCACCGACAACGCCTGACAACATGCGTCAGCGCATTGTCAATGCATGTGCGAACATTACGGAAGGCGAACTATTCGCTGTTGAGAGGAATGTCGTTACACGTATTGCCAAATGCTCTGAGGTTGACGGACATCATTTTGAGCATTTATTGCATTAATGTGGTATTTACAGGTAATTACGCTGTAACAGCATACGTTCTCGGAAATGATAAGTTCACAAAGGTACCTGTATCACATTGGTACAACCGAAATAAAATGTTCAAACGTACCTACGTATTTTAATTTAAAAAACCTACCTGTTAGCAACTGTTCGTCTAAAATTGTGAGCCATATGTTTGTGACTATTACAGCGCCATCTATCACAAAGCGAAAAAAGTGGCCCACCTAAAACATTGATATGTCTTTACGTACTACACGAATATGTAATAAAAAATGGGGGTTCCTATTTAAAAAAAACGCAGTTGACATCCGTTTGACCTATGGCAGCGCCCTCTAGCGGGCCAACCATAGCGCCATCTGCTTTCCCCCTTCAAGCTAGACAAGTTTCGTTCTTTGTAGTTTTTTCGTTCGAAGCTTATTTCGTGAGATATTTGGCCCGGTCACAATCAATGGACCACCCTGTATGGTTCGTTGACCGTATGACACGAGGGGGCTACAGCACACATATCAGCTTAGCCTAAAATACAACGTAAGTCCATATACTGTCAATTGTACTCTTTTTTACTTGAGCACACACGACTCCTTTGAACGAAACAATGGAGAAACCGAGTCAAGGCAGACAATTATAAACAATGACATCAGATCTGGACAGCCACTAAGAGGCAAATCAAGAAAAGATGATTAGAGTATCATGAAAATAGTATCTGTATGAGCCACTCTTTCTCTAACATACTACAAGCTTCGACGTAAGACCTTCGGTAGAAGGGAAGAGACAACACAAAATAGTAGAACACATGCCACATTCAGCTCATTATATGACATCCACAGCTGCAAGAAATACTATAGACTCTCGTCTTACACAAACTAAGATCATCTTTCACCATTTATAGTAAGGCAAATCATTTTTCACGGTATCTATAATGGCATAATCTTGGATGGTGCTGCATTTGTGCCTTGAAAGTAATTGGTTGTGTACCTGTAAAAATATTGGTGGTCATTGAACATGTCACCCGGCTGTATTCTCATAATAAGACCACTGTTTTAGAAAGCTTACGTGTTCAATGGACATCGTAACGCCATAGCAGTCAGAAACAGCAGAATATCTGCTCCAGGCCGGCACAAGATGCTCTTCGTCAGGCACGTCAGCTGCAGTGAGGAGGAGTTCCGCTTTGGAGAGATTTATATAACTCATTAAAGATAATACAGTGACTTAAAAAAGCCCCTATTCCTTTCCACAATGTTTGACAACTACAGAAATTCTGATGCCTGCAGCAGAGGTATGCATCAGTGACGTGCTCTGATGCCATTCCAGAACACACACAGTGTGGAGTGGGACTCTCATGGTCCATCGTGATATGCAACAAAAATATAGACCAGGTCCAGCAAGAGAAAAATACTTTTATTAAGGTCCTTCAAAGCTGATGGGTCGCAAGAAGTAGTCACTAAATGTTAATGGAACTCTCTTATTTTCGCAATACGTTTTGAACGGAACCCCTCGTCAGGTGACATAAATTAATGACACATTTTTAGACTACAAATAGGAACACTCACAGAAACTTATATGTAGAGACACAGTAGTTTGTAACCTAAATGTCAAACAATACTAGTAATAACAAAAATGATTTTCACAAAAATATGTACCACAACGCAATATGAGTACAACACATAATACATGAAGTTACCATATAAAGAACAAAAATATTGGGGCGGTGTAGTCAGCTAACAGATTACTGAATACAGCGGCTCTCAACCTTGCATAAAAAGTCACTCACTAGATAGCGCGAGAGTGGTGGCGCTGCAGCCCACCAGCAGATTACTTTTTCATAATATTTATTACACAACAGGAAACCGATATCTGCACATATTTTATGTATTTCATGCCAACGTAGGGGCAACGTGAAACACATTTAAGACAAATAGTAAAAGAAAGAAATAAAATGAAAAGATTAAACTTACGCACAAAATAGTAGTTACAAATTAAGATGTTTTATTTGACACGATGTGTTCATCACAAATAAAACAGAAGATAGCGGATCAGTACTAGTGAAAACTGAAAAAGAGAAATTAAGACAACAGCTCATCAAAAATGTCTAAATACATTGTCTATAATTTGTTGCTTGTTCATTGATTACATCACCTGGGTTTTGATGACATCCTGCATAAATGTCGAGGTCTTCTCAAATGTCCGAATCGCTGCTTTTGGGTTGCCAGAGTAGAATGTTTAAACTACTCTCAACAGGACGTAACTGCTAGGTATTTTCCTCAAATGACAGCCCAAAACACTGCCATTACTTGCACAATTGTGCTCCGTGAATCTTGTTTTAAAATCCATTTCGATTTGACCTCTGTAAATATTGTCACAAGATATTCATCTAATCCTATAGACACCTGTATTTTTCACCCAAACTACGGCCCAGGAAAAATCCAAGGTTTTTTTGCTTGTACGGAATCCAGCATGCTAAAGTGCAAAAGTCCTAGGTGCTTGAAAACCAGCAGAGGCAAGAGAAGCACTCTGAAGATGAAGGTGAAGGAGCGAAACCTGCCTCCAGCCGTCAGGGACTCTCGGCACAGATTCTTTCCGTACAGGTATATTTTTAAAATTCTCAAGAAAAGTGGGTGGGAGCCACCGAGGGTTTTGCGGAACTGTGGGGTTAGAGTTACTATCATTTTCCGAAATACTCGTTCGGTATCTCAAACTATCCATGAAATAAAAGGAGTGCGAGTTTTAGGTATATATATGTACAAAATCATGTTTCGGTCCTCCTTGGTCACATTGACAAAGGACATTTTCAGAGTGCTGTTTTAGCTTTTCTTCGTGTCCACATTACTGTCATTCTCTCACAGTGGGCTTTTTTGTCACTATGAGACCATCTTCTTCTATTCTTGTGTTTTACGACAGGGTGAAATGTCAAATCGTGAATTTTCTAAAACTTTTCTGTCTGTTTTATCAAGTAGTGTTATTCCTACGTCGTTCAGGGTCTTTTTTTCCAGCATTGATCCATTTTATTGTTTGTATTTTAGCCATACTGTGACTTATGTAGAAAACCAGAACCTATTTGGTTGGTTATGTTCTCTCAAAATGCCCACAGAATTTTAGTCTACATACTTTATATCTGAACACATGTCGGTATGATTTTCAATTTCTTTGTTTGCTTTCAGTATGGATGTTGCTTTTTCAGTATAAACTGGATCTAAAATTTTCCTAATTACTTTTCGTTCTTTCTTCCGGATATCTACGACTTTCATTTTGTTTAGAACGAATATTTCTACCTCTCAAAGACGCTGTTGTTTGGTGAGGCTGTTGTAGTAGCTCAGTGGCATACAGGTAACTTTTTAAGGTTTCTAATGTAACAGACCGAGAACCACGTGTTGCAGTATGCAGTACCATATTAAGTATACAAGTCGAGCCACATATTGTTACGTTCGTAAATATTCAAACAGGTAACTTTATAAATTAATTTACGTTAATTAGCGATCGGTATGTTATTCTTGAGTACAAACGTCATTGTTATCATTCAAGATGGAAAAGATGTATTTGTTCGCTATGTAAACTCGACCACATTTTCAATATTTACACAGTTTCAAGCAAAAGTAGAAACAGTACATGAATCTGACCAATGTCAAATAGTGTCATGTATTTTAGCAATATAACTGAAGAATTAATGTTTGATTAGAATTTGACACCTTTGAACTGTTAAAAACTTTGTAAAACTGATAGTAAAACGATACACATCGCGTGTTTCTGATTAACAAATATGTGTATACATTTTATTTCGCATATAATAGTGTATCCCACTTGGACTGCAATTAAGTTTAATGATTGTAATTTGATTAATATTGTAATATTGTGAACAGGTGGGCTAGTTTTGATTGTTTGAACTATATTTACAGAAAGGCGGTTACATAAGCCAGGGGTGGTACAATTTCAGTAAGAACGAGTGTTAAAGTCAGAATATAATTGTAAAAGCGCTGTGTGGAAAGTATCTGGTTCTCATTAAACTGCAATCAACACTGTAAGTAATTAGTGCTGCACTTATGTAACACTGATTTACACCCAAAATGATGGAAGAAACAGCCAACAGATGGTCCATGTGATGATGAGCATTTTTTTTTCTTTGACATCAGTCTTCTGAATGGTTTCATACGGCCCGTCACGAATTCCTCTCCTGTGCCAACTTCTTTATTGCAGAGTCGCACTTGCAACGTGCGTCCTCAGTTATTTGCTAGATGCATTCCAATCTCTGTCTTCCTCTACAGTTTTTGCCTTCTACAGCTCCCTCTAGTACCATCAAAGTCATTCCCTGAAGTATTACCAAATGTCCTATCATCCCGTCCCTTCTCCTTGGCAGTGCTTTCCACATATTCCTTTCCTCTCCGATTCTACGCAGAACCTCCTCATTCTTTACCTCATCAATCCACCTAATTATCAACATCCATCTATAGCACCACATCTCAAATGTTTCGATTCTCTTCTGTTCCGGTTTTCCCACAGTCCATGTTTCACTACCATACAATGCTGTGCTCCAAACGTATATTCTCAGAGATTTCTTCCTCAAATTAAGGCCTATGTTTGAAATTAGTAGACTTCTCTCGGCCAGGAATTCCATTTTTGCCAGTGCTCGTCTACTTTTGATGTCCTCCTTGCTCCTTCCGTCATGGGTTATTTTGCTGCCTAAGCAGTAGAATTCCTTAACTTCATCAACTTCATCACCATCAATCCTGATGTTAAGTTTCTCGTTGTTCTCACTTCTGCTTCTTCTCATTACTTTCGTCTTTCTACGATTTACTCTCAGTCCATATTCTGTACTCATTAGATTGTTCGTTCCATTCAGCATATCATGTAATTCTTCTTCACTTTCTCTCAGGATAGCATGTCATCAACAAATCGTATCATAAATATCCTTTGACCTTGAAATTTAATTCCAGTCTTTAACCTTGCTTTTATTTCCATCATTGCTTCTTCGATGTAGAGATTGAATAGTAGGGGCGAAAGACTACATCCCTGTCTTACATACTTTTTAATTCAAGCTCTTGAACATATTGTACATTACCTATGGCTTACGCCTATTTTTTTCAGAATTTCGAACATCTTGCACCATTTCACATTGTCGAACGCTTTTTCCAGCTTGACAAACCCTATGAACGTGTCTTGATTTTTCTTTAGTCCTGCTTCCATTATTAACCGCCTCTGTTAGTAACTGCCTCTGTTGCTGTTACCTACCCTAAAGCCTAACCGATCGTCATCTAACACATCCTCAATTTTCTTGTCCATTCTTCTGTATATTACTCTTGTAAGGAACTTGGATGCATGAGCCGTTAGCTGATTGTGCGATAATTCTCGCACTTGTGAGCACTTGCAGTCTTCGGAATTGTGCCGATGATATTTTTCCGAAGGTGAGATGATATGTCTCCCGACTCATACATTCAACACAACAACGTGATAGTCGTTTTGTTGCCACTACCCCCAATGAGTTTAGAAATTCTGATGAAATTTTATCGATCCCTTTTGCCTTATTTGATCTTAAGTTCTCCATAGCTCTCTTAAATTCTGATTCAAATACTGGATCCCTATCTCTTCTAAATCGACTCCTGTTCCCTCTTCTATCACATCATAGAAATTTTCGCCCTCATAGAGGCTTTCAATGTATTCTTTCCACCCATTCGCTCTCTCCTCTGCATTTAGAAGTGGAATTGCCGTTGCTTTTAATGTCACCGAAGGTTGTTTTGATTTTCCTGTATGCTGAGTCTGCTCTTCTGACAATCATGTCTTTTTCGATTTCTTCATATTTTTATGCAGCCATTTCGTCTTAGCTTTACTGCACTTCCTATTCATTTCATTCCTCAGCGAGTTGTATTTCTGTATTCCTGAATTTCCCCGAACATTTTTATACTTCCTGCCTTCGTCGATCAGTTGAAGTATGTCTTCTGTTACTCATGTTTTCCTGCTGTTACCTACTTCGTACCTGTGTTTATCTTTACAACTTCTGATATTGCCGTTTTTAAAGATATCCATTCCTCTTCAATTGTACTGCCTACCGAACTATTGCATATTGCTGTATATATCGCCTTAGAGAATACAAACGTCATTTCTTACTTCTTCCGTATCCCACTTCTTTGCATCTTGATTCGTCCCGACGAATCTCTTAAACTTCAGGCTACTCTTCATCATTGCTATGTTGAGATCTGGTTAGCCTTACAATCCAGGATCTGATTTCGGAATCTCTGTCTGACCACGATGTAATCTACCTGAAATCTTCCCGTATCACCCGGCCTTTTCCAAGTATACCTACTTCTCTTGTGATTCTTGAGCAGATTATTCGCTACTGCTGCCTGAAATTTATTACAGAAATCAGTTGTAGTTTCTCCTCTCTCATGCCTTGTCCCAAGCCCATATTCACCTGTAAACGTTTCTTCTACTCCGTCCCCTACAACTTCATTCCAGTCCTCTATGATTATTAGATTATCATCTGCCTTTTCGTCCTCTATTACCCTTTCAGTATCCTCATACACTTTCTCTTTCTCTTCGTCTTCAGCTTGCGGCGACAGCATATATACCTCAACTCATTGTCGGTGTTCGTCTGCTGTCGATTCTGATGAGAATAACCGTATCACTGAACTATTCACAGTAACACACTGTCTGCCCTACCTTCCTATTATCAACGACTCCTACTCCCATTATACCGTTTTCTGCTGCTGTTGATATTACCCTATACTCATCTGACCAGAAGTCTTTGTCTTCTTTGTATTTTACTTTACCAACCCCTGGATTCAGCCTTAGTATTTCCCTTTTCAGATTTTCTAGCTTGCCTACCACGTTGCAGCTTCTGATATTCCACGACCTGACTTGTAGAACGTTATCCTTTCTTTGGTAATTCAATCTCTTTCTCATGGTCACCTCCCCCATGGCAGTCCACTCCCGAAGATCCGAATGGGGGACTATTCGGAAATTTTTTGCAATGGAGAGATCATCATGACACTTTTTTTCAATTACATTCCACATGTCCTGTGAATACATGTTGTGTGTCTTTAATGCAGTGGTTTCCATTGCCTTCTGCATCCTCATGCCGTTGATCATCGCTGATTCTTCCGACTTTAGGCACCTATAGAGGCGTTTAGGGGCGTTCCCCAGAGAGTGCCATGAACCTCTGTCCGCTTCTCCGTCCTCTTTGACTATGCCGTTGGCTTCTTATGCCGGAGGTCTTCGGTCGCCAATGCTGATTATTTATTGAAATTTAAGCAGTGGCGGGCTTAGAACCCGCGTCCGAGAACGTTTTGATAACTGATCAAAGATGCTATCCGTAGACCGCGGGTGCAGAATGATGACCAGACAAACTAAGTAATACTCTACGTTTTCATTACATCCTACAACTGCTTTTACTAATTTTGTGGTACGAATCATTTCCTTTTCTTTGTTTCTTTTTTTTTCTTCAAGATGAAATTATTATGATTCCTACAGTTTTATCGGTAGATGGGTGGCTACAAGATGATGGTATGCATTCTATCTGTTCTCTCTGACATCAACTCTCACACCTATACCCACGCACAAAATGCCTCTTTCTCTTAAATTTTATCTGTTAAGTATTGGGTCTTCCTTCAGATTCTGATTTCATTTATTTTTCGCCAATACTTACACTTCAATATTCTCCACTTATATTATTACAGATACATAATATTTTCCCCGCTACTTAATCACCGTTAGTATGATATTACACAGGGTTGTAGCCTATCCCCGATGTTATTCAATCTGTATATTGAGCAAGCAGTGAAGGAAACCAGAAAAATCCGGAGTAAGAATTAAAATCCATGGAGAAGAAATAAAAACTTTGAGGTTCGCCGGTGGCATCGTAATTCTGTCAGAGACAGCAAAGGATCTGGAAGATCAGATGAACGGAATGGACAGTGTCTTGAAAGGAAGATATAAGATGAACATCAACAAAAGCAAAACGAGGATAATCGAATGTAGTCGAATTAAATCGGGTGATGCTGCGAGAATTAGATTAGGAAATGAGACGGTTAAAGTAGTAAATGAGTTTTGCTATTTGGGGAGCAATATAACTGATGATGGTCAAAGTAGAGAGGATATAAAATGTAGACTGGCAATGGCAAGGAAAGCGTTTTTGAAGAAGAGAAATTTGTTAACATCGAGTTTAGATTTAAGTGTCAGGAAGTCGTTTCTAAAAGTATTTGTATGGAGTGTAGCCATGTGTGGAAGTGAAACATTGACGATAAATAGTTAGGGCAAGAAGGGAATAGAAGCTTTCGAAATGTGGTGTTACAGGAGAATGCTGAAGATTAGATAGGTAGATCACATAACTAATGAGGGGGTATTGAATAGAATTGGAGAGAAGAGGAGTTTGTGGCACAATTTGACTAGCAGAAGGGATCAGTTGGTAGGGCATATTCTGAGACATCAAGGTATCACCAGTTTAGTATTGGAGGGAAGCGTGGAGGGTAAAAATCGTAGAGGGGACCGAGAGATGAATACACTAAGCAGATTCAGAAGGATGTAGGTTGCAGTAGGTACTGGGAGATGAAGATGCTTGCGTAGGATAGAGTAGCATGGAGAACTGCAGCAAACCAGTCTCTGGACTGAAGACCACAACAACAACAATGATATTACAATTATTATTGCGCAAAAGCAAAACTTTGTTATTAATTTCGTCATGGAACAAGTTCTAATATTGTTATAAACAAAAACTATTACACGAATACAGGCCGGCCGGAGTGTCCGTGCGGTTCTAGGCGCTACAGTCTGGAGCCGAGCGACCGCTACGTTCGCAGGTTCGAATCCTGCCTCGGGCATGGATGTGTGTGATGTCCTTAGGTTAGTTAGGTTTAATTAGTTCTAAGTTCTAGGCGACTGATGACCACAGCAGTTAAGTCGCATAGTGCTCAGAGCCATTTGAACCATTTGTACACGAATACAAACAATAATCTAAATACAACAGTAAATGAAGGCTTTCACGTTCAAGCACACAAGAGCTGAAACAGCAACGCTACTGTCTCTTGAAACGTTGTAAAAATGTTTCCTGAAGGTCATACAGCCGCAGTATGCAGTCGGAAGCGAAGGGCGAAGGTCGTCTGGTGGGCGACAGGCGAGCAGGGTTGCACAGGCGTGTCAGCCAGTCTGCAACCCGTGTCGCATTTCCGGCCGTAAAGCACGGCGTGTTTACGGCAGCTGTGTTTCGCTGCAGAGACGCCCGGGGAGGCGTTTAATTGGCGGGCCGTCGCGTCCCCCTCTCTGTCCGTGCGATAAATTATAGCCTAGGCTTTCATGTTACAGAAATATAAAAAAAAGAACTAAGGACGGAGTTATGCCTGGCAAGACACAACGTGATAGATCGTGACAGTGGAAATGTCGGAGGTTGTACGTTAAGCCTACGCAGTTTTAAATACTCTGCGAGCAACTACGACAGTAACAAAAGCTAATTAAAAAAATAGCTATTGCATGCTAAGACTCCTTACGAAAGGGTCACATGTTCGAGAACGGCATATGCGTGGTTTGTAATGCAGATACGCCTCGTCTGCGTGATATCCTGTGTTGCTTTTGACAGTAGGACAAAGCTGTAAATGCCCGACGTTGTGTTAATGTTTACTTACTAAAATGCAAACTGTTTACTCTTGTTCTAAGAAAATTAAATTCTCCACCCTGATATACAACAAATGAGTAATAAGCTATTTGTGAGTCAATATTTCGGGGTGGAGAGGAACTCCGCAATTTAAAAAATATGCAAGAAGGGCCCTCTAATCTCCCAGCGCGAATTTCGTAACTTGTCCTTTAGGACCTACATGTATTTGGGCAGACAAATCCTCAATGCTTTTGTGGACGACTAATGCGCGGGAGGAGTTTTTATTCTTGTTATAACTCTTTGTTTGAACCTACATCTACATAGATAATCCGCGAGCCATCGTACAGTGCATGGCGGAGGGTACCTTGTACCACTACTTGTCATTTCCCTTCCTGTTCCACTCTTAAATAGAGCGGGGGATAAACTACTATCTATAAGCCTCGGTATAAGCCCTAATTTCTCATATGTTATATTCGTGGTCCCTACGGGGAAGGTATCTTGGCGGCAGTAGAATCCATCGGCTGTCAGCTTCAAATTCCGGTTGTCTAAATTTTCCTCGAAAAGAATGTCGCCTTCCCTCCAAGGTTTCCCATTTGAGTTCCCGAAGTATCTCTGTAACTTTTGCCTGGTGTTCGAACATACCGGTAACAAATCTAGCATCCCGCTTCTGAATTACTTCGATGTCTTCCTTCAACCCGATCTGGTACGGATCCCAAACACTCGAGCCGTACTGAGGAGCGGCTCGCACCAGCGTCCTATATGCGGTCTCCTTTACAGGTGAACCACTCTTTCCTAAAATTCTCCCCATAAACCAAAGTCGATCATTCGCCTTGCCTACTACTGCTTTCACATAATCGTTCCACCTCATATCGCTTTGAAACGTTACGCACAGATATTTAAACGACTTGACTGTGTTGGGCAGGAGAACTGTAATACTTTGTCCGAACATTACAGGTTTGATCTTCCTAATCATCCATCTTCCATTTTACCATATTTAGGGATAGCTGACATTCATCACACCTGTGGTGTCACTGCCAGACACCACACTTGCTAGGTGGTAGCCTTTAAATCGGCCGCGGTCCATTAGTATACTTCGGACCCGCGTGTCGCCACTGTCAGTGATTGCAGACCGAGCGCCACCACACGGCAGGTCTAGAGAGACTTCCTAGCACTCGCTCCAGTTGTACAGCCAACGTTCATAGCAATGGTTCACTGACAAATACGCTCTCATTTGCCGAGACGATAGTTAGCATAGCCTTCAGCTACGTCATTTGCTACGACCTAGCAAGGCGCCATTACCAGTTTATATTCAGTGTAATAATGTCTAAACAAGAGCGATGTTCTCCAATTGTGGATTAAAGTTAAGTATTCCAAGAACTACGTTCTTTTCTTTATAGGATAATTACTTTACCTTGTTCCAGACCTCACGCCAATCTGCGTGAGCTTAACGCGTGCCTTTCGGCTACCTCCGAGTGGCTTGGCTGTCTTGCCACGCCACTACAACATTAACTGGTAATTTTGTCTAAGTTGTTGTATCTTCCTGCAGTCGCTCAACTTCTAAACCTTACCGTACACCACGGCTTCATCAGCAAACAACCGCAGATGGCTGCCCACCCTCGACTCATTCATCATATTCACTTCTTTATGAGGAACTTGAGAAGCGTACGAACACATTCTCACTTTCAGCTAAACTGTGTCGGCTCTGGTCCCGTACCATGCACTGACAACATAATCAAACAAAGGTTAGTTAATATTAACTCAGACCAAAATAGCGCAATGGCAAAACTAGCGCATCGCATTTGGGTTTATTACACATCAATTCTTCAAGATCTATGACAGCGGCAGAAGCATTAATTTTGTTTTCATAAAATGTTACAGATAATGTATCAGATCTTGCATCGTTTGGTTTAGGAAAGCAAACCTCAAGGAATCTGGATAGTTTTTGAGATCGTCTCAACTGGAACAGCAAATCGCCACGCAGACATACGTTGTAAGGAAAGTACTTTTATCCAGAAAGTAACCTTTCCTTTCCTTTTACAAAATGTCATGTATACTTTGTTCTTTACACTTATTGATGAGTATTTCGTAGAATGCTTAAATGTTGACGATAGTTTAAAAATTTCTTCCGAAAAGAATTGCTTTTATCTGCAGCTCATTATACTTACTTTTTTTTAAACACATCTTTATCATGCTCCTGTCAATCAGAGTACTTGAGATAATGAATTATCCTTTTATTAAGTTTTACAATAAGAGCGTATCAGCACTCTTGAGCTTATCATTGCCACACTCGAACAATTTGATTTACCGACGTGTTGGGAGGCAAATGGTTAAGAGAAAATCACAGATCTGCTGCTAGCTGAGGGGTTTAAGCGCTGGCGATAACGTCAGTTTTCGCAGTTTGCTGAATTCGAGTAGTGAGCAAGCAAAAGTTCCCGAGTTCGTGTAAGCAGAGTTCTGGGCCACACCAGCATAAGTACGCTCAGGAAACAGTTCTCTTTTATGCTTTAACTTTCGGATGTGCAACATCATAAACATTACTTCTTCCAGTATTTCGGCTCTCTTCAAAGTAAGCCAACAGACTGAAGCTATAGTACTCGCTCCTTCCTTTCAAACCACAGACACCCACCGAGCATACACTGATCAGCCAGAATTTAACGACCATCGACCTACTATCGATATAAATCCGTCTGGCCGATAGCAGCGTCACCTGACTAGGAATGTCTGCTAGGCAGACACACGCACGGTGCATGCAATATCAGTGAGTGTGCTTTTCGTGTGTAGAACGGGTAATGCGCAGGAATTACCTGAGCCTGACAGACAGCAGATTGTGATGCCCCGGAGGCTCGGTGCGAAAATTTCAGAAACTGCACGACGTGACGGATTTTCGAGTAGTGCTGTGGTAAGTGTCTTTAACACGTGACGAAACCAAGGTGAAACCACGTCCAGACGTCGTGGGGTTGGGTGGCCACCCCTCATTACAGATGTCGGACGTCGGAGGTTGGGCAGACTAGAAAAACAGGACAGGTGGCGACCTGTGGCGAAAATAATATCAGACTTTAATGCTCGGCAGAGTAAAAGTGAGTCTGAACACACAGCGTATCTAACGCTCCTAACGATGGCCATCCGTAGCCGACGAACCTATGCATGTGCCAATGTTAACACCACAACATCGGCATCTACGACTGGAAGGGCAAGTGATCATCAAGACTGGAGGATGGCGCAGTGGCAGAGCGTTGCATGGTCTGATGAATCCCGATACCTTCTTCATCATGCCAAAGGGAGGGCGCGAATCCGTTGTGCTCCAGGCTCCTTGACACCTGTTCTGCGGGACGGAGACAAGCTGGCGGCGGCCCCATTATGCTCCTGGGAACATTCACGTGGGGATCCATGGGTCCAGTGAAGCTCGTGCGAGGCATAATGACGGCCAAGGAGTTCCGTACACTTGTTTCAGACCACGTTGACTCTTTCGTGATGATCATGTTTCCCGACGGCAATGGCATTCTTCAGCATGACAAAGCGCCATGTCAGAAGGCCAAGAGTGTGATGGAGTGGTTCGAGAAGCACAGTGGCTAGTTCCAGTTGATGTGGTGTCCCCTCAACTCGCCAGATCTGAACCCAGTCGAATGCTTCTGGGACGAGGTTGAGTGTGGCGCCAGAGCTTGTCGTCAGCCTCCCCTCGAATTTAGGGAATAAGGTGACTTTTGTGTCCAGACGGGGTGCCAACACCCTCCAGCGACCTAGTAAGGCCTCAGTGCTTCCATGCCACGACTCGTCGCCACTGTTATCCATGCTCAAGGTGGCTATTAGGTAGGTGGTCATAATGTTCTGGCTGATCAGTGTACGTAAACTGAATTTACAGCTACGCTGCAGATTCACGTTGGAATATCGACGTATGATTACGTCATCGTTGAGAGTTTATTGAAGAAAGCACCGGATTCCACGTTTTTTCCAGGTTGAAACCGCCGTCTCTGTCACGCCAGAATATCGATATTTTCATACCGGGTCGCTGCGCTGGCTGGGCACAGCCGCCCGTCTGATACGCGAAAGACAATAGTTGCCGCGACTCTTGTAACCCCAGCCGTGCACAGTATTAAACCCAAAGTGCTGGTGTCTCAGGTGAAGGGCGAGAAACCACTTTAACTTTAAAACATCCCGTGCGAGTGTGACCTTTCGTACATCGGAGAGCCAACTCGTGCAACCCATGACAAATGTACGGCACACCGTAAGTACATCAGGCCCTATGCGTTACGACAATGTCGAAACTCTGACATCATGTTTTTTGGAGCCTGCGGTGAAAGAAACAGTTGAAATTCGTTTGGCGAAGAATATAATTAACAAATGTAGCGATTTCAACCTAGACAAATCGTGGAATCCGCCGCTTTCGCGAAGACATTCATGAGCATTGATCGACTGCGAAGCTGCAGATTCAGTTTATGCATACTATTTGGGGCCGATAAACGTATCGACGCTTGTTTATCTGTGGTTTAAGTAGACGAAGCGAGTACTGTAGATCCGGTCTGTCGGATTACTCTGAGAATGTCCGAAAGGTATGAGGCCGAAATATTGGAGGAAGAAGAAGAAGAAGAAGAAGAAGAAGAAGAAGAAGGAGGAGGAGGAGGAGGAAGAGGAGGAGGAGGACCAATACACGCGGCTGCATTCCTGATATTTAATCCAATAGGTATTATGCCATGGCCGGCTGGAGTGGCCGAGCGGTTCTAGGCGCTTCAGTCTGGAAACGCGCGACCGCTACGGTCGCAGGTTCGAATCCTGCCTGGGGCATGGAAGTGTGTGGTGTCCTTAGGTTAGGTAAGTTTAAGTAGTTCTAAGTTCTAGGGGACTGATGACCTCAGATGTCAAGTCCCATAGTGCTCAGAGCCATTTGAACCATTACGCCATGAAAACACAAAGAGGCACAATTGTTTCGTAGCTCACCCACTCGTGAGCTGTCTGTGGCGGTTGTTAATTCACCTGTGTCATTCTGGCTTTTATTAAAGCTACTAGTTTCAGAAGATTAGGGTGAGTTACCAGGCTGACAACACTTACCATGTCATATGGGTATAATCCTGTACAATTATGGTGAATTAATCTCCCGAAACCGCTAGCCCGTAATAAGAGGCTGTGTGACAAAGGTAAATTTTTTACTTCATTTCCTAATATTCCGACTGATTCTGTCTATCAGCTAACATGATACACAAAGAGCACAAACTTTGCGATAGTTCTGAGATTCATGGATGATTGCGCATGTTGAAGTGGTGCAGTGATCATCACCAATGATTCTTTCAGCTGCCTCGATGTATCTGTCATTTTCCGAAGAGGCTGACCTACCCAAAAATTCTTCGCCGCAGACAGATACACGTCCTGTTTTGGAGTTGTCGGGTTGTCAGTACCTCGTTCACTATCATCATACTGCAGCTGCATTCTGCGAATAAGCTGAACAACTTTGATCCATTCGAAGTACAGGAAACGATTCAATCGCATTTGTTTCATAGTGCACACGGACAACGGCCGGCCGGTGTGGCCGTGCGGTTAAAGGCGCTTCAGTCTGGATCCGCGTGACCGCTACGGTCGCAGGTTCGAATCCTGCCTCGGGCATGGATGTGTGTGATATCCTTAGGTTAGTTAGGTGTAATTAGTTCTAAGTTCTAGGCGACTGATGGCCTCAGAAGTTAAGTCGCATAGTGCTCAGGGCCAGAGCCACACAGACAACGGAGTGCTTGTAATAAATTACCTTGATATTACTACGCACAGAGGGAGATAACGCATCGAACAATAGCGAGATTAACGCGTGTCAGTGTCGCCAAGTTATGGAACAGAAAATAATTGCCTTTACTTATTAACCTGACTCCTTGTACCGTCCACAATCAGTAACGTCTATCTAAATTTATGCAGCGGCGTTTAGCAATGACAACATCGCCTTTCTGTATCTATGACTGTGAACGTACGCTTCCCGGGTGAGAGTAGCACAGTACAGTCCCTGGTTCGATTCCGTGCGTGGGTGGTCCCCGCAGGCAGTGCTCGGCCACACACGAGGCGATCCGCCGCGCCTGAGCTATTTTCGCGTCGATGTCCATCAGTTCCCTGCCTCAGGTCTGAAAAAACCGCGTCTCCTAAATTACAGTCATAACGAGCGCTGAGCTATGATAGCAACCTCGTTGCAGCCGACTCATAGGAGACGGACGGGAAGCGCAAAACGGTGGACCACACTGGCGTCCATCCGTCTGGTCATTATCCTCTCCTCCAGTGCCGTACTATTACGATTACGATGACTTAATTTAGTAGTATCTGCGGACGTGGAAAAACGTCTACAGCCAAATGGTAAAAGATGGCCGTAACGAGATTATAACGAGGCGTTGTACGATAGCAACGTAATTGCTCTCTGAGGAGCAGTTCTGTCCATCAAGAAGTCCCTCGACTACAGTTTTGCAGTATGAACACCCGAATTAGACGTCTCAAGGTTGAAATTAGTGCGTGCTCCGTTGAAGTAGTCTTATTACCTCGCCGTCTGCGTGAGAAGGTTCGAGGACAGCTTCAGCACGCAAATTTTCTGACGGCGATGTACTGCTCCACTAAGTAGAGTGTGGAGAGCTTATATTTCAAAACACGGCACAGTTTTCACAGACGAAACCTGTTATTTTGTGAGGGAATATTTATGAAATGATTAACGCAGTACGTACTGTATTCTCATCCTTCAAGCACGCACAAAGAACTTTTATTCATTCAAATAGGTTGACACTGACAGTCAAACAATCGCTTTCAGATTATGGTTCCTGCCTAAATTCCACTACTTAGGGTGGTATAAACTCTCATTAATGACACATTCATATGAAAAGATCGACACATTTAGTAGTTGAGTTTTGCAAAACCCTGTAAAGGAGAGCAAAAAAATGACACAGCACGAAGAAATTATGCGAATGGGACGGTAATAGGTAGATGTGATGTATATATACAGAAAAACTAATGATTACAGTTTCAAAAAAAAAAAAAAAAAAAAAAGACTGGATGATTTATTGACGAGAAAGAACTTCACAACCTGAGCAAGTCAATAACGCGGTGGTCCACCTCTGGTCCTTATGCAAGCAGTTATTGGGCTTCACATTGAGAGAGATAGTGGATATCCACCTGAGGGATATCATACCACAATCTGCCCAACTGGCGTGTCAAATCGTCAAAATCCCGAGCTTGTTCGAGGGCACTGCCCATATGCTCCAAACGTTCTTAACTGGGAAGAAATCCGGCGACCTTTCTGGCCAATGTAGGGTTTGGCAAGCACGTAGACATGCAACAGAAATACTCGCCTAGTGAAGACGGACATTATCTTCCGAGGGGACCTTCTAGGAGGTGCATCGTATTATGAGCTCTCACTTCGCCTGCTTATTGTGTGGGTAGGCACCTATCACAACCTAAAATTGTACGTGCCAATGGGGCCTCGTTTTTGAAATATTGCCTGTTAGAGTTTGGGCAGGTCTTTATATACAGAAGAGTTCCACTATTGTGGCAGGTGAGCTTGTAGCAGAGTGACAAGGAAGGTAGACTCCCTTCCAAGCGACCCTGGTTCGAGACCCGTCTATGCTACTTTTGTTTTCTTTTTGTTTTTTAGAATGCTTGTTCTAATTTACAGTTACTCATGAAAATTTTGGAAGGAATTGATTAAAAAGAATTACAAGCCTCTATAAATCAAAATTACACATTAAATGTCAAATTTTGTCAAAATTTGTTAACTCCTGCCGTTCTCCATTAATATGTGGAGCTCACAAAAGATCTCCCTGGTCTTCCACCAAATGTTCAATATTCTCAAAATTGCACTGACTGACAACTCGTGAAAAGCTTGCACTTTTTGCTCCATTTTAAAGGATAAAGGTCTGCACACTTCAAAGCCAAGCTTTCAACTGACGAGAAACTTTTATTCGGCAGTTATAGCCGTCGCTACTCACCTACACAGAGAGTAAAGTCCCTTTATTCGTGGAATGGCAGGTACAAATAGGGGAACGCCAACGGTCACCTACCATAAACAGGATTTAGGCGCGACGATGCGTCGTTGACCATAAACAGGATTTATTTTTCTTTTTTTTTTTCATTACGTTCGATATAGTTCGATGCGTTTGGTGTGGGCGGGCGTCACAAGACATCCGTTTAAACTGATCGTTAATCCCTTGACTCAATTCTTTATTACAGAGAGCACTCAGTCCTCTGACCGAACACGCTGAGCTACCGTGCCGCCGGATTTAGGCGCGACGAAGCGTCAACGATCTGACAGGTACAAATTTTTCTAGGACCCTGTCCCAACATTTGTATGACAGGTTTATGACTATTTTCGAAGAACTATTTTAACAACTTCTCTCAATTTTCAGGTAAATAGGCAAATTTATGTAAGCTAACGTTTTAATTGCGGTTAATTTTCCTGTTAAAATAAAAATAAACGCAAAAGATTGAAACAAAATGTGACATTCAGTTTGTAATTTTGATTTATAGAGGCTTGTAATTCTTTTTAATCAATTCCTTCCTAAATTTTCGTGAGTAATTACAAACTAAAACAAGCGTTTGAAAAAACAAAAAGAAAACAAAAGTACCATAGACGGGTCTTGAACCAGGGTCGCCTGGATGGGGGTCTCGCTCGCTTGCCACTTTTTTTTTTTATTTACCATATGTTCTAACTTGTAACCATATCATAGTAAACATGCCTGAACCACCGTTACCATTTGTTTGATCATTCCTCCCCTTTCTCTTCGTGCACATCATATTCTGACTGAAATGAAATGAGCGTATGGCATCGTTAGCCGGGAGGTCCCATTCGGAGAAGTTCGGCCGCCAAGTGAAAGTCTTATTTCAGTCAACGCGACATTGGGTGACTTGCGTGCCGGTGATGAGGATGAAAAATGAGCGTAGCACAACACGCAGTTCGCGAGCGGAGAAAATCTCCCAACCTGCCGGGAATCGAACACGGGTCCGCTTGCATGGGAGGGGAGCACGTTACCACCCAGCTTTTTATTTTCTTTTTAGAGGGCAGCTAACTCTCTTTCTTTTTTTAAAAAAAGAAAAAAGTTTCTCAAAACCAAAATAAAATTTCTTTTTCCTTTAAGAACAAATTATGAGGAATAAATAAGGAAAAGTTTTTTTTCAAAAGAAAACAAAGACTCCAATTATACTTGTTTCTCCTTCCAGGAAACAAAAGTGAGTCTCCTTCGTCTTGTTGGCGAAGAAGCAATCTTTTGGAACAAAAAAAGAAAAAAAAGTTTCTCAAAGCCAAAATCAAATTTCTTTTTCCTTTAAGCAAATTATGAGGAATAAATAAGGAAAAGTGATTTTTTTTAATTTTTTTTTATTTTTATTTTTTAATTTTTTTTATTTTAAATTAATGTCGTCGTGCGACTTGTAGCTTACAGGAGCTCCTGAAGTGTATCCGCCTACAGCATGCCAGCTCGTCCAAACGTGTCTTCTCATGGCGTAGGCGTGGGTTCTGGGTAGCAGATCTATTCAGTTCGGTTCGGTTTATACAGTTTTCAGCTTCTCAGGGCTTGGACGTTCCAGCTACTAGGTGGCTCATCGAAAGTGCTCCGTAAGAAATTGGAAAAATATTGTTTATAGCGTGGGTTGCGTATCAGGACGCAGTGTCGTTCGTTGAGATAAGTCCAATATCCTAGCCTAGACTTGTCGCCAGAAGTAAAAAGATAGCGGATCGTGTGGCCACAGATCCAGTTCACAGAGTGAGTTTTGGCGGAGGGGTAGAATGTCTTATCTGGGAACAAAAGCATGTGGACGTGGATCTGAGCCGGCGTCTGGCGAGTAAGAAACCCCAAAATTCGCCGCGCAAGTGTCCAGACGTCGAATGCTGTGCCACAGTGGAACCGGTGGACATCCGTGTCATCCACTCCACAGTGGGTGCAGAGGGATGAATCGGCGAGATGGATGCGGTGCAGACGATCTCGGTTAACTTGTTTGCCATTCACAGTGATGTACCACGTTGATTGAACGTCTGATTCGAGAAAACGCGCATGGATCACCTTCCATATGTGTCGCCACACGTACTGTGGATACTTACGTTCGATGGGGTTGGACGGGCGACACTGTTGTAACAATTCCGAGACTGTTTTCGTGAGGTACAAACGTGTAAGTGGTAAGGACCGGTAGATATAACTGAACTCCAGGATAAATCGTTGGATGTAATAAAAGGGGGTTGGAATGGTCGATACCAGTACTGGGGAGGACAAGGAGGCCAGTGCGAAGTTGTGAAGCAGGAGGCTAGTAAGGCTCTGTGGGCAACGATGCCAAAGTTTTGGTTGGGAGCAGACGTATAGTGCCTTGACACGAGTCGGCACGTGGATGAGTCCCACCCCGCCACGATCTCGTGGCAGTGCAAGGGATTCATACTGCACCTTGAATAACATCCCCGGGCTGACGAAGGAGCCCAAAGCCATCAACAGTCGTCGCGCCAGGAGATTTGGGACTGGTAGTACTTGAGCCACGTGTGGTATACGGGAAGCATGATACATGTTCACGTATTGCGCGCGTTGGATAACGTCGAGAGCTCGTAGCCGGTGATCTGCGAGATTTGCTCTGACTGTCTGTAGCAAGCGTCTACCATTGATAGTCGCTGAGCGGCGCAGGTCTGCTGTGAAATCAAGTCCAAGACACCGTATGGTGGCGGCGACACTAAGGGGAGCAACGCATCTCTCCGGCAAGCCCTCACCAATGAGCAGGACCTTGGATTTTGACTCGTTGAGGCAGCTCCCCAAAGCTTCGCCGTAAGTCGCCACCCATGTCAGTGCTGCTCGTACTTCATCTTCACTGCGCAGATATAGTACTATGTCGTCTGCGTAGGCTGTACAACAAAAACGGTGGCCTTGCACAGCCATGCCTTCCAAACGTTGGCGCATGCCCTGGAGCAGGGGTTCCAAGGCGAAAGCATACAAAATCGTGGAAAGAGGGCAGCCTTGTCGTAAAGATCGTGCGATGACCAGGGACGGTGTAAGGCGACCATTGTACATGATTTTAGAGGTTGCACTACTCAACAGGCGCATAACCACTGTGACAATACCGCCAGGAAAACCCATATGCTGAAGAACTGTTCGTAAATAGAAGTGGTCAACACGGTCGAAAGCCTAGCTAAAGTCCAGTGAAGCCAAGGCGCCAGGGAGACGCTGATAATGCGCCAATGCTATCATGTCTCTGTAACGGCAAAGGACCGTACGGATGTTGTTGTCGCCTCCTAGGGAAGCCTGGTCGCAAGATGTGACGTAACGGGCGACCTTCTTGAGTCGCGATGCCAGTAGCCGTGTGAATATTTTCATGTCGCTGTTGAGCAAAGTAATTGGTCGATAGTCCTGGATCCTCGATAACCCGCGCGGTTTATGTACGGGGATAATAATGCCTTCTAAAAAGGCGCTCGGGACCACTGTCATCGGTGACATCAGCTCTTGTGCGATTGCCGTCCACGTGGAAGCCAACAAATAGTGAAAACTTTTATAAAATTCGATGGGTATACCGTCAGGTCCAGGAGATCCGTTATCGGAACCCGCCTTGATAGCGTCTACCACTTCATCTGTGGTTACGTCGTCTTGGAGGTCATTCACTGCATCCTCCGGAAGAGTGTTCGTAGTAAGCTGAGCGACTTCTGTGATCAGTGCTGCAGAATGCGGTACTGCTGCGTATAGCCCGGCAAAATGAGCATGGAGAGTACGACCGATGCTTTGTTGGGTGTCGTGCCGGCGCCCTTCCACATCAGTGAGGACTTGGATCAGAGCTCGTCGTCGTCGTTGTCTCTCCTGAAGGAGGTGGAACATCGACGGACGTTCTTGAGGGATGCGATTAGAAGCTCGAGAACGGACTACAGTGCCTTCCAAGTTACGCCGCATGATCAAGGAGATCTGCGCCTTCGTGCGATGGACCATCGACTGCCGGGCTGGCGAGAAAGGCATCGTCGTACAGTCACGAAGAACGGTGTAGTAGGGTATGAGTTTGCCACGCCTTTAATTGCTTCCCATAACTCATCAGAGTCTTCCTGAGGGTCGGCTTTGCACAGGAGAGCCACCATGATAAGGTGGAGTCATAGGCTTCGCGACAATGGTGGCAGCGTGCCCACGCTTCTTCGACCATACGGCGACAGTCTGAGGAGGTCAGGTGAGCGACATTGAGTTTCCACAGACCACGACTATGCCACACTTGCTGTCGGGCGAGAGTGACGTCACAGAGGTACGCATCATGGTCTGAAAAGGCCAAGGGCCAGACTTCCGCATGACGTGTGCCATCAGCAAGGGAGCGGGTAACGTAGATGCGATCTATGCGGCTTGACGAGTGAGAGGTGTAGAATGTATAGCCCGGTTGAATTCCGTGGAGCTCCTTCCATGTGTCAACAAGTCGTAGACGGTCGATGACCACTGAGAGAGATGCACAAGGGGAATGTCGCGGGAGTTGGTCCGCGGGTTCTTGTGTCGAGTTAAAATCCCCACCGAGTACCAAATCGTCCTGCGGACCGGTGAAGAGGGGTGTGACGGTTTCGGCAAAAAAAGTTTGTCGGTCATGACGGCGGCCAGTGCCGGACGGAGCGTAGATATTAATAATACACACGCCGAACAGTGTGAGGGCCATACCTCGCGCAGTGGGGAGGTAGATGACGTCCTCTACAGGGAGTCCGTCGCGTAGCAGGATGGCGACGCCGCTACCGGTATCGGATGCGGGGGAAACATAGGCGTTGTATCCGGCGGGAACTAGGAAGTCAGCCACAAACACCTCTTGTAAGAGTGCTATATCCACATCCGCAGAGTAAATAGTGTCTCTGAACATGGCCAGTTTATGGGGGGCACGAATGGTGGCAAGATTCATCGTGGCGATACGATATTGCTGTGTACGGCCATCCTCAGTATTTGCAGAACGTGCGGTAGAAGTAGCCGGCAGGTGGAGACCCGCCGGTGGTCCCGCAGTGGTGATAATTACTGGCGGGGCGCCAGCCCCAGTGTCGCCGAGGTGGACTCCTGTGCAGACACGCTGGCAGTCTGTTCCACTTCTTCTTCAACGTCATCGGCCCAGGAAGCTGTCGACGTGGACATGTGACGGTCACGTACTTCCGGAACGGGTGTTGTGGATTCCGCAACATGAGTGGCAGGGGGACCACCGTCATCATTCGTTGACAACGGCGAGGACACGTCCCTGGCTGGGAGAGTAGGCGTCACTGGAGGGGCGCCTGTTGCTGCCACATCGCGTGACTGGACGCAATGTGGGAGATCACCGTCAGACATCAGGTCGACATCTCGCGGGGCCGTCTGAGAAAGGGCGTCATCGGAAGGCGTTCGTCGTCGTTTCCTGTGTTTGCGAGGCGACCGTTGTTTTCTGACGTGGCCTTCTGAATCAGAATGTGGTCGCCCGTCGTCGGACGCCGAACCCGTCTGGACAAAGGCAGACGTCGGCACGACACAGAGGTCGACGTCCATGGTTCCAACAGGAACATCGGTTTCGGTCTGCAACCCGGACGGTCCTGAAGCGAGCACGGGAGGCGACGCCGTGCTTGTGTCCTCGGCGCGTTGCGCTGCGGCGGGTGGCGTTGACGATGTTGCTGGCGCAATCGAGATTGGTACGACCGGCTCCTGTGCAACCTTGGCGTAGGTGATGGGTAAGGACGTGACCGTCGAAGCCTGGGTCTCTTCACGTAACGGCGTCTGTATTAAACGGCGGTGTAAGCATTCGGAGCGTACATGTCCCTCCTGGCCACATCCTGCGCACGTTCGTGGCTGTCCATCATACATGACGATGGCCCTCACACCGCCAATCAGCAGGTACGATGGGACATGTTTCGTCAGCTCGATTTTTTATTTGCCGGACGCCATTTAATACGGGGTAGGTCGTAAATGTTTGCCACTTCTCCGCGACGTGACCCAAGACGGTGCCATATGGTTGGAAAGCGGGAATGACCACATCCTGAGGCACCTCGAACGGGAGCTCAAACACCCGCAATGTCCGGAGACCGAATCTAGCGTGGGCGACTGTCACAGCACCCATATGTCCATCAGAGTGTTTAAATTTCAGTCCGGTGGCATGACGGTGAATTATGTTATTACAAATTTCCTCCGTCGACATCTTGATGTAGCCAACACTTCCAGTGATGGAAAAATGTATGCCGATTACGTCCTGGGGGTTCAAACGTAGATCCTCACGTATGAACTGTTCGACTTCGAAAGCTCTGGGTCGTGGATGTTCGGCCTGAAACGTTACTTTGATCGTTGCACGGCGGTACGAGTGCGCCATGGTGTACGTTAGTACTGGACTCGATAGACACAAACACCGCGACGCGGAAGTAAACACCGCCGAGAGCGGAGTGTCACACGGCGCGCGGAGCAGCTCCGCACGCTAGCACGGCTGCGAGCCGTCTCCCCCTCGGCTACTCGCTCACTTGCCACAACTGTAAAACTTTTCTGTATATAAAGAGCTGCCCAAACTTTAACAGGCAGTATTTCAAAAACGAGGCCGCATTGGCATCTACAATTTTAGGGTGTGATAGGTGCCCACCCACACTATAAGCAGGTAAAGTGGGAGCTCATAACTCGATGCACGTCCAAGAAGGTCCCCTCGTTGGTGAAATGTAAGCCCAGGGTGGCATGCTATGAAGGGTAACAAAACTGGGCGTAGAATACCGTCGACGTACCGTTGTGCTGAAAGAATGCCGCTGATGAGAACCAAAGGTGTCTTGCTAAGAAAAGAAATGACACCCCAGACCCTCATTCCTGGCTGTCGGGCGTATGGCAGGCTACAGCCAGGTTGGTACTCCAGCGCTATCCAAGGCGTCTCCAGACAAGTCTTCGGCCTGTAATCATTGACTGGAGCAGAACTGTCCTTAGTGACGAGTCTCGCTTCGAACTGAGCACCGAAGATCAGAGAAGACTTGTCTGGTGACGTTACGGACAGCGATGGAATAACAATCTGACTGTCGGCAGCAATACAGTCCGACAACTAGGAGTGATGTTCTGCGGTGCCAATGCTTTTCACAGGAGGACCCCTTTGGATGGCATCGGTGACGTCCTCACGCACAGCGGTATATTCTACGCTCCGTTGTGTTGCCCTTCATGACAAGCCATCCTGGGCTTACATTTCAGCAAAATAATTCCCACCTGCATACAGTGAGAGTTTCTACTGCTGGTCTTCGTGGTTGCCAAACCATATCTTGGACACCAAGGTCACCAGTCTCTCCCCAACTTAGAACGTTTGGAGCATTATGGGCAGTGTCCAACTACTTCGGGATATCGACGATCTAAAGCGCCAATTGGACAGAACTTAGTCCGATAACCCTCGGGGGGACGTCCAACAACTCTACCACCCAATTCCAAGCCGAATAACTGCTTGTATAAGGGGCAGAGGTGGACCAAATAGTTACTGACTTGCTCAAATTGTGGAGCTCTTCCTCTTGAATAAATCATCCATTTTTCTGAAATTGTAACCATCTGTTTGTTGCACATGTAAATCACATCTATCGATTTCCATCCCATTCGGACAGTTCCTTTCTGGTGCATCTGGTTCTCTTTTTTGTGTTAAGGTTGCCAACTCCAAACAACTTTTTGTCCAGAAGCAAAATAAAACAGTTATCAAGGAAACGCTCTTTGGTTGCCAGATGGACATTAACCAACATGATTACCTATCTTGGTGCTGTACATCGTTTTTAAATAGCACCTTGCATTTCATACTCGATAATCCTCTTCCATTAAGAACTGTTCAAAAACACACCATAGTGTAACATTCACGTAAACATGACATTAAAAAGGTAATACATAACTGACTTTCACTGTCCTGTGCTAGAACATAGTGCAAATAGCCGGAGTAACGTAACTCGTCCATTTACTCGATATGACAACCAACTGGTGACAAAAGGAAAAGCATATCATTCATTAGGTAGCATTTCTATCTTCTCTTCTGTAGTGTACATTAGTTTTCTCATAACGTAAGAGCCCTTTCGAATGGCAGCAATGACATACAGAATTGCTTGGCAACAGCCCAAAAGGAATCAAATATAGGGAAAACGCTTATTATTCTGGAGGAGAGCGAAATATAAATAGTCTAAGGTTAGCAGATGAAATGAAAGAAGGAATAAAAATAAACATATGAGGAAAGCTTTGATCGTGTTAATCAGATGTTCATCTAGAAGATGTAGACGAGAGTCCTCCCCCCCCCCCCCCCCCCCGAATTTTTCTGAGACCGCTACCACACCTCCTCCCACCAATATTAACATTAGTGGCTAACTATAGAATGAGAAAGAATTTTCTTTTTAGCCTTGCAGATTTAAATGACGAGAGATAAAAGATATTTAGTTGTTGTCGGTGTTTTATGAAACTACAAGCTAATGAGTCAGTGAGACATTTAGTACCGATTCTTCCTCATTTCTTTTCAGAATTATGGAATGAAAAAGGGATTGTCAGCGAATCGTGAGTGTACGTGATATATTTTGCATGTTTTCATTCAATAATGTCATATGGAGTAATGTTATGGGATAACTCATCCTTGCGCAAAAACATGCTGTGAGGATAATATCTGGTGCTCACTAACCATCATTTTGTAGATATCTGTTTAAGAAGTTGGGCTTTCTGACTATTGCTTCATATTACATTTATTCCTTTACGATGTTTGTTCTAAATAAACCACTATAGTCCAAAAGGAACAATGATGTACATAATTATAATACCAGAAGGAAAAATGACATTCATTTCTCCACATTAAGGTTATCTTTAGCATATAAACGGTTGCACAATGCTGCAACAAAGACATATGATATAAAATGTCTGACAGAGAGCAAAGTAAAATGTGAAAGCAAAGAAAAAGTTTCTCCTTGATGACTCCTATTCCGTAGAAGAATTTCTGTTACTGTAGTGTGTAAAAGGTGATGGGCAGCAATTACTAGCTCACATCTGTACATCTTAGTTCAGAAGGAACCATACATACAAATTAACTTCGATGTTAATATGAAATGACTCGTTCTACATCATTACGCTCTGTAATACAAAATTATTTGTGGAACATGAAACTAACTAATAACTTATTCTCAAGAAAGAATGCTATCTATCCACATTGTGAGTAGACTCTCGTTACAAAACATGTTTTCCCTGCGCCACTCCCTTCCCTGGCAACACTTTGCTTCACCCCGACCTGCACCACCGTTTAAAATCAAACACAGAGGTTCAAAATACCGCTTCAGTCGTAAATTAATTTATTTTCACACGACCGGTTTCGGACTGTTACAAGCCCATCCTCAGGTGTCGTACTGGAAATAGCAAAAGACGGGAGATAATTTTCACACGCAGCAACACACATAAAGAACAAAAAACCAAATTTTTCCAAAAATTCTAAAAAATTTTAAAAAACATTTCGAAACCGCCGGTCGGGCTAAGTGCTATGAAACCGATGTCAATGCGCAAGTGGCACCAGACAGTACTACGGACAACTGTCTGGGTAGGAAATATATACAAATGATATCACGACACTTACGCTGTGCTGCGGTCTCCGAGCGCCGCGAGTACGAGGCGCGGTGTGCTGCCTATGGCCGTTGAACAGGCAGTAGCGTATGAGAACGAGAAGGCAAATTGGTAAGCCGGAGTGGCAAAAGTGCTACTGACGGGGAGAAGAACACGGGGCCACTAGCCCGCCCGTTCACTACACAGGTAGTACTGTCTGGTGCCACTTGCGCATTGACATGGATTTCATAGCACCTAGCCCGACCGGCGGTTTCGAAATGTTTTTTAAAAGTCTCAAGAATTTTTGGAAAAAATTGTTTTTGTTCTTTATATATGTTGCAGCGTGTGAAAATTATCTCCCGTCTTTTGCTATTTGCAGTACGACACCTGAGGATGGGATTATAACAGTCCGAAACCGGTCGTGTGAAAATAAAGTATTTACAACTGAAGCAGTATTTTCAACCTCTGCTATAATGCCCAGTTGCGGATGTTCTGCCAACAGGATTGTTTGTAGTAAAATCAAACGAGTTGAAATTATGCACTAATGTTTGTAAATCACTCGATTGCTGTACGTCTTACTTCCGGAATGGTAGAAGTTCCAAGACCTGGGGCTGCGGACGTTTTGTGTATGACCACTGTTACTAATAATAATAATAATAATAATAATAATAATAATAATGATAATAATATAGTAATGAAAAATTGGAAAACCACACTTAATATCCAAACAAATTCAAATAATATCACATCACAGCCAATACAGATTAAGCGTGGAATATATCAAGGAGACTCATTAAGTCCTTTCTGGTTCTGCCTTGCTCTGAACCCACTATCCAACATGCTAAATAATACAAATTATGGATACAATATTACTGGAACATACCCACACAAAATCACACATCTGCTATACATGGATGATCTAAAACTACTGGCAGCAACAAATCAACAACTCAACCAATTACGAAAGATAACAGAAGTATTCAGCAATGATATAAATATGGCTTTTGGAACAGACAAATGTAAGAAAAATAGCATAGTCAAGGGAAAACACACTAAACAAGAAGATTACATATTGGATAACCACAGCGACTGCATAGAAGCGATGGAAAAAACAGATGCCTATAGATATCTAGGATACAGACAAAAAATAGGAATAGATAATACAAATATTAAAGAAGAACTAAAAGAAAAATATAGACAAAGACTAACAAAAATACCGAAAACAGAATTGATAGCAAGAAACAAGACAAAAGCTATAAATACTTATGCTATACCAATATTGACCTACTCATTTGGAGTAGTGAAATGGAGTAACACAGACCTAGAAGCACTCAATACACTTACACGATCACAATGCCACAAATATAGAATACATCACATACATTCAGCAACTGAAAGATTCACATTAAGCAGAAGGAATGGAGGAAGGGGATTTATCGACATAAAAAACCTACATTATGGACAGGTAGACAATTTAAGAAAATTCTTTATAGAACGAGCAGAAAATAGCAAAATACACAAATCAATCACTCATATAAGTACATCGGCTACACCACTGCAATTTTATAACCACTTCTACAACCCTTTAGATCACATAACATCAACAGATACGAAGAAAGTAAATTGGAAAAAGAAAACACTACATGGCAAGCACCCGTATCATCTAACACAGCCACACATCGATCAAGACGCATCCAACATATGGCTAAGAAAAGGCAATATATACAGTGAGACGGAAGGATTCATGATTGCAATACGGGATCAAACAATAAACACCAGATATTACAGCAAGCATATTATTAAAGATCCCAATACCACAACAGATAAATGCAGACTTTGCAAACAACAAACAGAAACAGTAGATCACATCACAAGTGGATGTACAACACTAGCAAATACAGAACACCCCAGAAGACATGACAATGTAGCAAAAATAATACATCAACAGCTTGCCTTACAACATAAACTTATAAAACAACACGTTCCCACATACAAGTATGCACCACAAAATGTACTGGAGAACGATGAATACAAATTATAGTGGAACAGAACCATTATAACAGATAAAACAACACCACATAACAAACCTGACATCATACTCACCAATAAAAAGAAGAAATTAACACAACTAATCGAAATATCCATACCCAATACAACAAATATACAAAAGAAAACAGGAGAAAAAATTGAAAAATACATCCAACTGGCTGAGGAAGTCAAGGACATGTGGCATCAGGATAAAGTTGACATTATACCAATTATACTATCAACTACAGGAGTCATACCACACAATATCCACCAGTACATCAATGCAATACAGCTACATCCAAACTTATATATACAACTACAGAAATCTGTAATTATTGATACATGTTCAATTACCCGAAAGTTCCTAAATGCAGTATAACACATACCATACAGTTAAAAGGAAGTGACGCTTGATCAAGGTCCGCGTCACTTTCCATTTTTAACCAAACTTAACGTCTGAGAAAGTAAAGAAAGAATGAATGATAATAACAGTAATGTATAGGCCCTATAGCAGTGTAGCAGCCATTACATAGCTATCGTTGTGTTGGTTAATTTTTCCGTTTATCTGTTTGAAGTGCCAACGGCCTTGCCGCAGAGGAAACATCGGTTCCCGTCAGAACAGCTAAGTTAAGCGCTACCGGACTTGGCTAGCACTTGGACGGGTCACCGTCCGAGTCTGCCAGGTATTGTTGGCAAGCTGGGTGCACGCATTTTCGGACGGTGTTTGTTTGCTTGTTTTATTCGTTGTGAAGTGAATAACGAAGAAATTGCTAGCCTGCTGCAGGAACTACCTACAACTCGGAGGAGGAATTTTAAAGAGATATTTAAGCATATGTGACAATGTGCACTGAGGTGACAAAACTCATGGGATAGCGACATGCACATAATGGATGGCGGAAGTATAGCTTACAGAAGGTATAAAAGGACAGTAGATTGGTGGAGCTTATAACGGTACTTTGCGGGCAGGCGTGTCAATTAGCATCATATTAATTAAAATCGGGGAAGAATTAAAAAGGGGAAAGTAATATGAAACTTTAATAACTGCACAGTATTACTAAGAATCAATATAATGAAAAGTAATGAAAAGCAAAGTAGCAAAGACCAAGCGGGACAGAAAGATATAGGGGCGCGTGTGTTTTTTAATATATATAAAAGAACATGTAACACATTATTCAGCTCTCTACCTTCAGTTATCGCGATCGGGCTAGTCGATGAAAAAGTGGTACGCGACTGCGAAATTCGTTAAGGAGATTATTTAAAGACTCTTCGAGCACGTTTAAAATACATTACGTGTGACGAAGTGATCAGAGACGTTTATTGCCGGGTGAAGTGAAAATGATTCTGACAACATAATTCGAACTTTGTGTTAACTGGGAAAAATACTGTTGGGAAACTATTATGGTTGTGGAACCCACGAAAGTTGTACGCAACGGAAAGCTATAGTTTACGTAATTCTGCATTTTATAAAATTGTGAAACGCGTGTGCGCGAAACATTAAGAGAATCTTATCCTTGGACGGTTGCGGGGGTAACTGATACAAACAACGCGCCAGCATAAAAATAGTTCGCTTATTAACTACCAGATGTTAATTAACGGGGACCTAAAATACTAAAAACAGTGCATACACCGTTAAATTGAACCCTGGGTGTGAAAGACAATCACATCGAACATTTAGAGAGCGAAGAATAGACATTTAAGTGCCGAATTGAGAGTCTGGGGCGTGTCGATATTTGGACATTGTATGACACGCGTTATTCAGAACACGACATCGACCATTCTAATACTGAAAAGAAGGATACGATCATCACCTCCAATCCCGATTCATAATTCATATTTAGTGAGTGAAAAGAAAAGTGTTAATAAACAAACTACATTTCAATTTCATCCGCGATTTTGGCTTAGTTACGTAGTCTTGACTACATGATAAACAATATCTGTGGAAGTATCGTCATAATATTTAGCCAACCAATATTGTGGGACACCAAAAATGTAAATGCATGAAATTGTTCTTACAGCGGATGTATAATGTGTGAGTGCGACGAACTATATTGAGAAACTAAACATCCATTACGTACTTGCATGTTTGTCTGCGAAAATGGTCCTTGTCGGTACATCAGCATAAGAGTTCGAATAGAATCGCTGGAACATTGCAAACCATTCAGATTAATTGAACATCTAAATACGCATAATGCTGGTGTCACCAGGGTGTGTTCTCTCTCCTCACTCCCGTGGCAGTAATTGAATTAAGAGTCAGCCGGGAATAACATTTAAATCAATTGACGACCATTGAGCTAGCGTCACGAATTTTCAAACGTCCACTGCCATGTATGAAGGCGAGTGACACCACGAGCGTCGATCGAGGGGTGTCGTCGTGATCGTATTGAATGACACTGAGCGGTCACAGTGTGATGCATCGGACGTGATTATGGCCGCACGAGGGGAATTGCCAGACTTTGGATGCGGAATGGCAATTTGAGCTAGATGCATGGGACATTCCATTTCGGAAATCGTTAGTCTCAAGAATGTGTCGAGAACACCAAATTCCAAGCATTACCCTCACCACGTACAACGCAGTGGCCGACGGCCTTTACCTCTCAAATTGTGGAAGGCAAAGAGCTTGCAGGAGAAATTATGTTTCACAGTTGCGACTATGAAGAAGAGCTCATAGCTCATAAGGTATGGGTTATGGAGCCCATGTTTACTAGCCGTTTTTCGCTTCGAATTATCGGTCCAGTCGTAGCTCTGATTTCTGACCATTCTTCGTGGGGCACCATGTGCATATAGTTGTTGATGCAGAGCCATTGAGATTCGACGTGGGCCAAACACCTGAGGCGTGGATGAGTACCACTACGTCGGCGGGACGGTGTGGTGCGGTTCAGCGCTGCTGCCCATATTAAAACATCGCCGGCAGATCTCCATAATCCCCCACGCCGGTCGCTGCTGGCAGTTTATAGGCCGGGCTCCGCCGCTACCAAAATGGACGGGTCACCGCTCATTTCCTGCAATTAACCAACTAGTTATCACCATAAATTCTTGCTTCCCGAAATTCAATGACCCACGTCAACAAGCGGTCGACACGTCGCTGCTGGCTTGAGTATCCTTATTAGTGAATGACGCGGACTCCAGGGAGAGCTAACGTATTCGTCTCCCACAAAAAAATTGGGAAGCTTGGAGACACGGCCATATTCAGTGTCTCGAAAGCGAACCACCAGTTCCGATGTTTTCACGGGAGTAACTACCTGATTAGCAGACAGTTGTCGTTCAGTGTAATGTTACATTTATCCTAATTTATTGTGACAATTCATCTCACATAATGCAACATTATTCGAAGAATTAGGGCAAGTATGTGCCTCAGATTGGTGAAGTACTCAGCCTCAAATTTTGTACGATTGTTCAGTCGACTTTTAATTCTGCAGACGAATGCGCTGCTTCTAAGCCAAGCTCTTGAGTAAGATTTTCCAGCGGATTAGGAAGAAAATACTCAACTCATTTCGATTTCTCACTTATGGTTCTGTCGCTAATATTTCAGGAAGTTCGCGGATTTAGTGGCCAGGGAGAGAGTTCACCCCCTCTTAACAAGTCTCCTCTTCATAACAACTTCTTTGCTCATCTAAATTTATACCACAAGTCCATGAACGCGAATCCGCTCAGTACCTGCAAATGTTCTATTTTTATTTACTGGTATATTTATTGAGCCATCAATCTTCTGACTAGTTTTTTGTGGCCCGCCACGAATTCCTCTGCTGCGCTAACCTCTTCATTTCAAACTAGCACTTGCATCCTACGTGCTCAATTATTTGCTTTATGTATTCTTGCTGTACAATTTACCCTCCACAACTCCTTCTGGTACCGTGGAAATTATACCCCTGATGCCTTAACAGATGCCCTATTATCCTGTCCCTTCTTCTTATCACTGTTTTCCACATATCCCTTTCAAATGGTTCAGATGGCTCTGAGGACTATGGGACTTAACTTCTGTGGTCATCAGTCCCCTAGAACTTAGAACTACTTAAACCTAACTAACCCAAGGACATCACACACATCCATGCCCGAGGCAGGACTCGAACCTGCGACCGCAGCCTCCACGCGGTTCCAGACTGAAGCGCCCAGAACCGCACGGCCACATCCATATCCCTTTGTTTGCCGATTCTGCGGAGAACCTCCTCATTCCTTACCTTATCAGTCCTCTTAGTTTTCAACTTCCTTCTGTGGCACCACATCTCAAATCTTTCGCTTCTCTTATGTTCTAGTTTTCCCACAGGTCGTGTCCCGCTACCATACAATGCTGTGCTCCAAATTTACATCCTCAGAAATTTCTTGCTCAGGACCTATGTTTGAGACTAGGATACTTCTCTCGGCCAGGAATGCCTTTTTCGCTAATGCTAGTCTGCTTTAGATGTCTTCCTTGCTCCGTCCGTTATGGGTTATTTTGCTGCCTAGGTAGTAGAATTCCTTAACTTCGTCTACTTCGTAAGCACCAATTCCGTTGTGAATGTCCTCTCTATTCTCATTTCTGCTACTTCTCATTACTTTTGTCCATATTCTGTACTCATTAGACTGTTCATTCTGTATAACAAAGCCCGTCGTTCTCCTTTATTTTCAGTTGGGATTGCTTTATCACCTAGGAATCTTATCGTTCATATCCTTACACCTTGAATTTGAACAACGCTCTTTCTTTTATATCTGTCATTGCTTCTTCGATGAACAGATTGAGGAACAGGAGCGAAAACTTTGCGTTCCTATCTTACACGTGTTTTAATTCGAGAACTTGGTTCTGATATGTACATTATATAAAACCACAAAACTGTAAAATCCGGCTACTAGAATTGGCGAACCATTCAGCAGACAATTTCTGTTTAGTACTCCTCTTCAGGCCACCAAAAAAAAAACCGGCAACAGCGCATTGTGGCCTGGATGGTCACCCATCCAAGTGCCGGCCACACCGGACAGCGCTTAACTTCGGTGATCTGACGGGAACCGGTGTATCCACTGCGGCAAGACCGTTGCCCCAATTGCTGTTTGCCATTCTTAAATACAGTTAGAACTTACACACCTACAGCGTGACATCTGCGTGTTAGTTCGTAGAGTTCTCTTTCCTCAATGTAAATTTTCACAACAAGTATGCAACAACGATTGTGTCCATGTTTACACTTTTATGTACATGCTGCTCTTTTACGCAATGAAGACTACTAAATCCACCCACAGAAGCTCACTGGCAAACTTCAACTTAAGAGCTTGCCTTAGAATTAGCATTACTCGAAAAGTGGTAGCTTAGGTTTCCAGTGGGGAAAAATAATTCTGTTGCAGCTACGACACAGTAAAAGTTACTGTACACGACTGTAGCCAGAGGGTCTAAAAGGGTTAAAGTGTATCAGAATTGCGTTCAGTACGGGCAAAATATGACTGTCAACGAAGTAGGATTTTTGCCCTACTGTAGCTGACGTTGGTTAGTTTTACAAATTTTGTTCAATCTTGCTATGGTGTTTATGTGAAGTCAGAGAGAAAGAGTAACGTTGCCCGAAGTTTTGAGAAGGATGGGTAGTGCTTAAGAAGTAAACTTCTTTTGACTATTAGGTTTAAATCAGATGTTGAATATGTATTCTATACGGATTTTAAATGGGTGTATACGCTTACTAATAACAAGAAAAGCTACATACATAATCTGCCTTTTTGTAAGACTTTTGTGTTTAGAGCGTAATTGTTCGAAGTTCAGCGTGATTTTTAAAATCCTTGTAAGACACTTAACGCCTAAAAAGCTTGTATTGAATGAGGTTCTAATTTTTATTAACTTGTGTTCTATATGAAACTGGAAAGGTACTTTAGTCGTGTAGACGCTATTTCGAGAACTAATATTTGTGGTAAGATCCCATGGGACCAAACTGTTTAGGTCATCGGCCCCTAAGCTTACACACTACTTAATCTAACTTAGGGTAAGGAACACACACATCCATTCCCCGAGGGAGAACTCGAACCTCCGACAGGGAGAGCCGCGCGAACCGTGACAAGGCGTGCTAGACCACGCGGGTACCACGCGCGGCGAGAATTAATATTTTCCTGTGAACTGAGTAATACGGTGGAACACGGTACAAGTGTGCAGCTGTGTTGTATTATTGTTTAGGCTACTGACGTTAAATAATTGTTTTAAAATTTTCTCCTGAGATTCAGTAAACATCCAGTATGTTCCACTTCACTAAATCCGTGTCCTGTCATTGTTCACCTTTACATCTGTCGTTTTGAAACTTCTACCGCTTAGAAAGTTCTGAATCCAGTCCCAAATCTGTCTCGATGGCCTAATTATCACCCCTACTAGCGGCGTAGGGATGGAAGTGGGATCCACAAAAATACGGAACGGGTACAGCTAGCGCTGAATACGGGAGGAGATACGGATACGAACATCGACGCCAAACCACGATCTCGCGGTTAGCAAAGAGGCGCGATTTATGAGTGCAGCATCGCTGGCAGGAAATGCAAATTCATTACGGCTTTTAGTTTGGCGGTCGCGACGGGTGTATAAATAGTGGCTGTGGCAGCGCTTGAAATTCATGGAGCGGCCATTAGCGAGTGGGAGCCCGTCGGCGGGCCTTATTAGCGCCATCCATCACGGCGCGCTCGCCGGCCGCCGCCCACAGCAGGCCGCTCCTGTCCGTCACCCTGGCCGCCGGCCTACCTGCGCCACGTCTGCGCTGGTGCGCGCTGGACCGCCGCTACGCCCACGAGGGTCACGCGGTCCACTCATTAGCCAAGTGTCGTGTCGTGTCGTCACCACAACACGTGTTCCTGGTGCGCTTGCGCGAGTGCTGGGATCTGGAGGGGGACAGGGAGAGGGAGGAAGGGAGAGGGGGAGGGAGGCAGGTATGGGGAGAGGGAGGAAGGTATGGGGAGAGGGAGAGGCAGGAAGGTAGGGGGAGAGGGAGGAAGGGAGACGGAGACGGAGACGGAGAGGGAGGAAGGGAGGCTGAGAAGCTGAGAGGGAGAGGAAGGAAGGGGTGGGGAGAGAGACGGAGAGGGGGAGGGGGAGTTAGAAGGAGATTATAACCGAACGAATATGGAGGGACTGAATCAATGTTTAAAAAATGTCAAATTACCATCTAGAGCTGCTGGTAAAATACCTTATTTACCCAACCAGTTACAGTAATCTATCATCAGGTTCCTATGTACCAAATAAAATAATACATAAATAACAAAAAATGGCTGTAAGCACTATGGGATTTAACATCTGAGGTCATAAGTCCCTAAGACTTAGAACTACTTAAACCTAACTAACCTAAGGACATCCATGCCCGAGGCAGGATTCGAACCTGCGACCGTAGCAATCGCGCGATTCCGAACTGAAGCGCCTAGAACCGCTCGGCCACCTCAGCCGGCTACATAAATAACAATACAGTCTTAAACTGTCATGAATCTGTAAACTGATGTAAACGTTAACAACAACATACATGTAATGGAATATGATATGCTGATCACAGTTTACTGGTAGAGCTAAAAATGGTCATAGATGCCTAAATACATTGACAGTGACTGGAATCTTACCATCTGTGATTGTAAGCTCGCGAACTGCTGTTTGATGCAATATATAGAACACTTGTTATGACTGTTACATGTACTTATCGTAGCAGGCGATTCACTGCCTAGTAAACGTTAAGATTCTAGTCGCTATCGATATATGTAGACCTGTCTGGTCATCTTTAGCTCTAGCAGTGAACAATTAGCTCTTCAGTCACCCCTGTGTGGCATGAATCTGTTCACAATATTAACGCCGATTAGTTTTAAAATGAATATGTACACGCCTTGGCACAGTTTTTTGACGACGTAATTTATATTACGATATCATAACAGACAACCCTCTACAAATGTTAATCATTTACATGTTTATGGTATGGGATTTTCGTAATGCTATGGTTTTATTTTCAGTGTGTTATTCATGGTTTTATCACTTGACGATAAGGATTTTATATTTCACCTGAGAAGATGCTAGAAATACTTTTATGTGAGTATCTCTCACTCCATTACGTTTTTGACATGTTGGACTCTGATGCTGGTCAGATGGCTGAAAGTGGCTGTATAAGACAGATTTTTACCGACAGTTCCCGGGGGTTGTATGACATTTTTCAAATATACAAGAGCTGAGGGGCGCCGCCTCCTGAAAATATATTAACTCAGTTTTTGATTGAACACTGATATACGTCATTACTGTAGTTAGGACTTCTTAAAAACTCGTGCAGCTCACCAAGAAGAGCACCTCTTCCTATTGGGATTCTATCTTCAAAGAATCTATAGAGATTAGATTAGCTAGTAATTTAATAAACAGATATAATGGTTTTAATTTGGACAAAGCATGGAATCCGGCTCTTTGGGTAATTAAACTGCAGAGAAGTTTTCATGGTGTTATATCCGCCGCACATTCATCGATAAGCGAATCGAATGTCTGCACGCCTTCGCCGCAGGGGGCACAAGCGTATTTCTCTGCCGCCGATCAGCGTTTGTGACCCGTATGCGCAGTACCGCCGCGGTGGAGCATATGAGGCGCTTGGTACCTTGTCGTCCGTGAGGCGACTCACTCTGAGGATGGCCGGACGATACGCGGCCGAAATATCGGTGGAAGAAATTTTATTTGCGCGGCTGCATGCCCGAGATTTAACAGACTATTCATTACCCCGCGAGAAGTTGAAAATGCACAGAAAGCATCTGTTGTCCCTGCACATCCTGGAGATAGGCTATAATGTCCATTGTGACTTTGGGGCATTCGGTGCTAAGGGGCGTCTTCCTTGAAAGCACTGTCCAGTCTAAACCCGGGCGTGATTCCTTGTACATGTGCGCGCGGGCTTTACGTGACATTCTTCTAGGGGCTGTTTCCCTGCCGGCTTTATTATCCTACAGCCCATTTCCCCCTCTACAGCTGAGTGGAACCTGCCTTCATACTGGGTTCTCATGTACGTGTACATGATTTTCAGTATAGGAACCTGTAATCGCTGGTGCCGATTCATATTTCATTTTCCAGCAGAGATTAATTTATTACAATGTGATCTGAGTTTTTCTAAAAACTGGTCGCGTAACGGTGCAAGACAGCGTTGTCAGCATCTTGACAGAATTCGAAGGAGCCTCACTGTGCGTCTCCATTGGTCAGCCAGTCGAATCATTTAATATCCTGATTTGTGAGACATTCAGATGTGTCATTGGCTCAGTGCTCAAATGCATGAGAACGTGGGGGCAGGCAGACTCGTCGTCAAGGTTACAATCGATCACGTATAATCAACCAAAAGGTAGGCTTTCCGTATTGTGCACAAATCACATGGTAACCCTTTCACATGTTCGCCCATCATCCAATAGCAAGCAATGAACATTCTGTGTCATACCGCACTATACTCGGAGCTAGCAGCTGCCCGCCTAGGGAATTAGTGTTAAATTCATCTGCTACCGATAAAACAACACCAAGGCTATGGAGCGGTGCTGTGACCAGGAAGTGTAAAATGGTTCAAATGGCTCTGAGCACTATAGGACTTAACTTCTGAGGTCATCAGTCCCCTAGAACTTACAACTACTTAAACCTAACTAACCTAAGGACATCACACACATCCATGCCCGAGGCAGGATTCGAACCTGCGACCGTAGCGGTCGCGCGGCTCCAGACTGTAGCGCCTAGAACCGCTCGGCCACTCCGGCCGGCCCAGGAAGTGTAGACTGCTGATGAATGGCATAGCATTGTTTTCAGAAATTCATCGCGGTTCTGCACTACTCTGGACGACCATCGTCGACGAGTATGACGCCGACTTGCAAAGGTCCCAATCTTCCATTGTTTTGGAGAACAACAGCGCTTTTTTGCTGGTGGCATGTTGTGGGGACCCATCAGGTATGACTTCAGGTTATCGTTGTTAGTGACGGAAGGAACAGTGTTCGCTAAACAGTACGCCACGGATATCCTGTGTCCTCATGCATTATATGTCATGTGGCGGTATAGTAGAAATACACTAACACGCAAAAGAAACTGGTACAGGAATGCGTATTCAAATATAGAGATACGTAAACAGGCAGAGTACGGCGCAATGGTCGGCAACGCCTATATAAGACAACAAGTGTCTTACGCAATTGTTAGATCGGTTACTGTTGCTACAATGGCAGGTTATCAAGATTTAAATGAGTTTCAACTTGGTGTTATAGTCGGCGCACGAGCGATGGGACACAGCGACTCCGACGTAACGATGAAGTGGGGATATTCCCGTACGACCATTTCACGAGTGTACCTTGAATACAAGGTATCAGGTAAAACATCAAATCTCTGGCATCGCTGCGGCCGGAAAAAGATCTTGCAAGAACGGGACCAACGACGACTGAAAAAAAATCGTTCAGCTTGACAGAAGTGCAACCCTTCAGCAGACTGCTGCAGATTTCAATGCTTGGCTATCAACAAGTTTCAGCGTGCGAAACACTCAACGTAACACCATCGATATAGGCTTTCGGATCCTAAGGACCACCATCCTAAGGATGACTGCACGACACAAAGCTTTACGCCTCGCCTGGGCCCGCCAACACCGACATCGGACTTTTTGATGACTGGAAACATGTTGCCTGATCGGACGAGTCTCGTTTCAAATTGTATCGAGCGGATGGACGTCTAAGGGTATGGAGACAACCTCATAAATCGATGGAACCTGCATCTCAGCAGAGGTCTGTTCAAGCTGGTAATGGAATGGGGCATTTGCCGTTAGGTGATATGGGACCCTTGATACGTCCAGATAACGACTCTGACAGGTGACACTTGCGTAAACTTCCTGTCTGATCACCTGCATCAGTTCATGTCCATTCTGCATTTCGAAGGACTTTCTGAACTCCAGCAGGACAATGCGACACCCCATACGCCCAGAATTGCTACAGAGTGGCTCCAGGAACACTCTTCTGAATTTAAACACTTCCACTGGCCACCAGACTCCCCAGACATGAACGTTATTGAGTATATCTGAGATGCCTTGCCACGAGCTGTTCAGAAGAGATCTGCCCCCCCCCCCCCCTCGTACTCTTACGGATTTATGGACGGTCCTGCAGGATTCATGGTGTCAGTTCCCTCCAGCACTATTTCAGACATTAGTCGAGTCCATACAAGGTCGTGATGTGGCACTTATGCGTACTCGCGGGCGTTCTACACGATATTAGGCCGGTGTACCAGTTCCTCTGGCTCTTGAGTGTCATACTACACAATGTCGTGAGAAACTGGTAAGGTTGGAAGTGAAGGAACGTCATAGTTTCCAGTGGGCTGTTATTTCAAACGAAAATTGAGCACTACCAGGTAGTTATGAGTGCTTTCTCAAGAGCACAGTGGAACTGGATACATCATCCTCTTAAGTAATACAGAACAGAAAATGATTGTCATTAACAGTTACGTCTGAGACGCTCGTCAATTATCATGTTCTACAAATGTTACAGTTTGCAGTTCCGCCACGTGTATACAAGTGTGAACCTTATTTGCGGATGAACAGTGCTAAGTTAATCACCTACCATACTAACTTGATTCCTACTGATGCAACAGAATACTAGTGGCTGTAAGTTTTACAATTAAATGTGAAATAATAATAGGATCAAATCAGCTTCAATAAATTACGAGGTACAAAAACTGTCCATTTATTTTTTCGTTTGTGAGCAAATTATTTTTAATAATTTTTTTCTTTGGTTTACCTTTAAATGAAAGTGACAGTACGAAAAGTGATAGAAATAATTAAAACAGGTAAACACTTGAACTTGTGGTACATAGAGTTCCGTGGAAATGATTACTGAATTTAGTCGAAACGTTTGAAATTTGCATATTGTGCTGCAACCCAAAGCACTCCCTAACAAGCAGCGAACATACTGTGCTACTTTCGATACCTCGACGTGCTGCTTTATGCGCGATGTGCGCTTTAGTGTGAGCTTAATCATTTCGCTAACCAAATAAAAATGCCGCGCGGGATTAGCCGAGCGGTCTAGAACGCTGCAGTCATGGACTGTGCGGCTGGTCCCGGCGGACGTTCGAGTCCTCCCTCGGGCATGTGTGTGTGTGTGTGTGTGTGTGTGTGTGTGTGTGTGTGTGTTTGTCCTTAGGATAATTTAGGTCAAGTTGTGTGTAAGCTTAGGGGCTGATGACCTAGATTTCACACACATTTGAACATTTGAACAAATAAAAATAAAACCGCCAAGAAGTCATGCTGTTAATTTGATAGCTTTTCATCCTCAGCCAGCATCTATCAGTTGTAACTACATAATATATTGTTTGTCTTGCATATTTAACTAACGGTATTTTTAAAAGCAGTCAGTTTTTGCTTATATTGTTTCAAAATGTAATATGACGATTCAGTTTGGTAAAGTTCTCAACAGGTAACTAAAATTTTAATGTTGGAACATAATATGTACTGCTTATTTTAAAAGAACAATAACTGAATGTGGTCATACTGCCCTCTTTACAATTTTATATACGCTACTGCTCAAAATTAAAGCAACAAACGGAAATTTTGCAAGATTGATTTTACTTTGCCACAAAACAGTATAAACAAATGATAGCAAATTAGAAACAATGTAAAGAATACAGAACGTAAACAACTGCAACACACATAACAGTAGACGAAAATGTTTTTCGTTTTTTCCAACTTAACATATTTGGACACACATTCTGACAACTGGTTAACGTGCTCAATATGGGGTGTGACCACCTCTGGCAGGAATACAGGTCTGACAACGATGGAGTATGCTCTAAACAATGTTATCAATGCCATGTTGAGGCAATAACGCCCATTCTTTCTGCGGCGCTTCTCGCAAGCCTTGTAAAGTAGTCGGTGGACGCTGACGTGATGGAACCCGTGTCCCTAGTGCATCCCTGACATGCTCTGTGCGATTCAAATCGGAAGAGCGATCAGTCTGCGCCATGTGTACAGTATCTTTCGTTTCCGAGAAAACATTGACTACTTGTGCTCTATGAGGTTGAGCATTATCGTCCATTAATACGAAATCTAGACACACACACAGCACCGTGCAACAACCGTACATGAGGTCCCAAGACCTCGTCACTATACCTGACAGCAGTTAAACCTTGCCGATTCACCCGTAAAATTTCATGAACAGGTGTTAAAATGATCAACATAATCCCTATCCGCACCAGTAGCGATCCTTGTCGATATCTCGATATCGGTCCCTTTTCACAAAGTTGGGATCTACAAAACGTGTTCTACATTCCTTTCAGATACGAATCCATTGAGGATCACTCTCCAGACCAAATCGAGCCTCATCTGTGAAAAGAACGTTGGCCCACTGTTGGACTGTCCAGGTAGCATGCTGACGACTCCACCCTTGACGTTCCCTTCTGTGAAGATGCGGCAGAGGCACATATACAGCAAGTCTCCGACATTAGAGGCCACTCTGTCGAAGCCTTCTCTACAACGTCTGCCTCGATACAACACGTCCAGTTGCTGCGCAGTACTAAGGTAGTACCATTGTGGCCTTACAGCCAAATAATGGTCCTTTCTTTCCGATGTTACATATGGTTGGCCCTGCTCTGGTCTTAGTGATACAGTTTCGGTCTCTATAAACTGTTGCCACATTCTAGAAACAACAGAATGATGCACGTTAAGCCATCGGGTCACATGAGTTTGCAACTGTCCTGGTTCCCATCTTCCTATGGCCCCCCCATCGCAGAGTCTGATACTTGTCTTTTCTGTGCCATACTGCACTATGTGACTATGTGCACAGCGAGTGTGGGTGTGAGACTACCCAGCAAACACTGCTCTGTTTGATAGGTGCCCTCGCGTCATCGTTTGCGTGGTTTTCCGTTGACCGAAATGTCGTGTTCCGTGCAGAACACGATCGTACGGACATCTGTTGACAGTCTGTATGATTATGTCGTGTATTAGACACAGGACGGGGAAATAGAGGTTTGTTGCTCTAATTTCGGATACCGGTGTATAAGATTGTATGACTGTGAGTTCTTTCTAGTTATGTACTAATACGACTGCAAGCATTTGAGATGTGGTGTTGTGGGATAACACTGTATATACCATTGGACTGACAATCTTTAACGAGTAAGTGCTGGGTAGAGAATGAGAGACCACCCACAATAGTCACTGACATGAGAAACGACATATTTAGTGACTTACTCCATGATTCATCCTAGTTCGGTTCTCTCACCGAGGTAATAATAAAGGGACGGCGAATATGAAATTAAAGCTGGCAAAACGTACGAGATCTAGAGACTAACACAAAGAAAGAAGGAAGTATGAGTCCACCAAAGTTGGGTTTGAGGAGAGAAAGGAGAAATTCTAAAAGGGTACACATGACCCCCTTCCGTTTATTATAACTCTTCCCTTTGCTGTCTCCTCCAGCCAATGTCTAAATAAGTGGCAAGCTGTAGATAGACACACTTCGGGGTGAATGGTGATATTTAGTGATGACTGTTGTTAATTAGGCTGGAGAGCTGTTAATTTTTCTATTGATTGAAATCTGTTGTACAGACTCAAACAGGTCATCCTGTAAATGGAGTGTGCAGTAATAGTGCAGAATAGGAGACGAGGTACTGGCAGAACTGAAGCTGTGAGGACGGGTCGTAAGTCGTGCTTGGGTAGTTCAGATAGTAGAGCACATGCCCGCGAAAGGCAAAGGTCCCGAGTACGAGTCTCGGTCCGGCACACAGTTTTAATCTGCAAGTAAGTTTCAATCATAGTTCAGATAAACTGCAACTTACAAGCTTTGAAATTCGAGACTAATTGATTCTTCAGCAAAAGAAAAGGAGATAAATACGCACTCCGCTATTACGGTCCACAGAACGGAAGTAATATCGCTTCTAAGTGGAAGGATGCATCTTGTGTATGCAGGCTACGGGAAGTCTGCTATGGTCTAAACGACGAGAAATTACGTCCATGCAGTGGTGGTGTCACACGTTACACCTGAACTAGTGAAATTACTTCCTCAATAAATATTCAGATCGAGTAATTAACTACATGCTAACCCGTCCCCTACAGACTTGCCAATAACAAGTTTCAATGTACGTTTATTGGAGTAATGGAGATAGAGAGGACGAGTGTACTGAAACGGACAAGTGCAGAAACAGGAGAGACAGGGTAAATGAAAAGTGGTGTCAAAGATAGAGATTGAATGATAAAAACTAATTTTACGAGATACGAACTATGTAATGTCATACTTTCATGAGAAGCAAGTGAATATCTACTGTCAAACCTCGTGGAATTCCATAAATGACATCTCTTTAATCAGAAAAAAATTTCCTTGGCGAATCAGGCACAACACCTTTTTCATTGTTTTCGCCAAGTGTGGTTAAAAACGTGTGTTAGCTACGCAGTTAATTTTTTTTTTTTAAAAAAAACGGTGTTTCTCTTAAAATGTTGTCCACACCGCCCAAACCTTTTTGTATCTTATAGAAACTGTAGACCAGTGATTTTACGATAATTAATCTTTGAAAGTGCATTATCTTTTGAGCAACCTTCCTGAAGTCCAAATTGTGATTTACTAAGTATATTTGTTATAAAAAACTCTACCATCTAGTGATCAAGATGTATGAGACAGGCGAAATACCCTCAGACTTCAAGAAGAATATAATATTCCAATCCCAAAGAAAGCAGGTGTTGACAGATGTGAAAATTACCGAACTTCCAGTTTAATAAGCCATGGCTGCAAAATGCTATCACGAATTCTTTACAGACGAATGGAAAAACTGGTAGAAGCCGACCTCGGGGAAGATCAGTTTGGATTCCATAGAAATGTTGGAACACGTAAGGCAATACAGACCTTACGACTTATCTTAGAAAATAGATTAAGTAAAGGCAAACCTATGTTTCTGGCATCAGTAGATTTAGAGAAAGCTTTTGACAATGTTGACTGGAATACTCTCTTTCAAATGCTGAAGGTGGCAGGAGTAAAATACACGGAGCGGATGGCTATTTACAATTTGTACAACAACCAGATGGCAGTTATAAGAGTCGAGGGGCACGAAAGGGAAGCAGTGGTTGTGAAGGGAGTGAGACAGGGTTGTGGCCTATCCCAGATGTTATTCAATATGTATATTGAGCAAGCAGTAAAGGAAACAGAAGAAAAATTGGGAGTAGCAATTAAAATCCATGGAGAAGAAATAAAAACTTTGAGGTTCGCCGGTGGCATCGTAATTCTGTCAGAGACAGCAAAGGATCTGGAAGAACAGATGAACGGAATGGACAGTGTCTTGAAAGGAAGATATAAGATGAACATCAACAAAAGCAAAACGAGGATAATCGAATGTAGTCGAATTAAATCGGGTGATGCTGCGAGAATTAGATTAGGAAATGAGACGGTTAAAGTAGTAAATGAGTTTTGCTATTTGGGGAGCAAAATAACTGATGATGGTCAAAGTAGAGTGGATGTAAAATGTAGACTGGCAATGGCAAGGAAAGCGTTTCTGAAAAAGAGAAATTTGTTAACATCGAGTATAGATTTAAGTGTCAGGAAGTCTTTTCTGAAAGTACTTGTGTAGAGTATAGCCATGTATGGAAGTGAAACGTAGACGATAAATAGTTTAGACAAAAGAGAATAAAAGCTTTCGAAATGTGGTGCTACAGAAGAATACTGAAGATTAGGTGGGTAGATCACATAACTAATGAGGAGGTATTGAATAGAACTGAAGAGAAATTTGTGGCACGACTAGAAGAAGGGATCGGTTGGTAGGGCATATTCTGAGGCATCAAGGGATCACCAATTTAGCATTGGAGGGCAGCGTGGAGGGTAAAAATCGTAGAGGGAGACCAAGAGATGAATATGCTAAGGAGATTCAGAAGGATGTAGGTTGCAGTAGGTGCTGGGAGATGAAGAACCTTGCACAGGATAGAGTAGCATGGAGAGCTGCATCAAACCAGTCTCTGGACTGAAGACCACAACAATATTTGTTTTAAAAAGTTATGGCAATATTTTCATTCCTTACTAAAACAAAAATGACAAAAGTCAGCAGTGAGCTCCTAGTCGTTGAATATTGACCATTACAAGGAGCTTTGAATTGTCAGAATAAGTGAAGATCCTATGGTGCAATGTTTGGACTGGAAGTTGTGGAAACATTGCTCACGCCATTTGGCTAATTTGCTGAACTGTGATGAATTCAGTCTGGTGTCTTGCTTTGAAAACTGTTTTGCACGATACATAATGCAGCTTGCACAAAAAAGAATCATTCCATGGAGGAGGATTCCGATGATAGCTCCCATACAATCAAAAAAGACTGTTGCTATAATCAGAAAGACTGTTGCAATTAAGTTATTGGGTGACCTGATCTGTCGGAGATCCTATCAGCAAGGTGGATCCCGAATGCGTCCATCGCATCAAGCGCCTTCTGGTCTCGGGGACGGAGTGGTTTGAGTTTTCCAATGCGCAATGACTCCGTGCTGACATTATACAAGAAAAACTCATCACCATGCAGATCATCATATACGTCTTCAAGATTTATATCATCTCTCTGATCAAGAACGTGAAGTAAACAAAAAATTTTCTGTGCTACACTGACGCCATATTTTTTAGCACAGACTTAGCGCCATACTTGTCTTCTCTATCGCATGGTGATGGATATATCAATTTGGATGACTTTATCAAAGGCTGATCCATTTATCGCAGTTGTGAGGTAGTGTGGGTTAACTGTACTTGGCAGTCTCATATTTTGTTATCGGCGTGGCGAAAACAATGCAATTCATGGAAACACATTAATTCTGTTCATTGTGTTGTCCCCGTATACATGGACCAACTTACTTTCGTCTGATGTTGCTGGGTAATCTGGGAATCCAAACACTTTGTACTGGCGTTGTAGAGTGTCACGCTGACCGTCCATGGTGGCTTACCTGCAACAACAAGATCAAAATATTAGGTATAGGATGGGTTTTAACGGGCATTTGTTTTTTAACTACAATATTTCAATTCCTTGATGTTCACAATTACCTTGCTACGACGGACTATGGCATACTTTGGTATGGAAACACAAAACATATTAACATGGCCAAATCCCCTTTGTCATTCAAAGCAGTTTACAGTTGTGTCAGAATGGATAACATGTACTGCACAGCTTTCAAGGGAACCTCATACTATTCACCAATAGTGGCAAGTTCAGTTAACGTGCATGGAGGTGGATTTGGATCACGCACCCTTCTCTCCAAAGTAGATCACAAAGGCTGAACAATATTGAGATCTGGATACTGTCGTGAGCGGGGCAGGCCCGGCGATTCATCCTCGTGCTCACAAACACCAGTTCTGGACGACGCGAGCCGTTGAACACAGCATCACAAGTGGAGAATAAACATTGCATCACGCGATGGGCCTCATCTGCCAAAAGGTCACGTAATCCTTGGCAGTTGCCAGTTGGTGACGTTGCAGAATAACACTGGATCCCATGGTGTACCAAATACCACGACATAGCTGCCCAGATCTTCACCGAAACCGTCATGTTTCAATTCTGGTACGTAAACTCGGCCAGAAGTTGGGAACAGTATGAAAAAAAGAAAAAAAAGAAACATCCGAAATGTCATTCTTCCATTGCTCCATAGTCCAAAGTTAATGGCTTCGGCAGCACGATTTCCTGTTACGGGCATGTGCATCACTGATGAATGATTTTCAAGTTCCAGCTCGTCCTGCATTTCCCTGCTTCTGGAGCTCCCTTCTTGTTTTAATTCACGAGTGCGATATTTCGTTCTCCAGTGACTTGCCGCTGTCGCTCTCTTATTTTTCATCACTGTCCTCTTCAACGACCGTCCGTCAAGGTCACTCACCAAACACTTCGTCCGCATTGTGGATAAGCCGTGACTCCGTTTTATCCTTTCTTTGAGGACTGCTAGTCTCGAAAGGTGTGCGAGAGAACTTTGAATTTTGGAATGTATGAGATGAGGTACTGGTGGAAGTAAAGCTGTGAAAGTGAATCGTGAGTAGCGCTTGGGTAGCTCAGTCGTTAGAGCACTTGCCCGCGAAAGGAGGACAAATGTCCCAGTTCGAGCCCCGGTGCAGCACACAGTTTCATTGTGTCAGGAAATTTCACTTGATGTTTGGTATGTTGTTGCATTGTTCTTTCTCCAAAAATTTCATGCATCAGTTTCATTCAGAAAAATCCCATATCCCAAACAAACAACGAATCTCCTCACACTGACACTTTAGGCATAGTGTAAACGCTGTGGGTGTGATTCAACTGATCATAATCTCAAGAGTGGTGCAATTTCATCCCCGTTATACCGAACCACACTCCTCGACGCGCCTGCATCTCCAGAGCACCGCCATCCAACCGACAAGGGGCCCTGGCCTATTCGTTATCATCAACTTCGTCCAAATTTATGCTATATGTCAGTCTTAAGCGTAAACAAATGTGATCTAAGTGGGAGCTCCAGATGGCCATTTTTGGCGCGTGGGTGAGGGGAGGAATAAGCCGTTTATGTTAGCGTAGTTTCCAGGCAGCGGTTCTCGTTGCTTCGAGTGCCTATGTGAAAACTATTTTATTTTCAATTTTTACGTTACTTACACAGCAAATAAAGCTAGATGATGCTTAACATATTGTGTTTGGTATGATTAATCTCTGTGTACAGAAAAACGAATTTCTTATGTACACTGACTCGTCGGGAGGACAAACAAATCCATAATTAGACTACGAGATTTACCAAGATGAAGAACGACTGCTGTCGGGCAGTATTTCTATTTCCTCTCACCCCCCCTCCCCAAAAGTACCCTCAGCAATATTTGGCGAAATGATGGGTTATGTGTGGTTTACTGCCAAACCGTGGCACGAGGGAGAACATTTTATGGACGTAAACTAAGCTTGCTCTCGACTAGAAATTTTAGGTTTTAGAAAAATTTCCGCTGCCAGTCACAATAAAAGGTTACTTGTCACACGACTGGTTTCGGGCTCGAGCCCATCCTCAGATGTTTATACGTTCATGTAAATGTTTATATTGCTGGAGATAACTGTATGAATACAAAAAAATTCTTTCACCACAGCGTAACTATAATAATGATGTTTTATCTTTATGTAAGTACAGATATATTTACGGCTGCCTTGCCACTTACAATTGTCCCACTTGTATCTGTTTAGTCACCAGCAAATAATTTTTTTTGTAATTATACAGTGATCTCGGCAATATAAACATGTACATGAATGTTTACACACCTGACAATGGGCGCAAGCCCTAAATCGGTCGTGTGACAAATAAATAACCTTTTTTGTGACTGGTAGCGGAAATTTTCCTACAACCTATAAAGGAAGTCACGGAGTTCAACAGCATCCACTATTGATAAAATTCAACTATGTAAATTCTAAAAATGTGGTGTCTACAACGTGGGCAAGATGCCGAGAAAATTACTGCTTCCTCTATTTTTATGAAGAATCTTACCGCAACATGTGCAAATCATCAACTGTAAATTAATAAAAGTATCTACTTTCGTATACTAAACTCTCGTGTTAGTCTTACAGTCCATTCATGGAAATTTATTTGCAATCCAAAAATTTTCCTCCGCGTTTCCTTTTTATGCACTAGTGAGTAAATAATATTTTAAGGATATTAAGTACGATGGAAATTTGCTGGCGGCCCATAAGAGACGCATCAATGGTATGTGTGCATGGGAGCGTGTGTCTCATTTAATTTACGCACGGTGATGCACATTCCAGACAGTGTCGGTTTTGATTTTTCGTATGCAAAAAAATCTGTAGCGTATAATGTTGGATTATTAGATGATAGTTCTTCGAGCCTTGAAGTTATTTACCTCTCCTTTGAAAGCAGTGTTACGGCGTCCAGCTCGCTCTGCTTAAATTTCTTGCTTCTCCCAAGTATTACAGATACCGGCAACGCAAATAGATAGATCAGGTGAAATAAGGAACTGGTAAATGACGTTGACATCGTACTGTAAGAATTATTATAGTTCACATCATTAGTAAACCAGAGAGAAATCCAAGTCCTCTCACAGTTATGGACGGGAAAAGAGAGACTACAAGATCGGTGAAACATCCGACAAGAGTTTTTACAAACGTAAGAAAATTAATGTTTTTCATCTTTTCCCGCTACCTCTAGAGGCTTGATAGTATATCGCCTTTTACCCTTTGCCGCAGAATACTTAGGCGAATGAATGGATAACAAATTTTAAAAAAATGAAACATATACCCAATTAGGTAATCCAGTATTAAGTTCCAATACAATGCCTTATCAATAAATACAACAGACCGGGCATTATCTCTTTTTATGGTCTGTTTTCTAAACGCTTGGGCATCTGGTGCCCTCTGTTCTGTCACTCTCATTTCAGACCGAGGCCGGGCTATAACGTCAGTTTGGACGAAATCGGTGATTACGAGTGGGCGCGATCCCCGTGTGTGTGTGAGTGAATATTACGACCAGCGCGTGCGACACAAACAACAATGATAATTCATAAAACGCTGTCTGATGGCAGTACTTATTTTTGCTTGTTCATAAAATTTAACGAGCTGTTGCTGCATGATTATCGATATTCAGGATGCAGCCACAATAAAGAGTATTACAAAATGTCGAAAATAGGATATAGGGTCCTTACAAAGGCCTCGCTTAGTCCACAAGCGTCAGATGGAGGAGCGTATGCTACAGTTAGTTGAAGAAAAACTCCTGTACAGCACAGCGTGAACCACAAAACTAACTGCAGCCTGCCAAATGCTCAGACTAATGTACACATGGGGTACTGTGATATGGAAATACTTGCACAACAAAGCACTCTGCTGACTCTTTTGACCTAGCGTCAGTACAACGACTGTTCTTGGACCTGCAACCAGACGTCGCTCAGCCCGTCCTATGAACAAGCGTTCATCTCTAACATGTGTGCCTTTCCTGACCAATGGTCACTAGACTTGTTTCCATTTTTTGATAATTACTGTAACTTTCCACAATATTCGACATCTTTTTAATTTCCTTACAATCCTTATACAGGTGTCGCTATTATCAATGGGCAGTAAGATACTGTGTATCTGTACAAGATATTTCGGATACCTAGGAATTCAAATTTCCCTATACGCACGGGTCCATGATTTATATCGCATTGCGAGAGAGAAAACTTAGGTGTGGGCGACGTTTAGAGTCAGCGTTAGAAGAGAAGATTTCGTTAGTCTAGCAAAGTTTGTAAATTAGAGCTTGTTAATGCAGACGGTAGCGAACTTGTTAAAAATTTGGAGAAATTTTCCTTTATTGTCTTTAAAATGAAGTTTCAGTCGCTTGGAACTGTTCTTACCCAAGAAATTTACAATAAGCGTAAATTAATGAGTCGTTCCCTTTTATGTGCATCGTGTTCATAAAAGTTTTAATTGCTTTTCGGAACTGTATGTAGTAGTTTCTGTGGCAACGAGAAGTTTGTGCGCAATGAATCATAGTAAAACATCGTGTACGGTTTCAAAACAGAAGAGGACTTACTGTTAAGACCTGCAGCGAATTACTGCATACCTGTGCTGCTGCATAATTTATTGACGTATTTAACCATGTCTCGTCCGTCACATTCTTCGGAGAACTCATCTGGGTTCTTGTTCTGTATATATCGAGTCAGGTCTGACCTTTAAGAAAACAATGGCTTACACAATCAACGTGTAAGGTATTAACTCATTTCGTCAGTTAAACACGCCAGTATGACATTCACAGCTACATGAATGTCGTTGAAAAATGTTGCTGTCAAGTGTAACTGACTTTAACCATTAATACTCCACTCAATTACAACTTTAATTTACTGTGTGATTATGATCAGGAGCTTCATTCTACTTGCTGATACTTCCACATGACACTATTTCCTGAAAGGTTGTCCTTAATGCCTACGTTACCGTCAAACAACAGTTTTTTTTTTTTTTTAATGGAAATAGAAGCGGCCCTCTATGGAGACGCATTTGCAAAGCACGAGCTTACAGGAAGTAGACAAAAGTGTGGGAACATTGTTAGAAACATGTGCCTGCTGATTGCTCTGTTGTACGTGGGCAATTGGGAAAGTCAAACCTATCGGTCGCGAAATGGATGCCAGCGTGAAAATCAAAAATGTTTTGTTTGCAACACTTAGCTACAAAAATGGCTCTGAGCACTATGGGACTCAACATCTGTGGTCATCAGTCCCCTAGAACTTAGAACTACTTAAACCTAACTAACCTAAGGACATCTCACACATTCATGCCCGAGGCAGGATTCGAACCTGCTACCGTAGCGGTCACGCGGTTCCGGACTGAGCGCCTAGAACCGCTAGACCACCGCGGCCACTTAGCTACACCTTCCAGCTACTTCTCTACATAGTCGTCGCTCGAACTTAGACATTTGTAGTAGCGTCCTACCAATACCCTCGTCATAGAAGGCCGTCGCCTGTGCTTTCCGCGAATTCTCTACGCTGGTCTACAGCTCGTTATCTGTGCCAAAATGTTGTCTTCATAGCCAGGAGTTCATGTGAGCAGAGATGAAAATCAGGAGGAGCCGATTACAAGCTGTATTGTGGTAATCAAACAATTCCCACAGAAAATGCTGCAGGAGCTTCTTCATTGCCCCTGCAGAGTGCGGCCTAGAACTGTCATGAAGATAGAAAAACACAACATTTTACGTGTGATGCATAACATCAGGCGTAATCTCTCACCAGGCACTCATACTTGGCGCGAGACACTATGTACTCGTATGTACGCGTCTTAACGTGCTCACTGTAGACTCAGAACGAAAAGAGCGTCAAGACACGATGGACGGGCATACTAGAGACACTGCCCAACCGAAATGTGCAAAACTTCACCGTATTTTCACTGTGGCTTCCATTCCGTGCCCCTTACTTTCCGATCAGCCCTCGTATTTGACCACGAACAGCACCTGTTCAATGTCCTCAATACGTTGCAAGTGCCAGTAATAATCAGGATGTTGTTCTGAGTAGTTGCGAGTATGTTATGTCGGTGCACTCGAGCGTGGGCAAACTGTTGAGGCTAGTATGGTGGCTGTAGCTAAGGTAACCGAAGTGTTTGGTACTTAAAGAGGTACCTTATCGAAGATTTATTCCGTATATAGGAGAATCTGAAAAACATTATCCGCTACGGCACAACACGGATGAAATTCTGAATGTACATTATGTATTCGTAATAAATTCGTTGACAGTATCCTAATTACATACTTAAGGAGAACGTAAATAATTCCTGGAATAAATCAATTAACTAACTGACTCTTCTAGTTACCATTGGTCGACTGGAGAACAATGATGCAGAAACGGATTTGGAGAGGAGGAGTAATGTAATAATGTACCATCGTCGCTAACATTGCAGAGAAAGTGGTAGAAATTCCACTGCTTACCTTTTGGGGTAGGATCTCCTGGAGAACTCGTGATCCTAAGACGCTGGAAAAATTAGCCGAACAGCTAATTATATGGCAATCTGTGACGTGGTTGCTTTTCAATGTACTCTACATGGGCTCATAGATTGCATCAGTTTGTTAAACCATAGTAAAAATTATTCCCATCATATCTAAACTTGCATCTACATAGATACCACGCATGCCATCAGACGGTGCTTGGCGGAGGGGACCCTGTACCACTACTAGCCATTTCCCTTCCTGTTCCAATCACGAATAGAGCTAGCGAAAAGCAAATGTCTATATGCCTCTGTATGAGCCCTAATTTTTCGTATCTGATCTTCGTGCTTCTTAGGTGGAATGCATGTTGGCGGCAGTACAATCGCTCGGAGTCGGCTTCAAATGCAGGTTCTCTGAACTTTGTTATCGAAAAGAACGTTGCCTTCCCTCCAAGGATTCCCATTTGAGTTTCCGATGAATCTCCGTAACACTTACTTGTTGTTCAAACCTGCCGGTAACAATTCTAGGCCGGCCTATGTGGGCGAGAGGTTCTAGGCGCTGCAGTCGGGAACCGCCCGACCGCTACGGTCGCTGGTTCGAATCCTGCTTTGGGCATGGCTGTGTGTGCTGTCCTTAGGTTAGTTAGGTTTAAGTAGTTCTAAGTTGTAGGGGACTGATGACCTGAGAAATTAAGTCCCATAGTTCTCAGAGCCATTTGAACAATTTTTTGAACAATTCTAGCAGCCCGCCTCTCAACTGCTTCGGTGTCTTCCTTCAATCCGGCCTGGTGTAGATCCCAAACACTCTAGCAGTACTCAAGAACAGGCTTCATCAGCAACGTATATGCGGTCTCCTTTACAGGTGAACCATTCTCTCCTAAAATTCTCCCAATAAACCGAAGCCAACCGTTCGCTTTCCCTACTACCGTTCTTACATGCTCGTTCCATCTCATATCGCTTTGCAACGTTACGCCCAGATAATTAAACAACATTACAGGTATGTTCTTCCAACTCATCCACATTAACTTACATTTTTCCACAATTCCATTCTTCACACCAACTCGGAATTTTGTCTATGTCGTATCTTCCTACAGTCACTCAACTTCGACGCCTCACCGACACCACGACATCATCAGCGGACAACCGCAGACTGCTACTCGCTCTGTCAGCCAAATCTTTTTTTTTTTTTTTGTCATCAGTCTACTGACTGGTTTGATGCGGCCCGCCACGAATTCCTTTCCTGTGCTAACCTCAGAGTAGCACTTGCAACTTACGTCCTCAATTATTTGCTTGACGTATTCCAATCTCTGTCTTCCTCTACAGTTTTTGCCCCCTACAGCTCCCTCTAGTACCATGGAAGTCATTCCCTCATGTCTTAGCAGATGACCTATCATCCTGTCCCTTCTCCTTATCAGTAATTTCCACATATTCCTTTCCTCTCCGATTCTGCGTAGAACCTCCTCATTCCTTACCTTATCAGTCAACCTAATTTTCAACATTTGTCTATAGCAACACATCTCAAATGCTTCGATTCTCTTCTGTTCCGGTTTTCCCACAGTCCATGTTTCACTACCATACAATGCTGTACTCCAGACGTACATCCTCAGAAATTTCTTCCTCAAATTAAGGCCGGTATTTGATATTAGTAGACTTCTCTTGGCCAGGTAGTAGAATTCCTTAACTTCACTGACTTCGTGACCCTCAATCCTGATGTTAAGTTTCTCGCTGTTCTCATTTCTACTACTTCTCATTACCTTCGTCTTTCTCCGATTTACTCTCAAACCATACTGTGTACTCATTAGACTGTTCATTCCGTTCAGCAGATCATTTACTTCTTCTTCACTTTCACTCAGAATAGCAATGTCATCAGCGAATCGTATCATTGATATCATTTCACCTTGTATTTTAATTCCACTCCTGAACCTTTCTTTTATTTCCATCATTGCTTCCTCGATGTACAGATTGAAGAGTAGGGGCGAAAGGCTACAGCCTTGTCTTACACCCTTCTTAATACGAGCACTTCGTTCTTGATCGTCCACTCTTATTATTCCCTCTTGGTTGTTGTACATATTGTATATGACCCGTCTCTCCCTATAGCTTAACCCTACTTTTTTCAGAATCTCGAACAGCTTGCACCATTTTATATTGTCGAACGCTTTTTCCAGGTCGACAAATCCTATGAAAGTGTCTTGATTTTTCTTTAGCCTTGCTTCCATTATTAGCCGTAACGTCAGAATTGCCTCTCTCGTCCCTTTACTTTTCCTAAGGCCAAACTGATCGTCACCTAGCGCATTCTCAATTTTCTTTTCCATTCTTCTGTATATTATTCTTGTAAGCATCTTCGATGCGTGAGCTGTTAAGCTGATTGTGCGATAATTCTCGCACTTGTCAGCTCTTGCCGTCTTCGGAATTGTGTGAATGATGCTTTTCCGAAAGTCAGATGGTATATCGCCAGACTCATATATTCTACACACCAACGTGAATAGTCGTTTTGTTGCCACTTCCCCCAATGATTTTAGAAATTCTCATGGAATGTTATCTATCCCTTCTGCCTTATTTGACTGTAAGTCCTCCAAAGATCTTTTAAATTCCGATGCTAAAACTGGATCCCCTATCTCTTCTAAATCGACTCCTGTTTCTTCTTCTATCACATCAGACAAATCTTCACCCTCATAGAGGCTTTCAATGTATTCTTTCCACCTATCTGCTCTCTCCTCCGCATTTAAAAGTGGAATTCCCGCTGCACTCTTAATGATTGCTTTTAATGTCACCAAAGGTTGTTTTGACTTTCCTGTACGCTGAGTCTGTCCTTCCGACAATCATATCTTTTTCGATGTCTTCACATTTTTCCTGCAGCCATTTCGTCTTAGCTTCCCTGCACTTCCTATTTATTTCATTCCTCAGCGACTTGTATTTCTGTATTCCTGATTTTCCCGGAACATGTTTGTACTTCCTCCTTTCATCAATCAACTGAAGTATTTCTTCTGTTATCCATGGTTTCTTCGCAGCTACCTTCTTTGTACTAATGTTTTCCTTCCCAACTTCTGTGATGGCCCTTTTTAGAGATGTCCATTCCTCTTCCACTGTACTGCCTACTGCGCTATTCCTTGTTGCTGTATCTATAGCGTTAGAGAACTTCAATCGTATCTCGTCATTCCTTAGTACTTCCGTATCCCACTTCTTTGCGTATTGATCCTTCCTGACTAATGTCTTGAACTTCAGCCTACTCTTCATCACTACTATATTGTGATCTGAGTCTATATCTGCTCCTGGGTACGCCTTACAATCCAGTAACTGATTTCGGAATCTCTGTCTGACCATGATGTAATGTAATTGAAATCTTCCCGTATCTCCCGGCCTTTTCCGAGTATAGTTCCTCCTCTTGTGATTCTTGGACAGGGTATTCGCTATTACTAGCTGAAACTTGTTACAGAACTCAATTAGTCTTTCTCCCCTTTTATTCCTTGTCCCAAGCCCATATTCTCCTGTAACCTTTTCTTCTACTCCTTCACCTACAACTGCATTCCAGTCGCCCATGACTATTAGGTTTTCGTCACCCTTTACATACTGCATTACCCTTTCAATATCCTCATACACTTTCTCTATCTGTTCATCTTCAGCTTGCGACGTCGGCATGTATACCTGAACTATCGTTGTCGGTGTTGGTCTGCTGTCGATTCTGATTAGAACAACCCGCTCACTGAACTGTTCACAGTAACACACCCTCTGCCCTACCTTCCTATTCATAACGAATCCTACACCTGTTATACCATTTTCTGTTGCTGTTGATATTACCCGATACTCATCTGACCAGAAATCCTTGTCTTCCTTCCACTTCACATCAATGACTCATACTATATCTAGACTGAGCCTTTGCATTTCCCTTTTCAGATTTTCTAGTTTCCCTATCACGTTCAAGCTTCTGACATTCCACGCCCCGACTCATAGAACGTTATCCTTTCGTTGATTATTCAATCTTTTTCTCATGGTAACCTCCCCCTTGGCAGTCCCCTCCCGGAGATCCGAATGGGGGACTATTCCGGAATCTTTTGCCAATGGAGAGATCATCATGACACTTCTTAAAATACGTGCCACATGTCCTGTGGATACACGTTACGTGTATCATTTAGGTATATAGGAAACAACAACGGTCCTGTCACACTTCCCTGCGGCACTTCTGACGATACCCATGTCTGCGATGAACACTCGCCTTCGAGGACAACAAACTAAGTTCAACTACTGAAGAAGTCTCGCACATATCTGTACTTTCTTTAACAGCCTGCAGTGGAGCACCGCTTCAAATGCTTTCCGGAAACCTATAAATATGCGATCTGCCTGTTTCCCTTCATCCATAGTTCGCAGAATATCATGCGAGGAACGGCAAACTGAGTTTTGCACGAGCGATGCTTTCTAAAAATACGCTGATTCGTGGACACAAGCTTCTCAGTTTATTACATTCGAATTGAGAATATGGTAAGGTCTCATGGGGCCAAACCCGCTGAGGTCATCGGTCAATTGAGAATATGTTCAAGGATTCAGCAGCAAACAGAATTTAGGGATATTGGTATGAAATTTTCCAGGTCTGTTCTTTTACCCTTCTTATATACTAGAGTCACCTGTTTCTTTTTCCAGACGCTTGGAATTTTGTGCTGGGCGAGAGATTCGCGCTAAATGGAAGCTAGGTAAGAGGCCAATGCCGTAGAGTACTCTCTGCAAAATTGAACTGGGATTCCATCCGGACCTAGTGATTTGCTTTCAAATCTTTCAGTTGTTTCTCTACGCCATGGAGCTTATTACTGTCTTCCATATGGGAGCCCGTCCGCGGGTCAAAAGAGGGTATGTTCGTACGATTCTCAGACGTGTACGATTTCTTGAAGGCGAAGTTTAAACCTTCGGCTTTCGTTTTTGCTATCTTCAACTGCCACACCACACTGGTCAACAAGGGACTGAATGGAAGCCTTAGATCCGCTTAGCGATTTTACATAAGACTAGAGTTTTAAAAATGGTTCAAATGGCTCAAGCGTTATGGGACTTAACAACTGAGGTCATAAGGTCCCTAGACTTAGAACTACTTAAACTTAACTAACCTAAGGACATCAGACACATCCATGCCCGGGGCAGGATTCGAACTTGCGTCTGTAGCAGCAGCGTGGTTCCCGACTGAAGGGCCTAGAATAGCTCGACCACAGCGGCCGGTGCCAGTAGTAATAGTTCCAGCTGCAGTACTGACACCAGACTAGAGTTTCCTGTGGTTGTCTGCCGGACCTGTAGTAAATTGTGACGGTGGCAGTTGTATGCTTCGCGCATAGATCTTTTCACGGACGCACGAATCTCTGCTAACGTTCGCTTGTCGTCATTTGTGTGTTGTCTTTTGAACCGGGAGTGCAACAGCCTCTGCTTCCTCAGCATCCACCGGATTTCGTTATTAAACTATGGTAGGGCTTCTGCATCCCTTACCCACTTACCAGGCACACAACTCTCCAGACCACGATTTACAATTTTAAACTTTGGCCATAGTTCCGTCTTATTGGAACTAAGTAACGGCAATTTACTGTCTAAGTGCGATGATAATAACTGCATATCTGCTCTATCTAGCAGAAACACTCTCCTAGCCTTCTTGTTCGAGTTATTAACTTTCGTTAACATAGTTGATACAATGACATCATGATCGCTAATTCCCGTTTCGATAAGGTCCGGTCTATTTACAGCTGCAAGGTCTAAGATATTTCCGTTGAGTGTGGGCTGCCGAGCAAGCTGCTGAAGACAAATTTTAGAAAACTTGTCCAAAGGTATTTCGCATGACTGACTGTCTGTACCTGCAGTGAAGCCATAGACAACCCAGTCTATACTCGGTAGGTTAGCCGACGGTTGTGGCCAAGCGGCTCTAGGTGCTTCAGTCCGGAACCGCGCTGCTGCTACGGTCGCATGTTCGAATCAAATGGTTCAAATGGCTCTGAGCTCTATGGGACTCAACTGCTGAGGTCATTAGTCCCCTAGAACTTAGAACTAGTTAAACCTAACTAACCTAGGGACATCACAAACATCCATGCCCGAGGCAGGATTCGAACCTGCGACCGTAGAGGTCTTGCGGTTCCAGACTGCAGCGCCTTTAACCGCACGGCCACTTCGGCCGGCGCATGTTCGAATCTTGCCTCGTGCATGGATATGTGTGATGTCCTTAGGTTAGTTAGGTTTAAGTAGTTCTAAGTCTAGGGGACTGATGACCTCCAATGTTAAATCCCATAGTGCTTAGCGCCATTTGAACCATTTTTCGGTAGGTTAAAGACGCCTCCAACTAGTATTGCATGATCTGGGTATTTATGAGTTGTTGACCGTAGACTTTCCTTGAATGACTCACTTATTGAGCCCACACTCAACGGAAATATCTTACACCTTGCAGCTGTAAATTCAAAATAATTGGTATAAACAGTTCGTACGTGCAAACGGTGTAATGACAGCAAACCAAGAGTGAAAACATTCGTGTTGCTAGAAATTATTGTGAAACATACTCATAGCTGCCCGTAATTATCTCGACAGAAACTGCAGTAATCTGGAACCACATAACTGACTTAGGACTAATTTGTGCTTACAGCATTGTGAACAGAATGGCACCACTTTATTAACACTGTTGATCGATCGTCAACGCGCCCATACGTCTAATGCCAGACCTGCCATCCGATACGGTACAAACAGAGGGTGCTGCATGCCAAGCAGTTTCCAGCGTGGCGTCACAGAGTTATCTTCAGTCGCCACCTAGATAGCGCACATGAGGGGAAGGGCGTTATGCACTGCCCACACGACATACAAATAGCTCTATCCATCCGCCGATAGTTATGTCTGACGCCACGAAGGTGCTGATATCAAGAACATCCTTCATCCACCAAATAGTTCGCACATAAACATTTGACCGGCGAACACAGATTTAAGAGGCCGTCAGTAGTAATAGTTCCAGTTGCAGTATCAATACCACACCAGTAGTTAAAAACAAATATCGTCACATTTCCGTGACCAAGTGCCGTCGAATGTTTGTGAAGTGTGACTGTACTTATAAGCTATCACTGACAGCTGTCATCAGTTCCTAGACTTTACTTAAACTAACATAAACACCGGCCTCTGTGACCGAGCGGTTCTAGGCGCTTCAGTCCGAAACCGCGCTCCTGCTACGGTCTCAGGTTCGAATCCTGCCTCGAGCATGGATGGGTGTGATGTCCTTAGGTTAGTTGGGTTTAAGTAGTTCTAAGTCTAGGGGACTGATGACCTCCGATGTTAAGTCCCATAGTGCTTAGAGCCATTTGAACTAACATAAACTAACTTATGCTAAGAACAACACACACACACACACACACACACACACACACACATACACCAATGCCCGAGTGGGGACTGGGACCTCATCAGAAAGCAAATGGTTGCCTCTGAGACGAACGCCACACCAAGACCGCGTTTTCAAGACCTCGGCAGCGGAGGTATGCCTTAAAAAAACCTAATAGTTCACTTTACGAAAAGTAACTGAATGTGACAGAATGTAAGAAATTCTATATATTATAAATCAGGATCTGTTCGAGAGGACGTAGCGTAGCATGTTCTGCAAGATGCATTGTTAGTTTCGAAGTATCTCCAGTCATGTCTTCTTCGTTTAGAGATACAGTGTGTGTCTGGGAGGAGCTTACCGAGAAGTAAGGACTCAAGCCGCAGAAGACATTGTACCAATCGTGCTGCAGTTTACCTAGAAACAGAAAGACACAGAAATTTGCCCTACGCGCGACAAAGTTCACACTTTGCGTGAGAGATGGTGGGTGGTTATGTAAACGACGCCTGCCTCGCGCTTTGAATATTCTCGTAGGGTGTCCTTTTATGGACATGACTTTCTGCGAAAGCGGCAGTGATACACAGGAATAAAAACATCATTTAAGCAAATTAAGTCATGTAATCTAAACTGAAATCCTTTTCTGAAAAACTACAAAGCACAGCTTTCTAATGTTACTGGGACACGTATTTACTAAGCAAGTTTACACTAAGCAGAAACAAGTCACTATTGGCCAACCTGTATCGATTCGTCCACTCCCAAAATTATCCGTGCGAAGTGCCCAAGTTGTATTGTACACAAGCTGTAAATGTTGTATACAGGGCCACAAGAAAGCAATTACATATGTATAGCCGATGCTCAACCTCCCGCCGCATATTCGAAAGTACCCCCCCCCCCCCCCCCCGTTTTCACCCTCACGCCAGTTCTCTCTCTCTCTTCTCTTCTCTTTCTCTTTCTCTCTCTCTCTCTCTCTCTCTCTCTCTCATATTTGGTACACCTTAAAGCCATACATATTCCACGTAAAATATATACAACAAACGCAGGAATATAACTGTTGGAAACCTTTTACGACCTTTCTACATCACACATATCTAATTTCTAATTAAATTTCAGTTAAATGGAGTAGCATGGCAAGAGGACCATAACAGATATCACGATTAGTTTACATAACGTCTTGTACATGCGCACATAGAGCTTATTCTAATCTGTGGAGCCCTACAATTATTTGATCGATACTCCATTTAGCATGTAACCGATATCATTTCCGTCTGGCAGAATAACATCGTCCCTTCTCTTGAACGGGAAACATTCTGACTTTGGACGTTTTATTCACCCGAAGTGTTACTTTGGCATAAATATATGCACGTTATTACAACTAACTGAAAAGTACTATTTGAGTTCCTCTTTTCAACTGTGTAAATGTAAGCTCCTGTACAGAGGTACAAATCCTTGGTTTTCATCGGTTCATTCATGGGCACTTGTGCTAAAATTCGTCATTTCAGCTTTATGGTTTAAAACTGATGTGTTTGTATGCAGCTGAATGTTTTAATCTGCCTGGGAGGTATTTACTAGCGGTATCAGAATGAAAAGGTTCAGAATGGTTCAAATGGCTCTGAGCACTATGGGACTTAACATCGGAGGTCATCAGTCCCCTAGAACTTAGAACTACTTAAACCTAACTTACCTAAGGACATCACACACATCCAGCAGGATTCGAACCTGCGACCGTAGCAGTCGCGCGGTTCCGAACTGAAGCGCCTAGAACCGCTCGGCCACCGCGGCCAGCTCAGAACGAAAAGGAAGACGCTCTTACGCAATATACTGGGTCCAAATTATAACAAAAACGCAATCTAACTAAGGAAATCGAAACAATTGTAGATATGAACACATTGCGCAAATACAGAGTTTCACTTTATGGCCATATTTTATTAATGGATAACACACAATGAACGATATGCATCTTCTATATCTTTGACTCGAAGCGTGGTACATGAACGTCAACAAGGAATGAGATGAAAGCCGTAGTGGTCACAGCGCATTAATGAGAGACTTCTGACTTACAAGGATGGAACTGACAATGAAGGATTTTCGTGATTCTTTGACAGCTATGTAACAAAAATAATAATAATAAAATAGTAGAAAGAAATTGTTTGAATTTATCCCTGAAGCACGCTGCTGACAGGTTTTGCATCAGTCGCATGCATTTTCCAACACGCCATTGTTCGCCCCCGCATCTTCAAGTTGCTCCATAAATGACAAAAGAGATAACGTAGGGTACTGAGGTGAAGTTGTGAAGCCCGCTAGAAAGTTCACACAACAAGCCTGAACCGAAGGCACTCCCTCGTAGATGCAATTAAATTTATTGTTCTGTTTACGTTAGACGCCAGGTGCGCCTCAGAAGGGAAGACCACTAGGGTGGAGACTTGAATGCACGGGCAGAAGGCGAACACGATCGCTTATTCTATTCTCGTCGCGTTCTCGGTGAATGGGACGAGTGAAATGCTACGACAGGCGTTTCACTTTGCATGTACACAACCAATTAGGTACAGCAAATAAGGATGCACTAGTATTAATGCACAATAAAGAGCCGCCGTTGCATTACGAGATGGAACTGACGTAATCACAGTTATCTGAAACTTTAATCCTCTGAATTTTCTTCCAAGCGGTATACTGCAACGAATGTTCCTCAGTTTAGCATTCGTGGGCAGAATATTTGTAATTTTATCACCAGATATACCATTTTATTGTTCGAAAAGAAATACTGCGGAGAGTCGCTTCGTATTTCAGCCGAATGATAAGCATCAGTGCCGCAGAATGTCGTTAATGAACCTAAAATGGCGAGGACCACACAGCATACCGCGTAAAATACACTGCTTTGAGGTGAGTGGGAACGTCTCACTTGACGCCGTTAACATGTATGACACGGGATGTTACCAGGAATTAATTATCCCATTAACATAATCGTGGACATACATTACAGGAGTTTTATTAAAACATAAAGTGGCCCATGCCACGGCTAATGATCTCTGCATTTCCGCGCCTCATTTGCTTTCATACCCGTCAGCGCTCAGGGCAATGAGCTGTAAAGTGATATACAAGTCGTCCTCTTGTCGACAAAATCAAGTATCATTGATGGCTTATCTACGAGTCACGATTATAAGTGAGACTTATAATGCAAGAGCATGAACGAGCAGCAGCAGACGACTAAAGCAAGTTTCAAACAATTACTGTTTGGTGTCTTCTATCTTAAATGTAACGCAGTTTAAGAAAGACTCTGTTGATAAAGCATCAGCAGTGGTCATTCTGCAGACATTTTGTATACATTTACGTTTTTATATTTCTATTATTACAAACAGTTGTGCTTTTCCTTTACCTGTATTTGGGTTTCTGCGTTTCACTTTACTCTCCTAAAACTTCACACAAGCTGAATTCAACTCTCTTGTGAAATACATTACAGCAACTAAAGGAAGTGTGTGTTTGCAGAAGTAAAGAAAAGCAACTTGTGAGAGCGAAATCAAATTTTTTTCGACTGAAACCCTTGATAGCAAAGATAGGATGAACTAGTAGCCTTCAGAACGTGTAATAGAGAACAATAAACAACGTAAGTAACGACATCTCATTCGTTGGTAAAACTGTTTAAACCCAAAAACATTCTGTAGGCAAAATTGGTGGTTCTGACTCAACAACAATAAGACAAAACGCGAGTAACGACTCCAGTCTGCGACTCATACTCAATTAATGAATTAAAGACATAATTTGCAGCCTTCAGTCGTATATTTAAAGATTTCCTCACTCAACGTGTTTTGTGAACAGACCAAGACCCTTACAGAGTAATATGCATTGACGGAAAAAATTGCACCACCAAAAAGTAATTAATGTAGAGTAACGAAATTTCGGGAGTACATTTGTCTAGGAAACATATTTAACTTCTTAACACTGAAGGTAAATGGGTTACCGTAAGCGTGAGATAAGCCACTGCAGAAGTGATATGATGGTACATTAAAAACCAGTGTAACAACCAGAATGTTGAATGCAAGCATGCAAACGTGAATGCATTGTGTTGTACAGGTGCCGAATGTCAGTTTGTGGGACGGAGTTCCGTTGTAGTTGCACTCAATACAGGGACGGTTAATGCTCGTTGTGGATGACGTCGGAGTTGTCTTCAGATGACGTCCCATTGCGCTCTATTGGACACAGATCTGATGACTGAGCCGGCTAAGGCTACATGTTGACAACGTGTAGAGATAGTTCGTTTACAACAGATGTATGTGGACGAGCGTTATACTGTTTCTGTTCATGAATGGCAACAAAACAGGTCGAATGACCAGACTGACGTACAGATATGAGTCAAGGTGGTACGCGAGATAGCCACTAGAGTGCTCCTGGTGCCATACGAAATCTCAACTCAGACCATAACTTCAGGTATAGGTCCAGTGTGTCTAGCACGCATACAGGTTAGTTATAGGCTCTCAAGTGACCTCCTAATCCACATACGACCGTCACTGGCATCGAGGCAGAACCAACTTTCATCAGAAAACATAACAACTTCCTCCCAGCTCTCCAGTGGTCTCTCGCTTGACACCATCGACGTCGCAAATGGTTGTTTGTTTGTGGTCAGTGGAAAGCACGCTGCAAGCGGTCTGTCTCAGAGCTCTCCTAGAAGTAACCGATTTATTATGTCGCTGTAGTGCCAACTGCTGCTTATATTGCTGCTGCAGATACAGTACGATAAGCCAGAGCCAAAGCCAGACACCGAACACGATGGTCTTCCCTCTCGGAAGCACCACGTGGCCGTTCGGAGCCCGTGACCACCGCTGCTGGCAAACACGTGCGTGGCTACATTCCTGTCAGGTCTTCCTGCAGTATCGCAAAGGAGCATCCTAATTACACGACCTCGTTCAAATTCAGTGAAGTGCCGATAATGGTGCCTTTGTCGCCTTAAAGGCAGTCTTGACTAACATCAATTCACCACGTCCAACCTCAAAGGTAACTAACGCTCACGATCTTTACAGAGTATGTTTAAAGCAAATGTGCTGCATCCTCATAGTGGCGCTACTAGCGCCATTCTAATGCAACTGACACAGAATTTGAATAGAATCTTCTTTCAGATACAGAAACAGGCCTACCAGCTTTCGTTAACATCAAATGTATTGGCAGTTGCGAATAAGGACGACCATCGGTTGTAGTTTGGACTGAAAACTTTTGTCAGACCGGGACTAGAACCCGGATTTCCCGCTTATCGCCTTACCATTTGGCTATCCGTGCATGACTCACGGCCGTCTCAAACTTCCATATGTCGTCAACGTCCTATATTTGTACATCCATTATATGTATTTCCGTACAGGTCAGACGGTTTAGATGAAAGTCGATTGCCCAGTATCGGCAGAGAAATACGATATTCCAGTACCTGTGTCATTCTGATTACGATGAAAAGTCCTTAGGACATGCGTCCATTTTCGTTTACTTCACAAATCTCCTCCTTGGCGTTGCGATTTTTTTCCGTCATTGTAACTCTCTGGCATTTTGGTTACTGTAGTATTAAAAAGGCTGTAAGACAAGGATGTAGCCTTTCGCCCCTACTGTTCAATCTGCACATGGAGGAAGCAACGATGGAAATAGAAGAAAGGTTTAGGAGCGGAATTAAAATTCAAAGTGAAGGGACAGCAATAATACGATTCGCTGATGACATTGCTATCCTGAGTGAAAGTGAAGAAGGATTACGAGATCTGCTGAACGGGATGAACAGTCTAATGAGTACAGAGTACGACTTGAGAGTAAATCGAAGAAACACGAAGGTTATGAGAAGTAGTAGAAATGAGAAAAGCGAGAAACTTATCAGGTTTAATGGTCACGAAGTTGATTAAGTTAAGGAATTCTGCTACCTAGGCAGTAAAATAACCAATGACGGACGGAGCAAGGAGGACATCGAAAGCAGACTAGCTATGGCAAAAAAAGCATTCCTGGCCAAGAGAAGTATACTAATATTAAATATCGGCCTTAATTCGAGGAAGAAATTTATGAGAATGTACGTCTGGAGTACAGCATTGTATGGTAGTGAAACATGGACTGTGGGAAAACCGGAACAGAAGAGAATAGAAGCATTTAAGATGTGGTGCTACAGACGAATGTTGAAAATGAGGTGGACTGATAAGATGAGGAATGAGGAGGTGCTGCACAGACTCGGAGAGGAAAGGAATAGGTAGAAAACACTGATAAGGAGAAGAGGCAGAATGATAGGGCATCTATTAAGACATAGAAAATGACTTCCATGGTACTAGAGGGAGCTGAAGAGGACAAAAACTGTAGAGGAAGACAGAGATTGGAATTCAGCCAGCAAATAATCAAATAATTGAGGACGCAAGACTGATGACAAAAGAAAAAAATAGGCGGATGCATCTGTATGTTCTAGAGCTTGGTGGCTCAGTAATAACCTTCTACAAACAAACAAGGTGATTAATGAATTTTTTGTTAATCAGTGGCAAATAAGACGAATAACGATGTAAATGAATTTTTCTAGTCGGAAAGTCCTAGCACTAGCAAAGAGCAGTACCTGATCGTGTGTTTTGTGCCAGGAGGAAAGCGGTAGCAGCAAGAGAGGACAGAGAGAGGTGGCGCAGAGGTTACCACACAGGACTCGCATTCGGAACGACCGAGCTTCAAACCCGCATCCAGCCACTTCAAGCAAATGCCGGGGTGGTCTCTTTGAAAGGGCACGGCCGGCTTCCTTCCCCATCATTTCCTAATCCGATGAGACCGATGACCACGGCGTTTCGTCCTCTCTCCCCAACCAACCAACAACCAACTATGAACCGAGAGAAGAGGCAAAACTTTGCTTAATTTCCAACGAAGTTCGGTTGGCTTCAGGCAGGGGAGGTATCGAGAGCCTCCAGCAAAGATGCATCCGGAGAAAATCTTTCTTCAGTTACAGTACGCTTTAACAAGAAACAAATAGTTATGTTCTCTTTATTTTTTTCTGTACGTATATTTTCACGTCGCAATCTCGATCCACGTCGCAATCCACAGACTGTAGAGCATTTTTTGACTACGGATCTTTCGGCGACTGTTTGTACGTGATTGCTCAAAATGGAGGTATGTGCTCTGCATATTTAAAAGAAATCTAACTGGTACGCGATCTGGACCAAACGACTTCCTTTTTTTTCCTTTTTCCTCTCCTGTGCCAACCTTTTCATCTCATAGCAGCACTTTCAACCTACTACCTCAATTATTTGCAAGATCTATTCCAGTCTCTGTCTTCATCTACAGTTCTTACCCTCTACAGCTCCCTCTAGTACGATGGAAGTTATTCCTTGATGCCCTAACAGATGCCCTACTATCCTGTCCTTTCTTCTTGGCAGTGTTTTCCGAATATTCCTTTCATCGCCGATTCTGCAGGGAACCTCCACAGTCCTTACCGTAATAGTGCATCTGATTTTCAACATTCTTCTGTAGCATCACATCTGAAATTCTTCGATTCTTTACTCTTCCAGTTTTTCCAACTGTTCATGTTTTACTATGGTGTGCTCCAACGTAAATTTTCAGAAATTTATTCCTCAAATGAAGGCCTATATTTGATATAAGCAGATTTCTCTTGGTGAGGAATGTGCCAATGCTAGTCTGCTTTGAAGTCCTCCTTCCTCCGTCCATTACGGGTTTAGCTGCCTATGTCACAGAATTCCTCAACTTCATCTACATCGTCATCAATTCTGATATTACGTTTCTCAATGTCCTCTTTTCTGCAACTTGTCGTTACTTCCGCCTTTCTTCGATTTACTCTCAATCGATATTCTGTACTCATTAGACAGTTCATTCCATTCAACAGATCTTTTAATACTCCTTCACTTCCACTGAGGGTAGTGATTTTGTAAACAAATCTTATCTTTGATATTCTTTCACCTTGAGTTTTAATCAGACACTTGAACCCTTCTTTTGTTTCCGCCATTGATTCTTCAATGTGAACACTGAACAGTAGGGGCAAAAGACTACAACCCTCTCTTAAGCCCTCTGTAATACGAGTACTTCGTTCTTGGTCTTCCACTCTTACTGTTTCCAAATGGTTCAAATGGCTCTGAGCACTATGGGACTCAACTGCTGAGGTCATTAGTCCCCTAGAACTTAGAACTAGTTAAACCTAACTAACCTAAGGACATCACAAACATCCATGCCCGAGGCAGGATTCGAACCTGCGACCGTAGCGGTCTCGCGGTTCCAGACTGCAGCGCCTTTAACCGCACGGCCACTTCGGCCGGCTTACTGTTTCCTCTTGATTCTTGTACATATTGGAGATTACCCGCCTTTCGTTATAGCTTTCCTTATAGCTTACTTTCTTATAGCTTACTTATTCTGTCTCAGAATTTCTAACATCTTTCTCCGTTTCACACAGTCGAACGCTTCTTCCATGTCAACAAATCCGATGAAAGTGTCTTGATTTTTCTTTAGTCTTTCTTCCATATCAATCGTAACGTCAGAACTGCCTCTCTGGTGCCTTACCTTTCCTAAAGCCAAACTCAGCGTCATTTAACACATCATCAATTTTCTTTTACATTTTCTGTATATTATTCTTTTTACCAATTTGGATGCATGTGCTGTCAAGCTGATTGTGCGACAATAATCGCACTTTTGGCTCTTGCTGTCTTCGTAAATGTGTTGACGACGTTTTCCGGAAGGTCTGACGGAATGCCGCCAGTTTCATACATTCTATTCACAAACGTGCATAGTCAATGATTTTAGAAACTTCGATGGAATGTTATTTATCCCTTCTGCTTTATTCAATCTTAAATCTTTCAAGGCTCTTTTAAATTCTGATTCTAATACTGGATCCCATATCTTTTCTGTGTCGGCTCCTGTTTCCTCTTATGTCACGGCATCAGACAAGTCTTCCCCCTCATAGAGGCCTTCAATGTACTCTTTCCAGCTACCCGTTCTCTTCCCTGCATTAACGTCGGAATTTCCATTGCATTTTTAATGTTAGTATCCTCGCTTTTAATTTCATCGAAGGAAAATCTTTTGGAAATGTGTGGTAAGTTCATATGGGACTAAACTGTTGACGTCATTGGTCCCTAGGCTTACACACGACTTAAACTAACTTATGCTAAGGACAACACACACACTCATGCCCGAGGGAGGACTTCAACCTCCGACGGGGACAGTCGTGCGAACCGTGGCATGACGCCCTAATCAACGCGGCTACTCCATGCGATTTCACCGAAGGTTGGTTGGTTGCTTTGGGGGAAGAGACTAAACTACGTGGTCATCGGTCTCATCGGATTAGGGAAGGACGGGGAAGGAATTTGGCCGTGCCATTTCAAAGGAACCATCCCGGCATTTGCCTGGAGCGATTTAGGGAAATCACGGAAAACCTAAATCAGGTTGGCCGGACGCGGGATTGAACTGTCGTCCTTCCGAATGCGAATCCAGTGTGCTACCCACTGCACCACCTCGCTCGGTTTCACCGAAGGCTGTTTTGACTTTCGTATATCTTGAGTCGGTGCTTCTGACAATCATTTCGTTTTCGATGCCTTCACATTTTTTTTATTTAGCCGTTTCGCTTTAGCTTCCCGTCACTTCCTTTTTGTTTCATTCCGCCCTCTTTTGTGCTTCTGTATTCTTGCGTTTCCCAGAACATTTTTGTTGCCTTTCTAAGTGACGTAACTTCGTTCGTTAAACAAAGTGCATCTACTTCGAAATTACTCATGTTGACAGCTGTAGCTGATTCAAACTCTGGTAATTAACTCTACGTTTTCGATGAAGAACGTCGGAAATCCATATTCGGTAACGCCACTTCAGTGGCTCTGTCATCGGTAGCCTTATCATGGCTACCACGCAGTACTTTATTTACATACTACCAGAATCCCTGTGGACTTTCTGCCAGATTTCGAGACAAAATTTCGTTGTGTAAACTATTGAAAGCATTTCCTCTGAAAGTAATTCTTAACGGGTCTGATGACTGTCCCAGCTTTAGGAGACGAAACGTTAGGCAGAAAAATATCCCTTGGCCTATGGTCTAATGCTAAAAAAAAAAAAAAAAAAAATCGTCAAAGAAGAGAATCACGGCCATGAAAGCCTGAGCTGTTTATGCAGTTAAATTGCCTTCGCCACACGTTCCAGTCTCCATGTCACTGAGCTTCGTCTGGGTCAGTGGACTACAGCATAAGCCAGCGGAGCGGCACTGAGTGTACCCGCGCGGGCGTTTAACTGCAGACCTCATACCTCATCCCTGCAGGTGCGGCCGCTACAGACGGAGCGGTCTTTATAGCCCACCGCCCCTCCATCTGAGTGCCACTTCGAGCGAAGTCGGAAGCGCTCTCATGAACGCTCCCTTACGGGTCGCCGACCGTTTCGCCCGGCGAATGAGCAGCTCATCTCGCGAGATGGCCACCTGCCGTAATCACCTGACTACCAACATCGTATTTCAGTAGCAGATTTTTGTTTTTATTTTCCTCGCGTGCCATTATCTCTGTTAATGAAGGAATACAGTTCACGCAGCAGCTCAGATGGATGACTGGTTTACTGAAAACTCAATGACGCCTTTGTGATCCAGTGGCCAACTGCGGCTTAGCATTCATTGCCTCTCCGTACCGACACAGATATGTAAGTAATCGGTGCATTACCAGCTCTATGCTCAAACTTCTGTAGGGAAAAATGTTAAGCTACCACGATGAACAACAACAGGTGGTCGGAAGTTTTCGAAATTGGATCTTTCACTCTGCAGCTGCATCTACAGTGCTTTTCAATCTTTCTGCCAGAACTTAAAATATTCCTGTCCTGGCGTAAACCGTCGCCTGCACACCGGTCGGCGAAGATGTAGCAAGAACATCGAGAGTAGGCGCTGGATCAAGTGCGTCTATCAGGAGAGAGGCCAAAGGCAGACTCGCAAGCAAAACGCCGCCAACGCCCTCTCGACTCAAAGTATTTACATCGCCACCGCAGACCGGAGGACTCAGTCTCACCTACTATCGCAGTAGCTCAGTCAGTCTCAGTCACTAGAGCAGTCGCTCAGTCACCAGCTCAGACGCTGACGCATGAACTCGCCGCATAGCGGGACTTGTACTTCACCAGCAATGAGGCTAACGTGGAATAATATTGAAGAGCCTGTGCCAAAACACGTGGACGCTGTTAAAGTTAAGTAGCAGCTATCTGTTTAAGTAAATAAAGAACCCTGTTACAACACGCGTGGAGTTGTGTTGTAGAAACAACGTCCTCTCCCTTGCGTCCTTGGTACAAGACTCTTCAGTGGCAACGAAGATGCTACAGTGGCGAAGACGACACTACAGCATCCCTGACCGGTACTAGAATACGGGAGCTTACTTTTCGCGGGTTATGCTCTAGCCGTCATTTTTTCACAATATTTCATTTGTAAAATAAAAAGCTCCACACAGTCTAGTAACAGATATAAAATCAGTTTATACTAATGAAGACTGGTAATACTTCGCTCTTCAGTTTTCAGTATCGAAATTGTGAGAGTACGACTTCTGCTTGTTACGCGTCTTGTCAGCTTTCTAAGCTTCTAAGGAAATTGGGGACCCATAGAGTATCGTCTCTGTTGTAGGACTGAATTCGTAATATCACGTCGGCAGCGTCACAATTCGCAGTAATTGACGGGAAGACATCTGGTAAAACAGACGTGATATTTGGAGTTCGCCAAGGTAGAGTAACAGGCCCTTTGATATTCTACACCTACAAGGTGGTCAGAAACACTCTGAAAAGCTTGTAATGGTGTTGCAGGGTAGGCTGTGCTGCGACATAATTGTTGAGAAAAGAATTCGATACTTTGTGCCGTTTCCGAATTAGTTAGTATTGAAATAGCAGCTACGTCCGCAAATTTAAGCGGGCCGCCTATACAATTAGTATCAGTTCTTCTCATAGCGTAAATGAAAGCTCACGAGACTGCTTACCCTTTAGCTCAGGTTGCATCCTAGCTACTGTCCCATATCCAACTTTGTATCCCTTTCTTCTTCGGTTTTAAGAAAGAAAAAAACACGTTTGGTGACACCGCCTCAGGCAGTCCACTTGAATTTTCCAAGTTTTGTGTCGCCCTCTTGTTCGGTTTTAAGAAACCAAACGAAGAACACATTTGGTAGCATCGTCACTGACATGTTGCTTGAATTTGTCTTAAGGCTAACTTCAATCCTAATTAACTCGCAAACAGCGCAACGTATCGAATCGTATTTTTTTCTCAGCACAACCTATCATTAGAAGCCTTTCAGACTGTTTCTGACCACGCTGTGTATAAACGACGTAGAAAAGAATCTGACCTGCACTCTCAGATCGTTTACAAGCGATGCTGTCGCTTACCCCTTAGTGAAGTCATCAGGGGATAAAAAAAGATGAAAACTGCATAACCATTTAGACTACATATATTCACATCTTCTCGGTGTGAAAAGAAAAAGGTGTCCCTAGAAGTTTGAGGTCCTCGACATAAGCACTAAAAAAATTCCGTTAACTTTAGTTTACATGACGAATAGCACAAATATAAGTCTTACCGACTAAACTAAATACTTGGGGTTACGATTAAGAACAACTATAACTACAACCATCACGTAGAAAATTTATCTGGATTTTCAGTGGAATATTTCGATAAGATTCTGATACGGCTCATGCTCTGCGTGCATTTTGTTTCACTACCGAGAGAGGTGACACCCTCGGCAAGAGCGAAGTTAAAATCCAAGACCAGTCATCTCTATTTAGGTTTTCTGTTCTTTTCCTAAGTTCATTAAGGTGGGTCATATCTACGTTCATTCCAAGCCTGATCTACGTCTGTAATGGCCTAATCGCCGACGGGGCGTTTAATCCTAACCTTTCCTTCGTTTGTATGACGATGTACCGCGGGCCACAAGTCGGAACAGGAGAACGGAACAGGACCCTGCTTCGGATGGCCAAGGAGTGATGTAGGCCTTCGTCGTCGCCTCGTTTGTCAACGCCACGAAGGGCCGTCTTCCGCCTTGATTAGATAACGGACCTGCAGACAAAATGATTGATCCTCTCACGCATTAAGCACGTAATGACGCGGTTTCATTATCCCTGAAACCGTGTTAATCACGTAATAATTAGCCGTTCCTCCATTGTGAGACAAATTTCTGTCAGGGTGCTATACGGCACTCAGAAAGTTGCCCATCCACGAGACAAATGGTGTCTGTGATATTCGTACATTCTTTTTGTTCATCTTGCTAATCCTTTTATAATTGCCACAAATCCTTTTATACAGCCTCCTCTGTCCTCTCAGCCTCTGCCCCTTCGCCTCCCTGCCCTTGTTCATCCACCTCCCCTCTCACTCACTCTCTCTCTCTCTCTCTCTCTCTCTCTCTCTCTTTCTCCCCCTCCTTGTCCTCATGTCTCCCTACTCTCTGATCCTTACCTCTCTCCTCCCACTTCTCACGTCGCTCTTTTCGCTCTCTCCTTCCTATTCTTCTCCTTTTCTCCTCTCATTTCTCCCCTTCTCCTTCTCCGTCTCTCCTCTAGCCTTGCTCCCCCGCTCCGTATTACCCTCTTTCTTCCCATTCTCTGCGGTTCTCCCCTCTCTCTTCTGTTTTCTCGTCCTTTCTCTCCTCTTCCCTCTCCCCTCCCCATTCTCCACCACTTCTGTATTCGCTTTGTCCTTCATTCATCTCTACCTCCCCTGGCTATTTTTTTCAGTTACTGCAGTGTCCTACCACATTCGAATCAACGAGAAATCAGTTTGAAGAAGGTCATGATTTACCGCTAAGAGTTGCTGATAAAATTTCTTTATAGAACAACCATTTCATAAACCATTTACATCATACTAGGCGATAAAAAATCAATGTCATCAAATTATAAAACCCCTGCACTCGTCACTGTGGTGTACTAGAAATATAAATTACATCGTCAATAGCCGGCCGTTGTGGCCGAGCCGTTCTAGGCGCTTCAGTCGGGAACCGCGCTGCTGCTACGGTCGCAGGTTCGAATCCTGCCTTGGACATGGATGTGTGTGATGTCCTTTAAGTAGTTCTAAGTCTACGGGACTAATGACCTCAGATGTTAAGTCCCATAGTGCTCTGAGCCATTTGAACCATTTGAACATCATCAATCACAAAATATGCCAAACAGTGCACTAATTCACATTTAATGATTGACGAATTATTTATATTACTGTTTGACAACAGTAACGACTTCTTCGATTTTATTTTTTGACGGCATTCATTTATACTGAGGACCTCATATTCCCCGGTTTAGTGCGGCAACTCGAAATCGCATGGATTAAATAAGTCGTTGAAAATCCCGTGAGCCTCTACTTTTTTGAGTCATCAGTCTTCCCTCTAGTTCCAGCCCGCTAAGAATTTCTCTCCTGTGACAACATCTTCATCTCAGAGTAGCACTTGCAACCTACGTCCTCAATTAATTGCTGCGTGTATTCAAATATCTCTCCTCCTCTACAGTTTTTGCCCTCTACAAATCCCTCTACTACCATAGAAATCCTTCCCCGATGTCTTAACAGATGTCCTATCATCCTGACCCCTCTACTTGTAAGCGTTTTTCCACAGATTCCTTTCCTCACCAATTCTGCGCAGAATCTTCTCATTTCTTACCCTATCGGTCCACCTAGTTTTCAACATTCGTCTGTAGCACCACATCTCAAATGCTTCGATTCTCTGCTGTTCCGATTTTCCCACAGTCCACGTTTCACTAACATACAATGCTGTACTCCAGACGTACATTCTCAGAAATTTCATCCTCGAATTAAGGTCGATATTTAATATTAGTAGACTTCTGTTGGCCAGGAATGCTTTTTTTTGCCATAGCTAGTCTGTCTGCTCCGTCCATCATCGGTTATTTTACTGCCTAGGTGGCAAGAATTCTTTAACGTCATCAACTTCGTGACCATCATACCTGACAAGTTTCTTGCTGTTCTCATTTCTATAACTTCTAATACCGTCGTGTTTCTTCCATTTACTCTCATTCCATACTCTGTACCCATTAGACTGTTCATTCCATTCAGTAGATCATGTAATTCTTCCTCACTTTTACTCAGGATAGCAATGTTATTAGCGAACCTTTCTTTTATTTCTATCACTTATTCTTCGATATACAGATTGAACAGTATGGGAGAAAGTGTACATCCCTGCCTTAAACCCTTTTTAATCCTAGGACTTCGTTCTTGGTCGCCCACTCTTATTATTCCCTCCTGGCTCTTTTACATATTGAATATTACCCTTTTCTCCCTATGGCGCCCCCCTGTTTTTCTCAGAATTTCGAACATCTTGCATCATTTTACATTGTCTAACGCTTTTCTGGGTTGATAAAGCGTATGAACGTGTCCTGATTTTTCTTTAGTCTTGCTTCCGTTACGAACTGCAACGTCAGAATTGCCTCTCTGGTGCCTTGACCTTTCATAAAGCCAAACTGATTGTCATCAAACACATCCTCAATTTTCTTTTCCATTCTTCTGTGTATTATTCTTGTCAGCAACTTGGATGCATCTTGAGATGCGTAACTTTTTTTTCGACAAAAATATTTTAATGAAAAAACGTCAACGATATTTTCCATTTATTGTTTACAGTAAGAGTCACACAACTGTTGCAAATTTTTTTAAGTTCCCTTCCTTTTGTCAGTGAAAATACAGATTTCATTCTGAAAAACACAGGACGTGCTAAGTGCCATACAGGTATCAGCAAATACGAGGTAAGCTCCCATGAAAGATATCTCAAGACTTTATCAGTTTTGTTAGTAGATAAACGTTTCAAAGGTACACTATCCTGTGATTAATGATTTTGAATCCTTCTTTTAATTTTATAGAGCACAAAGTAATTTTAATGGGTTGACTGTTCGAAAAGTGTTGTATTAGCTACTTTCAAATGCGGCAGCATCTGTTGCAGAGCTTTTTCGTCTGGAGGTGCCAAGTTGTTTTTACATTGTTGTGACAGTAAAACTATGTTTTTATTGTGTCAATTGTAATCCCATTCTTGAAAAAGTAAGTGCTCCAATCTTCAGGTTCATTTAACGTTGTTGTCACCATCATGACCCCAGGCACAACATTTTTCACTTAAATCCAACTGCATTTAGAAATATTTATTTTCTTTGAGTTAATATTTGTATTGGCTGGTTTTTAAAAATAAAAAAGTACTCAGGCTGAAGCATAGTAAGCACTACTGGAATGTTAGGTGTCGCATTCTCCATATATTTTACAAGGTACTCAACATTCTTCCCAGCCTCTTACGTTTTTCGGTCGGGGCAAAATTTCTGTCACACGCTGCAAACAATTGCAAAGCTTTGTGGCACTTAGCCCGCCTTAGCCTCATCAGTGGGCCGGCACACACTGCTCACGCTATCTTTCGCGCCTTATATGTACTACTAGAAACAATCGTGGCGTTTAGCCGACTTTTCAGGTTGTTGGCAACGGCACTTTGTTCTCCCGGGTCTAACTTCCAAAAAAAAATTTTTGTTCTTCGCCAGTTATCGATTTCCACTCTAAAATTATGACGATACGAACGCGAGGACAACACAACACCCAATCCCCGAGCGGAGAAACTCCCCGACCCGGCAGGGAATCGAATCCGGATCCCTTCGCTTAGCAATCCGCCGTGCTGACGGCGCAGCTGCCGAGGCGGACCCGTTGCGTCTTAAGGGGGGTAGGACGTCAAACGGGCCCACTTGGAGCAAGAGAGGCACCACAGGAGATTTTAATTTCCACTGTCTATACTTTTACAAACAGATTCGTAAAACTTTGTCAGAATGACCAGGAAGGATTCAGGATTCACACTCATAATTTTTTTTCATGTGAAATTTCATCATTTTCCACTCACTATTGGCTGCATTTGTTGCTATAGGTACATTTTTCTTCACAAGTAAGAGAGATTCTTTGATGAATTTTGCATAGGATACAAACCATACTTACAGGTGTATGGAACTCTAGAATTTTCCAAACCTATTTAAAAAATGGTAAAAATTGACATAATTAACTACAAAATTATTATTTTTTTTTGTCTAAACCTAAAGCTTAAAACGTAAGAGCTCATTCATTTTTTCGTAAATTAAATAGATTCTAGAGTTTCAGACACCTGTAAGTATGGTTTGTATGCTGTGCAAAATTAATCGAACAGTCTCTCTTACTTATGAAGAAAAGTGTACCTATAGCAACAAATGCAGCCAATAGTAAGTGAAAACATGATGAAATTTCACAGGTAAAAAATTTATTTTGTTATGTTTCTGAACTTCCGCTGCTACGAGTGTGAATCCTGAATCATTCCTGGTCATCCTGAAAAAGTTTTATGAATTTACTTGTAAAAGTATAGACAGTGGAAATTAAAATGTCTTGTGGTGCCTCTCCTGCTCCAAGTCGGGCCATTTAACGTCCTACCCCCCTTAAGTCGCCGGGTACAGATAGTCCTAGATACTTGACAGTTGAGAGCGATACCGGATCTTTTCGGCTCTATACGCGTAATAGATAGTTTGCATTTGATGTACTGGGGATGCCTGCTGCCAGCATAAATAAGAGGGAATGAATTGGTCCGTACATGAAGGCGGCTGCAGAAAACTCGTGCAGCAATATCTATTACTCAGCATAGCGTAAGTGAATCGTGGCCTGCAGACCATTAATGATGTATTCAGACCCTCGGGACGTATGAAAGTGTAGCAACTGGAGCGCGAGGAGCGGACAAAGGTGGCCGGCCGCCGTGTGGGTTCCGCGGCCCGCGGCGCACACGCTGCAGGCTGCAGACTGCAGCAGGAACGAACTCGTCGCTCGTTAGTCCGCTTGTCGCGCCGGACGGCACATAAATCTCCGCCGGCGCGCCTGTATTTGTATCGCAAAAACCTCGGCGCTGCCGCGGGGGACGCCGGCCGGCCAGCAGCTACACGGTGCGCAGTGTGCTGGTCAGGGGAGGCAGGGCGAAAGAGGAGGAGGAGGTGGCGGAGTGAAACATTGCGAGGGACTTATCTGCCGGCACCGGCCGCGGCCGGGAAACTTGAAACTGGTGAGAGCGGCGCCGACAAGCCACGTCCGGCCAGCCGGCGGGCCTACCTAGCTGCCAGCGCCCCGGGACCAAGCGGGTGAGCAACGACCGCCGCCCACCGCGGCACTCAGTGCATCACAGCTGTACGCAGAGCAACGAGCATCGTGTTTAGACATCCCGTCGACTACGAGGTCGCTAGAGACAGAGCGCAGTACGAGTGTTCATTTAGGGCGGCCTTGATCGAGTGGTACGTTTCATATAAAATTGTCGGTAAGGTGGGTGCCAAGTCAACGGCCTTGCCGCAGTGGATGCACGGGTTCCCGTGAGATCACCGAAGTTAAGCGCTGTCGGGCGTGGTCGGCACTTGGATGGGTGACCATACAGGCCGCGATGCGCTGTTGCCATTTTTCGGGGTGCACTCAGCCTCGTGATGCCACTTGAGGAGCTACTCGACCGAATAGTAGCGGCTTTGGTCACGAATACCATCATAACGACCGGGAGAGCGGTGTGCTGACCCCATGCCCCTCCTAACCGCATCCTCCACAGAGGATGACACGGCGGTCGGATGGTCCCGGAAGGCCACTCGTGGGCTGACGACGGAGTGATTTTTTTTAAAGGTCGGTGCCAGATTGAGATTCATTGGGAGAGTCCTTAGAAAATGTAGTTCATCAACAAAGGAGGTGGTTTACAAAACACTCGTTCGACCTATACTTGAGTATTGCTCATCAGTGTGGGATCCGTACCAGGTCGGGTTGATAGAGAAGATCCAAAGAAGAGCGGCGCGTTTCGTCACAGGGTTATTTGGTAAGCGTGATAGCGTTACGGAGGTGTTTAGCAAACTCGAGTGGCAGACTCTACAGGACAGGCGCTCTGCATCGCGGTGTAGCTTGCTGTCCAGGTTTCGAGAGGGTGCGTTTCTGGATGAGGTATCGAATATATTGCTTGCCCCTACTTACACCTCCCCAGGAGATCGCGAATGTAAAATTAGAGAGATTCGAGCGCGCACGGAGTCTTTCCGGCAGTCTTTCTTCCCGCGAACCATACGCGACTGGTACAGGAAAGGGAGGTAATGACAGTAGCACGTGAAGTGCCCTCCGCCACACATCGTTGGGTGGCTTGCGGAGTATAAATGTAGATGTAGATGTAGCTCAGAACATATCACGGTTAACGCTTTACGCAGGCGTCACTTAGTACGGAAACGTCCGTCAGCTCCACACACGGAAGTGTCAACGAATGGACTCACGAAACAAAGACTATGATCTTATGTAAGTCTGCTCGCTTTCGGGGCCATTCTAATAGATGGTAAATTGTTCTGGTGTTAGGACGCGTTGCACTTATTCTGCACGGTCGATATTACCACCCCTCTTCTAGGATCGTATTCAACAACTTGTGGTGGTCACAGTTAGCTGAACACTGTCGAGAACCCGTGTGGTGTTCTCTTATAAAAGGGGATTATCCCGCGCTGATGTTGTTAAATGCGGATAGGTCGAAAGAGTATAGTGAAGTCCTCTATGAGGGAGAAGATTTGTTTGATGTGATAGAAGAAGAAACAGTAGTAGATTTAAGAGAGTTGGGGGATCCAGTATTAGAATCAAATTTTAAGAGAGCTTTGGAGAACTTAAGATCAAATCAAGCAAAAGGGATAGATAACATTCCATCAGAATTTCTAAAATCACTGGGGCAAGTGGCAAGAAAACGACTATTCACGTTGGTGCGTAGGACGTATGAGTCTGTCCACATGCCATATGACTTTCGAAAAAGTATCATCCACACAGTTCCGAAGAATACAAGAGCTGACAAGTGCCAGAATTATCGTACAATCAACTTAACAGCTCATACATCCAAGCTGCTGACAAGGTTATTACACAGACCGATGGAAAAGGAAATTGATCGTCATCTACCACATCCTCAGTGTGGCTTTAGGAAAGGTAAACGCACCAGAGAGGCAATTCTGACATTGCGGTTGATGATGGAAGCAAGCCTAAAGAAAAATAAACACACTTTCGTAGGATATCTTGACAGGGAAAAAGCGTTCGACAATGTTAGCTGGTGCAAGATGTTCGAGAGTTTGAGCAAAATACGGGGAAGCTATAGGGAGAGACTGGTATGTACAATATGTACAAGAAGCGAGAGGGAATAATAAGAGTGGACGACCAAGAAAGAAATGCTCGGTTTAAAAACGATGTAAGGCAGGGATGTAGTCTTTCATCCCTACTGTTCAATCTGTATATCGAACAATCTATTATGGAAATAAAAGAAAGGTCCACGACTGGGATTAAAATTAAAGGTGAAAGGATATAAATAATTCTATTCGCTGATGACATTGCTATCCTGAGTGAAAGTTAAGAGGAATCACATGATCTGCTGAATAGAATGAACAGTCTAATGAGTGCTGATCTTGGACTGAGAGTAAATTGAAGAAAGACGAAAGTAATGAGAAGAAGCAGAAATGAGAACAGCGAGAAACTTAACATCAGGACTGATGGTCACGAAGTCCATGAAGGAATTCTACTACCTAGGCACAAAAATAACCCGTGACGTACGGAGCAAGGAGGACATCAAAAGCAGGGAATTTCTGGGCAAGAGAAGTCTACTAGTATCAAACATAGGCCTTAATTTGTGAAAAAAACTTCTGTACATGTACATTTGGAGCACAGCATTGTGTGGTAGTGAAACAAGGACTGTGGGAAAACTGGAACAGAAGAAAATCGAAGCATTTGAGATGTGCTGCTACAGATGAACGTTGAAATTATGTGGGCTGATAAGGTGAGGAATGAGGAGGTTCTGTGCAGAATCGGAAAGGAATATGTGGAAAACACTGACAAGGAGAAGTGACAGGATGATGGGACATCTGTTAAGACATGAGGTAATGACTTCCATGGTACTAGAGGGAGCTGTAGAGGGCAAAAACTGTAAAGCCAGACAGAGATTGGAATACATCCAGCAAATAATGGAGGCCGTAGGTACTCTGAGATGAAGAGGCTGCCACAGGAGAGGAATTCGTGGCAGGCCGCATCACACATTTCAGAAGACTGATGACTGAAAAAAAAAAAAAAATTCCTGTGGCTACCACTGGACGCCCATCAGTCATTGGATAAAAGGGGCTTGTTCCACTGTTACGCCGAAGAAGAATTATTGGTTAAGGTTCTTCCTGCAACTATTGGTGGACCGTCGTCATTTGATAGAAGATAGATGAGCAGCGCAAGAGAGAGAGAGATGTTTATAAAAAAATTATTGTCCACATAGATGTTTGTATTGCTTGCGCACCACGGCCGCATATAATCATTTTCTTGGTGGCAACAGGCCACGAAGCCGGAAGACTATTCTATTGAAGCTGCATTCGTTCTTGTAAATCTCAATCGGAGTTTGGTCTTTTTCTATAAATGTTTGCTTTCTTGGCCAGTACATGTACGTCGTTGAAAGCAGTATTATGGTCCCTACATTTTATTCAAAATTACTTTAGGATTGACAATAGGGTGGAAGAAGTGGGATGAGGTTCTCGCAAGATTACGGCACAAAGTCAGTCCTATGAGACCTATAGCTGCACCAAACAGCCGCTGTTGCCATACCTTCATCTCAACCTCTTCAGAACATATCGCTTGCACTACGTTTCACTTTCACGTTGTTTACTGTCCCGTGCAAGCATTCGTTGCACCAGGTAACTTTGATTTTTTTTTTCCTTTTTAGAGTTCCAAGATTTATTTTATTCGCTGTATGGCACTGAAAAGTGCCGGACGCCAGTTCGTAGAAATGAGCGGAAAAGTTCGTCGTCGTTCTTTTGGCCGATGTAGACATTTTAATACGAAGGACATTATCAGCAATTAACTCAAAAAGAAATTCATCTCACCAATTCGGTCGACGCCACACAAAATAAATTTCAGTTTTTCAGAGTATATCGAGGTACCACCGTTGTGTCGCTTTTCTATCTCTCTCAATAATGCTTCGCTCATTTAAGATACGTTTTCCACCGTTCTAAACACGCGTAAGTGTAATTTTTTGTTACGTCTGACATAAGGAAGCATATAAGAAAGTCTATTAATAGGATAATTATAAATCTTGCGATTTCGTTCGTAACAAAACAAATCCGGTTGGCGTTTTAGTACCTGATTCATGAGCGGACCGTTTTGCGTCACATTTAACTTAAATTATCTCGTGTTATAAATCTCTGACATAGTTCTCGGTTAGAGCAATGAAAATGTGATGTACTCTTAAGATTTCATTTCAGAACGTGTTGGCCTAACTTCAATAACAAAAAAGTTTCTGGCATGGCGTAAATTTGATAACGGCTCAGGAAATGCATTTTCGTAAACTCACTATATCGTCTTAGTAATGTGTCGCAGCAAAAGAACTAAAATTGAAACATAGTGCAGCTCTTTCAGAAGCCGTTTTCATATTTTTACGTCGAATAGTTTGCTAGTTTGTGCGAGCTGAGTGGATTGTCCGGCTACGCATGATTCTATGCGGAACATAGTAACAATTCCATGCCTGGCGTGCTCCTGTACAAGCTTCAGTCCTCAGGTAACCATGAACAAACCATAAATGCCAAGAAATGAAGTACGTATTCCTATACGTCTTTTAGAATCGGGTTACCAACTGTACTGGCTAAGTTGGAAATACATATTTTTTTATATATTGCAGTTTAAAGGCTTTAGCATACTATTACTTTTCTCATGAAATATATAATTAGTTTTTATGTAACAAAACTGAGTGCATGTTACTACGTATTCATTCTCAAAAAGAACGTCCAGATATGAGCAATAGTAATAGTAATTTTCCATGTTTTGTGACGTGCACTTGAGACACTATTCTTTCTACGTTCTTATTGTTTTCACTTTTATCACAAGAATGTTATTAGGCTTTTTGAAGAATTAAACTTGAGAAGACTCTCACGTAATTCCTATTTTCAAGGGAGAAAGAAGAATTTTAAAAAAATCCGTCAAATCTGCTTACAAGTTCAAAGTTTGTACGGTCATTAAACAATTGTTGTATAACAATTTACGAAGAACTTAATTTGCAATCGGCACAGAAAATTTTCTTGGGTAAGCCGAACCAAAGGCTTCGTTCTGTCGACAGAAGCGTAGAAGCTGCGACATATCTAAAGAGGCTGCCGTCACTACGCTTGTCTGTCCTCATCCGAAGTCCTGCTGCATGGCATGGGATCCTTACCACATAGGATTTACGGAGCATGTCGAAGAAGATTAGAAAGCAACTCGTTCTGTATTATCGTGAAATAGGGAGAGAGATTGTCACACATATTGTAATCGAATTGCGGTGGCAAGTATTAAAACGAAGCCGTTTTCCGTTTCAGTCAGATATTTTCATGAGATTTCAATCATCAACTTTCTCTCCGAATGCGAAAATATTTTGTTGACTCACAGCTAGAAATGGAGAAATAATTATTTCTGCAATCTGAGAAACTAGAGCTCACACGAAAGATTTGGATGTTCATTTTTTCGACGTAGCCCTTCGAGAGTTGAACGCAAGAGAAATTGTCTGAAAGCGGTTTCATGAACCCTCTGCCGATCATTAAATTGTGACTTGCAGAGTAATCATGCAGACATAGATGACAATGAATTGTCGAACTGATTCAGATAATTATAGCCATTAATAACTGACGTCCGTATGTCGTAGAATTTTGGAACATATTCTGTGTTCACTCATTATGACGTCGTGGAGAAAGAAGACCTTCCCTACAAGAACCAACATGGATTCCGTAAACAGAGATTTTGTGAAACATAACTCATTCTGTTCATCCATTGAAATCCAGTGCGCTGTAGATAAAGGCGCCCAGTTTGATGGAGTATTCGTTGGCTTCCGGGAGGCATACGGTAAAATTCCGCATTGTCGTTTAGCGAACGAAATACAAACAAATCCAGTATCGGACCAGATTTGTGACTGGGTTCAAGACTTTCTCGGCGAGAGATCTCGAGACTTTATATCTAACGGGACGAAACTGTCAGATGTAATTTCTGGAGTACGACAAGTGAATATCATATGGCCATTTCTGATTGCAATGTATATGAACCGCACGCTACTGAAAGACAATACGTCCAAAGTACTTACTTTCACAGTAGATCCAAACAACTGAATAAATCTGGTTTAATGCAGTTTATATCCAGACACGTGTTTCTGGTTTCTTGATGTAGTTATACTTGACGTAAAGAGAAAGAGAGGGACGATTTTGTCGGTGCTGGACACGTCCTTCTTGCGCTAAACTGGATTTTCAAGTTAATTTTAGAGTTAAGTCACTTGTTTTAAAATGGAACTGTACATATAAGTGTGTTTTATTGTAATACACGTTGTTTGTCTCTGGGTGATAATCGAAGTTTTGCGTGGTTGCGTTACTCAATTATTTTCATCTTCAACTCGAGCAGCAATTATCGTTGGCTACTATGTGACTCAATTCCTATATTGTGTATTGTCTTGAGAGATAGAGACCAAAGAGTTCTTGATGTCATCCATTTTGTTGTTATATGTAGGCAATACAGGACCGTAGGCTTTCTCTGAAGGGAGCTCCGCAGGTTGTACAGCTTTTCTCAACCAAAAAGTGGTCATTGTCAAGCCAGCAATATACATGATGCAGGTAACACTATGTCGATTTTCAGCTGAAATGTCATCTCATGGTATTTAGAAATTGTGAGACCCCTTTTCAGATGTCTAGGGACGAATCATCGCTCAGGCCGGTTCTTATATACAGTGTAGGCCGCCAGTAACTTTAGTCGATAAAAGAATCAGGCTTTATTGAACAATAGAAAACCGGCTATCGTTAAAACTGTAGAGCCGCCACAAAGCGCATGTAACTTTTTCTTTATGTTTTTGGTTTCACTTGACAAACGCAAGTATCTTTGGAAATTACGTAGCAGGGGGCCACACTTCACGAATAACGGGCTGTGTACAGCACCGCCTTCATACATATCGTATTTTGATGAATGTTTTATCAGTTCATCGACCTCAGCCATTGTGTAGTGTCTTTCCTCCTTCCAGCAACGTGTCCCGGACTAGTTCCCTATCTGCAGTAAACAGAAAATTGACGGCGTTGCCAGACCAGTGTTATCGCACTGGCAGCTTTCCTTTTTGCGGTGAACATTGCTTTGATCCACTCACAAAAAACTAGTTACACTTGTGCAGTATACGATTCATATAACTGACAGACTGTTTAACGTCTGAAGCTCCAAGAGGTGTTCTGCAGACGATGTTGACGTCTACAGACAGGTGGTACCTCCGGAAGACTGTGAAAAAATGCAGGACGGATTGGTTACTGGTGCAGTGACTGGCAGTTGAAACTGAACTCAAAAAAATGTAATATATTGCGTGTATATAGGCGAACACATTTGTTACTTTCTGACTGCACTGTTAGAGAAAACTCAATGCAAACAATAACTACGATAAAATAGCTAGGCGTGACGACCTAAGGTGGAATGACCATAAGAGTGAAATCGCAGGAAAAGCAAATGCCAGACTGAGATTCAGAGGGAGAAAAGGAATATAAATCATCCACGGAACATGAAGCTTACAAAACATTCATTCATTCCCTGTTCTCCAGTCAGGTATCCTTATTATGTAGTATTAACAGAAGAACTAGAGAAGACCCAACAGTCCGTTACTGGTTAGTTGTGCTGGGTGGAGGAGACCAAACTGCGAGGTCATCGGTCTCATCGGATTAGGGAAGGAAGTCGGCCGTGCCCTTTTCAAAGGAATCATCCCGGAATTTGCCTTAAGAGATTTAGGGAAATTACGGAAAACCTAAATCAGGATGGCCGGACGAGGGATTGAACCGTCGTCCTTCCGAATGCGAGAGTCCGTTACTGAGATGGCAGTAGCGACTAAGATAGCAGTCGCTATAAGAGAGGTGTGTATCACGGAGAGGGATACTTCTGAAATTCCGAGAGCGTACGTTCGAAGATGAGTCGGTAACATATTACTTGCTCCCACATATATCTCGCGAAATGATTTCGAACAGAAAATCAGAGAAATCTGAGCTAATACAGAGATTTATAGACAATCGTTGTTCCCACGCACCAGTCGCGAATGGAATAGAGGAGAAAATGATGTTGGTACCAGAGGTACCCTCCGTCACATACCGTAAGGTAGCTTGCGGAGTATGGGTGTAGATGATGATGCATACGTAGTTTAATTATTTCACTTCATTATCAATCGGCAGTATGCAAGTAGATGAAATATTAACAGAAAAATCACGAGAATTGATTATTTCAATAAAGTCGTGTTCATGTACCGATTAACTCAAAACATGTCATCCGAAAATGAAGAAATAAAAGAACCGAAAGGACTGAAATCCTGATTGGCAGGTACACATTTTATAACTCTACGTTGATAATACTCAACAGTTTTGTATGGTACGTTGCAAATCAGGACTCGATGCAGAATTCCACGTACTATATTTTGCACACGAAACTACCCAATAACCTCCTGCTCGGAGGTAAGAGGCCGTTTCACCGTTCTAAACAATTGCAGACGTACGTCTGTAATAAAACCACCGCACACAAAATGTTGAATATCGCACAGATTGTGAAATTTTCAACAGATCGAAAATGCTCCTCAGAACGACCAGCCAAACTAAAGCGCAGCAGGAAGTGATGGATATGGCGCTACACTGTCTATGAACAAATACTTTTGGTAGCCATCATGTGATGAGCCTCGTAGGAAGACACGCTCTTACTGATCAGTCATATGACTGGTCTCGTGGTTAAAAGGCTTATGACCGCTCCTCGGCCAAGAGAGTAAGCATCCCCCAGACATGGTAAAGTCGGAAGGTAGAGTTACGTGCGTGCTTAGGTGCAAAAGCTTAGGGGACGCCTGGGACAGCAGTGTTAACCCGTGCACAGTAATGTTTGCTACGATGTGGTGTACCGGTATTAGATATGGAAACATAACGGCTACAGTAAAACCGAGGCTATTAGCAAAACTAAAAAGTTGTGGGTCTTTATGTGTAAAGTGTTAGTTTCTTGGCGACAGCTTTATTGGAAATTCACCTGAAGTGACTAGAAGGGACGCAGGGTAAAAGAGAGCCGCGCGACCAATAACAGATCGCTTTATGGATGTTTATGAGACATTCATTCTAAAAACTAAATAGGAAAAAAGCGTGGGGCGGAAGCTGGAAGTTGGGGTGGGGCTGGTGTGGTCGACTGAAATGTAGAGTGTGACTGCTGACTATGGAGGCTGTGAGAGGTCAGAAGTGAGGGAATGGATGTCAGTTTTACATGGACAGACGAGATCTTCACACAGCTAAGTTCGAAGGGGACTCACTGTAGTTAACTGATAGGTGGGATAAAGGAATTCTGTTCAACAGTACACTGATAGACATTTAGTTTCCTTTTCTGTGACTAGTTTTGAGGAAGAGTACAGAATTTCTAATGTTGTTACTGGGACTTATTTAGTTACATATTCCCTACATCAACTGAACTGTTCTGTTATCGAAATATTGTGGAACTAGCTAGTTTACAGGACATCGGGCCGTGCACGTCAGTGCTCGATACCAATATGTTCAAAAAAATCCGCACTAGAAAAAGCACCTTTCAGGGGGGGGGGGGGGTCACATATCTCGGATACTACTAATCACAGAGATAAGTGGTCGGTGTTTTGCCTAGTCCTTAGCCTAGTGAGCATTTGTATACTTGTCGGAAGAATAGGCATACTGTAGTTATCCCACAGTACAGGAACAAAATTTAAACATTACACACTTATTGCAGCCTGGGAAAATCGAGCGAATCGGTTGGTTCTTTTGCATTAGGTGTGGTCTAGGGTGGATCTTAGGCGGTTTACAAGAACACCACTCATTCATGGACGGTTCCTGGTAAAACCTTGAAAAACCATGATCTTTGGGTACGAAAAGTATCAATTGAGGCGACGGGCACTTCTACGAGTATAATTTCTATTCATGGCATATTCTCAAAATTTGTGCTATATGTTCGTAAGACGATATTTTCGAGGAACTTCGAAACTTTTTTCGACATCATTGTCTGTTAACGACATCTAGAGTTTCAATAGTTACCGTACTTATGCAGAAAACCGCAAAACCAGTTTTTGGTTTTGTCTGAAATGTTGACCTTGATTATCTAAATAGTAAATGACTAAAATTTTAACTGTACATCATTTTTGCAGTTTTCTAAAATCTGTTTCCACTATCAAGATACACTAAAAAAAACGTGATTTTTGGGCACGGAGAGCACCATTTGTGGGGTAAGCCGTTTCTATCATTTCTATTCATCGACATTCATAAATTTTTAACGTATGTTCTTAAGATAATATTTTCCGGAACTGTTAAACTTTTTTTGATCTCGTTATCCTCGTTTGATGCGGCCCTCCACGAATTCCTTTCCTGTGCTAACCTCTTCATCTCAGAGTAGCACTTGCAGACTACGTCCTCAATTATTTGCTTGACGTATTCTAATCTCTGTCCTCCTCTACAGGTTTTGCCCTCTACAGCTCCCTCTAGTACCATGGAAGTCATTCCCTCATGTCTTAGCAGATGTCCTATCATCCTGTCCCTTCTTCTTATCAGTGTTTTCCACATATTCCTTTCCTTACCGATTCTGCGTAGAACCTCCTCATTCCTTACCTTATCAGTCAACCTAATTTTCAACATTCGTCTATAGCACCACATCTCAAATGCTTCGATTCTCTTCTGTTCCGGTTTTCCCACAGTCCATGTTTCACTACCATACAATGCTGTACTCCAGACGTACATCCTCAGAAATTTCTTCCTCAGATTAAGGCCGGTATTTGATATTAGTAGACTTCTCTTGGCCAGAAATGCCTTTTTTGCCATAGCGAGTCTGCTTTTGATGTCCTCCTTGCTCCGTCCGTCATTGGTTATTTTACTGCCTAGGTAGCAGAATTCCTTAACTTCATTGACTTCGTGACCATCAATCCTGATGTTAAGTTTCCCGCTGTTCTCATTTCTACTACTTCTCATTACCTTCGTCTTTCTCCGATTTACTCTCAAACCATATTGTGTACTCATTAGACTGTTCACTCCGTTCAGCAGATCATTAAATTCTTCTTCACTTTCACTCAGGATAGCAATTTCATCAGCGAGTTGTATCATTGATATCCTTTCACCTTGTATTTTAATTCCACTCCTGAACCTTTCTTTTATTTCCATCATTGCTTCCTCGATGATTGAAGAGTAGGGGAGAAAGGCTACAGCCTTGTCTTACACTCTTCTTAATACGAGCACTTCGTTCGTGATCGTCCACTCCTATTATTCCCTCTTGGTTGTTGTACATATTCTATATGACCCGTCTGTCCCTATAGCCTACCCCTACTTTTTTTAGAATCTCGAACAGCTTGCACCATTTTATATTGTCGAACGCTTTTTCCAGGTCGACAAATCCTATGAAAGTGTCTTGATTTTTTTTTAGCCTTGCTTCTATTATTAGCCGTAACGTCAGAATTGCCTCTCTCGTCCCTTTACTTTTCCTAAAGCCAAACTAATCGTCACCTAGCGCATTCTCAATTTTCTTTTCCATTCTTCTGTATATTATTCTTGTAAGCAACTTCGATGCATGAGCTGTTAAGCTGATTGTGCGATAATTCTCGCACTTGTCAGCTCTTGCCGTCTTCGGAATTGTGTGGATGATGCTTTTCCGAAATTCAGACGGTATATCGCCAGACTCATATATTCTACACACCAACGTGAATAGTCGTTTTGTTGCCACTTCCCCCGATGATTTTAGAAATTCTGATGGAATGTTATCTATCCCTTCTGCCTTATTTGACCGTAAGTCCTCCAAAGCTCTTTTAAATTCCGATTCTAATACTGGATCCCCTATCTCTTCTAAATCGACTCCTGTTTCTTCTTCTATCACATCAGACAAATCTTCACCCTCATAGAGGCTTTCAATGTATTCTTTCCACCTATCTGCTCTCTCCTCCACATTTAAAAGTGGAATTCCCGCTGCACTCTTAATGATTGCTTTTAATGTCACCAAAGGTTGTTTTGACTTTCCTGTACGCTGAGTCTGTCCTTCCGACAATCATATCTTTTTCGATGTCTTCACATTTTTCCTGCAGCCATTTCGTCTTAGCTTCCCTGCACTTCCTATTTATTTCATTCCTCAGCGACTTGTATTTCTGTATTCCTGATTTTCCCGGAACATGTTTGTACTTCCTTTTCATCAATCAACTGAAGTATTTCTTCTGTTATCCATGGTTTCTTCGCAGCTACCTTCTTTGTACCTATGTTTTCCTTCCCAACTTCTGTGATGGCCCTTTTTAGAGATGTCCATTCCTCTTCCACTGTACTGCCTACTGCGCTATTCCTTGTTGCTGTATCTATAGCGTTAGAGAACTTCAATCGTATCTCGTCATTCCTTAGTACTCCCGTATCCCACTTCTTTGCGTATTGATCCTTCCTGACTAATGTCTTGAACTTCAGCCTACTCTTCATCACTACTATATTGTGATCTGAGTCTATATCTGCTCCTGGGTACGCCTTACAATCCAGTAACTGATTTCGGAATCTCTGTCTGACCATGATGTAATGTAATTGAAATCTTCCCGTATCTCCCGGCCTTTTCCGAGTATAGCTCCTCCTCTTGTGATTCTTGGACAGGGTATTCGCTATTACTAGCTGAAACTTGTTACAGAACTCAATTAGTCTTTCTCCCCTTTTATTCCTTGTCCCAAGCCCATATTCTCCTGTAACCTTTTCTTCTACTCCTTCACCTACAACTGCATTCCAGTCGCCCATGACTATTAGATTTTCGTCACCCTTTACATACTGCATTACCCTTTCAATATCCTCATACACTTTCTCTATCTGTTCATCTTCAGCTTGCGACGTCGGCATGTATACCTGAACTATCGTTGTCGGTGTTGGTCTGCTGTCGATTCCGATTAGAACAATCCGCTCACTGAACTGTTCACAGTAACACACCCTCTGCCCTACCTTCCTATTCTTAACGAATCCTACACCTGTTATACCATTTTCTGCTGCTGTTGATATTACCCGATACTCATCTGACCAGAAATCCTTGTCTTCCTTCCACTTCCCTTCACTGACCCCTGAGCCTTTGCATTTCCCTTTTCAGATTTTCTAGTTTCCCTACCACGTTCAAGCTTCTGACATTCCACGCCCCGACTCGTAGAACGTTATCCTTTCGTTGATTATTCAATCTTTTTCTCATGGTAACCTCCCCTTTGGCAGTCCCCTCCCAGAGATCCGAATGGGGGACCATTCCGGAATATTTTGCGAATGGAGTGATCATCACGACACTTCTTCAATTACAGGCCACATGTCCTGTGGATACAAGTTACGTGTCTTCAATGCAGTGGTTTCCACTGCCTTCTGCATCCTCATGCCGTTGATCATTGCTGATTCTACCGCCTTTAGGGGCAATTTCCCACCCCTAGGACAAGAGAGTGCCCTGAACCTCTATCCCCTCCTCCGCCGTCTTTGACAAGGCAGTTGGCAGAATGAGGCTGACTTCTTATGCCGGAAGTCTTCGGCCGCCAATGCTGATTATTTATCAAAATTTAGACAGTGGCGGGGATCGAACCCGGGACCGAAGACGCTTTGATTATGAATCAAGGACGCTACCTCTAGACCACTGGTACTCGTACTTATGAAAAAACTTGCAGCTAATATACGGTCTGAGGCGTACGGGTGACGTAATGGACACATGGCAATGGTTCTAGGTCACCTCAAGGGTTTTAGTCACCATTTTGTCACCAAAAAAACTTCATGACGTCCTGGATCTTTACAATGGGAACTTCACGCCTATGCTCAAATGTACTGCAGCGACAAAAATGCAGTAAAAATTGTCTTAAAAAGCATGAAAGTGACTTAAAACGACTGACAAAATAATGTAACCATTGAAAGGGAGCAAATTCAGTAAATATTTCTAGTAACATTTTGACCCTTTTAACACACAGCCACGAGCCGGGTTCTTACAATGAATTGTGATCGATGAACGAAGAATCGTGAGAAAATGTAAGGCAAACGATTTTTGTTAACCTTATATTATGCGTTCTTACTTGTCGTTTATATGTGTCAAAGCATATAAAAGTATCTAAATATAAACCGTCAAAACTTTACGAAGATGTAGAATTCGTTTCATATAAATAGCACACCATGCTGTAGCAGGGAAAAGAAGGGAACTAACGAAAAAACGCCTCTTTCGAAACACAAAAAAGGCAAATATGCTCTCATTAAAAGACTCTGGCAGTAAAGTGGGGAAACGGCCGTCTCAATCCTCATTCTGCCTTCCGCAAAAAATTTTGACATGCGAAGATATTCGTGCTTTTTGTGCAGAAAGAAAGCAGCAAAGAGAGAGTGACGATGGAAGAGAGTGCCGGTGGGAGAGAGAGAGAGAGAGAGAGAGAGAGAGAGAGAGAGAAGACTGAAAGTAATGGTGGAAGAGAGAAAGTGGCGGTGGAAGAGAAAGCTAAATGAGTGAAGACAATAGTAGTGGGAGCCAATGAAAGACGAGATACTGATGGTCAATAAGAAACAGTGACAGTAAAAGAAAGTGGAGATAGAAGAAGTGGGAGCAAACGAGAGACAAGACTGTGGAAAAAAAAATACATAATGAGTTTAGACCATCAATATCTTACGGGCTCTGGACCCTCTCAGACCAGCGAACTGTAACTTTTTTTTTTTAAATAGACCCCGCCATTTGGCTGTATTGTTGTTTATTTAATTACGACCCAGGTTTCGGCCTTTCATGCCATTTTAAAATGAATGGCATAAAAGGCCGAAACCTGCGTCGTAATTAACTAAACAACAATACAGTCAAATGGTGATGTGTTCATTTAAAAATTATTGCATGACTGTTGCTCAGCAACATCATGAGCTTTAACATGTTGGTGTTGGGGAAGCCGCATTTTGGACCAAACTTTAAAAACATGGGTATAGGGTATAAGGTAAGTTTGTCCCTCTCAGAATTTTTGAGCTGCTGAGGTGTGGTGGACAATGGCAGTGGGAAAGAAAGGCAAAAGGAGTCAGCGTAAGTGAGAGAGAAGACAGTGCCAGCGTGATACACTTCAAACGATGTGAGGTAAAGGAGACAGTGGGGGAGGCAGTGGCAGTGAGTGGGAGATGCTGAGTAAGAAGGCAGAGAGAGAGATAAGATGAAAGGATTTAGAGTGTTTTGTGTTAAAGGAGCACAAATATGATCGTATACCAAAATTTCTGGGGAGCAAGACTTCTAAGGACTGAGGTAGCTGGTACACCACTTTTTTGACAGAGTCTTTTAGAGAGAAACATATTCGCCTTTTTCGTGCTTCGACAGCAGCATACTTCTCCTGCTGTGGACATCAGTAACGTTAACATTATATAAAAATGTCATTTCTAGTTGTATTCATGCTGCTACAAATGAAATTAGTTTTTTAAGAGGCTGCCAATTTTTAAATAAAAATTCACCCACGGAATAGGAGTTTCTGCAGACAATTTATGTTACTGAGTAAATTATGAAAAATTCTTGTTGCTCCTTGTTGAATTCCTTTGTGAGCCACTCACAGGTGTTAATAACGAGTAATAAAGTTCATTTTGTGCTCTAATGTTGTAGGTACGGACATCACTCTTCTTCTTAAAATATGACTGTTTATGATGAATTCCGTTAGCGGATGTAGGTTATTGTGATAGTAAATTTTTAAAGAAGAATACTACTGAAATACTCGTTCGCTTTTGTGAAACCCGTGCTGTATGTTAGGGTGACGAGTGACCCAGAAAATTATTCTATAAAATATTACTGACTGGAAATAGGCAAACCATGTCAGCCTTACCCTTTAGCGTGATCGAAGGTGCAAAGCCAGCAATTGCTGCAGTAATTCCGGACTTTGTACCTTTACTCACATTCAAGCCTAAGGCTGACATGCTTTGGATATTTTCATTCGGTATTGTCTTATACTTGTAACCCAATTAATTTCGGTTTGCAACGTACCGTCCCTATGGTAAACCACAGGTGTTCGGATAGGGAAAGAATTCGCCCCTGTTCTTTGCAAAGGAACCATCTCGGAATTTGTCTTAAACGCTGTAGGTAAAACAACTTACTTTACTTTACATGTGGCAAGGGACTTATCGACCATACACCTGCTCTATGAGCCTCTTCCAATACTGCCTGTCCAATGCACTGTTTGTCCAGTTGTTGTTGCTGTTCATCCTAGTTGTGTCCTCCCGAATGTTATCCCGCCATCTGATTCTGGGTCTCCGTCTTCCTCTCGTTCCATCTATTGTTCTGCTGAATGCCATTCTAGGTAGTCTATTCTCTCTCATTCTTGCTATATGGCCTTCCCAATTCAACCTTCTCCTCTTGAGCACTTCGACGATGTTACGGTGTTTGTACAGCCCTCTTAATTCTTCATTTCTTCTTATTCTCCATTCCATGTTATTTTCGTCGTATACAGGTCCAAAAATTTTACTTAGTACTTTTCTTTCGAATATTAACAGTTTTTCGTCGTCTTTCTTTCTAAATATTGTTTCACATCCATATAACGTCACAGGTATAATGGTCGACTGATATAAGCGGATTCTGAAGTTACTACTAAGTGATCTTTTTCTTAGAATTTTGATGAAACTAAAAAGTGTCTTGTTTGCTGTTGATAAACGGGCATCTATTTCTATATCTGTTCTGTTGTTATAACTAAAAAGACTTCCTAGGTACTTAAAGTTGTCAAAAGTCTTGAAGGCCGGCCGGAGTGGCCGAGCGGTTCTAGGCGCTTCAGTCTGGAACCGCTACGGTCGCAGGTTCGAATCCTGCCTCGGGCATGGATATGGGTGTGATGCCCTTCGGTTAGTTAGGTTTAAGTAGTTCTACGTTCTAGGGGACTGATGACCTCAGATGTTAAGTCCCATAGTGCTCAGAGCCATTAGAACAGTCTTGAAACTGAATCCCTCTACAGTCAGAGGTGCATCTGATTAATTCTCTTTTGGAACTAGGTAAAACAAGGAAAACGTAAATTTCGATAGTCGGTAGGGGAGCTGAACACTCGTCACGAATGAAAATGTGTGAGAGTACCACGTACGTTTCACGTTTAGCAGAGGCGTTGGTGTCTCTTCTCCCAGCACTGCCAGTGCGAATCTGGACGTCATCTCGGGTGGAAATGCCAATGTGGGCTTGAGAGAGCGACACGTGCCTGTTATTGAGGTGAGACGTCTGTGAAATATATTCCTACAGCGTGGTCGTTAGACGAGACAGAAGCGTAGTAAACACAATGGACAAAAGATCAGTCCTCCCTCCTCCAGAAGATACCGCATAACGCCGCCTCTAGCCTCAGGAGGAGAGTACACGAGTTTCTTCAAGTATGCCACGCCCAGCTGAAGCCATTCATTGATGATTAGATCGTCCAAGTGCCGAAATGTGGGGGATGTTGACGGCTGCGTTCCACCTATCATTCCGAACAGGGGTTACATCAGTGGTACAAACGCTCGGTCGAAGATCCATATGATGTCCGAGTGTTCATGAGAGAAGGAACGCATTCATCCGGACCGTGAATATAGCTGTTCCTATATCGGACGATGGGGGTGTCCACAGAATATTTTTTATGAAGGTCTAGAGCATAGGACAACTGATCACCATGATTATTGAAATAAAGATGCTAGATCACGTTCACGGTAACCGTAGAGACTGGGAGCCCAAGTCGTGGCACGAGAAAGACGTCCAAAACAATGCATATCCGTCTGCGGGATGAACTACACTCTCCAGACAGAGTGAAAGGCCTCAATGGACCATCTGTGCACCCCATGTTGTGGCGTAACAAGACAGCCACGCCACTCGGAAGTAGCCGAAAGGCACGCGTTAACTCACGCAGGCTAGTAGATAGGTTTGAAACAGGATACGTAATGAATGCCATAAAGAAAAGTACGTAGCTGCTGGAATACTTAACTGTAATCCATCCTTGTTGTACATCGCTATTGACGATACAAGTGAGACTCTGCAGATACATGCAATGTACAATGAATGGCGCCTTGCTAGGTCGTAGCCATTGACTTAGCTGAAGGCTATTCTAACTATCTGCTCTGAAAATGAGCGAGGCTTCGTCAGTGTGCATCGCTAGCTACGTCGTCCGTACAACTGGGGCGAGTGCTAGTAAGTCTCTCGAGACCTGCCGTGTGGTGGCGCTCGGTCTGCGATCACTGACAGTGGCGACACGCGGGTCCGACATGTACTAATGGACCGCGGCCGATTTAAAGCTACCACCTAGCAAGTGTGGTGTCTGGCGGTGACACCACACCCCACGCCTTGCGTCATTTGTAAACAGGCAAAATGGCGACAGGTAAGGCAACATTGCGTACTTCCAGTCAGCTGCTTCCCAATGTATGTGTTGTTTGGTCCATTGAAGACGTGCAACTCTACGTATCGCTCAGAACAACGACCGTCTGCGAGGTATCCCAGACCGACTGTTGCATGCCGTTCCGTCTGCAATGTTCGCTCAGATACTGTTTGAAATTGACTTGCTTTCACTGACAGGAGCAATTCTCGAAGGTTCTGAAATCGATTGTCATTGACACGGCGTGACATTCGTGACCACTTACCGTCGGTTACGATGTTGTTACCACCACAGTTTGTACGCCGTGTTACTTGTGTGCAAATGGTAGACTATTTCTTGAAGACACAATGGACAGTTCACGTTGATTCATCAAAAAACCAAGTGAATTCACTTTCGTATTGGTCATTGACACGTCCAAAACTCGATACGTAGCTTATTTTTCCTAATCAGTTATTTCTCCAGAGTGACACGTTATTGCGCTGATTCCATACAACCGACTGGCTCGTACACAAAACTTAACTGCAGCTGCAGTGACTTACATCAACGGTCACGGCTCACACTGACCGCCTGGTACCAGTTCTAAACTTGATACAGCACTACAAAGAGACCAGCTTTTCTTCTAAGGGGCTGACAAATAACTTGTCCGATAACCTTAAGCTCGCAAGTATTTCTCGGTTGACCTTTGTTGACTTTTATATTCACAACGGCACAAAATATGTTAAGAGTTTCTTACCGTTCCAATCGTGTACATAACGGGAGAAGAATGACTGCTTACATACCTCTGTAGGTGATGTAGTAAGGCTTATCACGCTTCCGCAGTCTATACGAGAGTGATACGTAGGGAAATGTAGAACATCCCAGTAGTATGAAACTTCCTGGCAGATTAAAACTGTGTGCCCGACCGAGACTCGAACTCGGGACCTTTGCCTTACCATGGTAGAGCGCTTGCCCGCGAAAGTCAAAGGTCCCGAGTTCGAGTCTCGGTCGGGCACACAGTTTTAATCTGCCAGGAAGTTTCATATCAGCGCACACTCCGCAGCAGAGTGAAAATCTCATCCCAGTAGTATATTTAAAGCATCTGACACCTGAACTTTCCCGGTACACCCGAGACGCTCTCCTGTGTGTCAAACAATGACCGTTCGTGCTGCCCTCCGTTGAGCAATATTCTACCGTAGTAGCGTTTTGTAAGACTAACTGCCTTTTCTTGTATCCTATGAATGAACCAAAGTCTGCCAGCTGCTTTACAGACGATTGGGAGTGTATGATCCATATTCTCATAAACTGTTACACAGAGGTATTTCTATTAGTTGAGTGATGCCAACTGTGACTTATTGAAAATGATACTGATTTTCTGATTGCGGATCACTGTGGCCCAGCGGTTCTAAGCGTTTCAGTCCGGAACCGCGCTGTTGCTATGGTCGCAGATTCGAATCCTGCCTCAGGCATGGATGTGTGTGATGTCCTTAGGTTAGTTAGGTTTAAGTATTTCTAAGTCTAGGGGACTGATGACCTCAGATGGTAAGTCCCATAGTGCTTAGAGCCTTTTTTTTAATTTTCTGTTTGTGTTTTGTGAAGTCTCCAATTTTACATTTTTACGTTTAAAACACTTTGACAGTTTTTGCATCACTTTGAAATCTTATTTATTAATGACTGAGTACTTGTGCAGTTTCCTAAATGCAGTATTTCATCATAGATAACTGCATTATTTACAGTCTAAGATCAGTATTAATTTTACACTGCCTATTATGAAAGTTGCAACAGTAAGGACATATGTGATTACAATGAAATTTATTTCACAGATAAGGAACATGGATAACATGTTAGGCAAACGTGTAGGCCAGAGAAGCGGTGATACCCTTCGTTCTTCCTGGAAGACTTGCACATTCAGATGGTTCAAATGGCTCTAAGCACTTAACGTCTGAGGTCATCAGTCCCCTAGACTTAGAACTACTTAAACTTAACTAACCTAAGGACATCACACACATCCATGCCTGAGTCAGGATTCGAAACTAAGACCGTAGCAGCAGCGCGGTTCAGGACTGACTCGTCTGGAACCGCTCGGCCACAGCGGCCGGCGCTTGCACATTCCTCGCAGCATGTGGTCGGACATTGTCCTGCAAAATTATGTCAAGTGGAGTTCGCTGCAGGAGGGGCATTGCCTGGGGCTCTAAGAAGTCCCTGATGTAGCAGTTGATGCTCAGCTTGTCCTCATTACGTAGATCTTATGTCACAGCCAATGGCGCACTATAACACGAACGGAATTTGTCAGCTACGTCATCAACAATGCAGTCTGCCAGATAGCTATCACCACGATAGCGTTTAAAAACACGCTGCTGCCACTCAAGGGTGAGCTGGAACACTACTCGCACGAAAAAGCTAAATGTTGCCGGTGAGGAATCCAATGCGGTGTTCACGTGTCCAAAGCAGTCTGAAGTGTTGATGATTTCTGGTAAATGGAAGGCGACGCAGTGGAATGCGTGCCACCAGTCTAATCCTCAGCAGAAGGCATCGAGTTGTCGGCGCAGACATGGCCACTGCTGACGGAGTGCTCCAACGCTGCGAACGAAGTTGTTTCCGTCGATTAAGGCTACTAGCGAAAGAGGCGGTCACGTTGTACTGTCCGGTACGTGCTCGTCGAAGTATACGACCATCCACTTTCCACACACATCGCTGTCGTAACAAAGTGGCCTGTTCGATTCGCAATGTCCCGGTACGACAAACCCGTTTCCGAGAGAGCAATAATTTTAGCCCGTTCGGTCTCACTAAGATATTGCTCCATTTGCAACGAAACGTACCGGTGCTTGCTTGCACTTCGTTTGACGGCGTTTGATTCAGTTGGCGTGGGGTGACAGTCACGTCTTTGGTCAAACAAAAAAGACAGATGCTGGAGCCATGAGCATGCCGTAACTCTCTTATCTTAATCATTTATTATGAATACACTGCTCTACACGTCCTCTGACTTTGGAGCGATTATTCTGAGGAACATCAGTGTTCCTCAATCGCTTGAGTTACTTACACTAAAGAGTCAAAGAAACTGGTACACCTGCCTAATATTGTGTAGGGCTCCCGTGAGCAGGCAAAGTGCCGCAGCACGACGTGGCATGGACTCGACTAATGTCTGAAGTAATACTGGAGGGAACTCTCACCATGAATCCTGCAGGGCTGCCCATAAGTCCTTAAGAGTACGAAGGGTGGAGATCTATAAAAAAAATGTTCAAATGTGTGTGAATTCCTAAGGGAACAAACTGCTGAGCTCATCGATCCCTAGACTTACACACTACTTAAACTAACTTATGCTGAGTACAGCACACACACCCAAGCCCGAGGGAAGACTCGAACCTCCGGAGGGAGGGGCCGCGCAGTCCGTGACATGGCGCCTCAAACCACGCGGCCACTCATCGCGACGGTGGAGATCTTTTCTGAACAGCATGTTGCAAGGCATCCCAGATATGCTCAATAAAGTTCATATCTGGGAAGTCTGATGGACAGCGAAAGTAAACTCAGAAGAGAGTTCCTGGAGCCATTCTCTAGCAATTCTGGACGTGTGGGGTATCGCATTCTCCTGCTGGAATTGTCTAAGTCAGTCGGAATGCACAATGGACATGAATGGATGCAGGTGATCATACAGAATGCTTACGTGTGTGTCACCTGTCAGAGACGTACCTAGACGTCTCAGGGGCCCCATATCACTCCAACTGTACACGCGCCCCACCATTACAAAGCCTCCACCAGCTTGAACAGTCCCCTGCAGACATGCAGGGTCCATAGATTCATGAGGTTGTGTCCATGCCTGTACACGTTCATCCGCTCGATACAATCTGAAGAGAGATTCGTCCGAGCAGGCAACATATTTCCAGTCATCAACAGTCCAACGTCGCTGCTGATGGTCCCAGGCTAGGCTTAAAGCTCTGTGTGGTGCTGTCATCAAAGGCACACGAGTTGGCCTTCGGCTCCGAATGCCCATATCGGTAACGTTTCGCGGAATGTTTCTCACGTTGTTACTTGTTGATGTCCCAGGATTGAGGTCTGCAGAAATTTGCGGAAGGGTTGCACTTCGGCCACGTTGCACCATTCTCTTCAGTCGTCATTGGTCCCGTTCTTGCAGGATATTTTTCTGGCCGCAGCTATGTCCGAGATTTGATGTTTCATCGGATTCCTGATATTGACGGTACACTAGTGAAATGGTCGTACAGGAAAATCCCCACTTCATCGCTACCTCGGAGATGCTGTGTCCCATCACTCGTGCGATGACTATAATACCACGTTCAAACTCACTTAAGACTTGATAACCTGCCATTGTAGCAGCAGTTCCAGATTTAACAACTGTGCTGGACATTTGCTGCCATATTGAAAGTCGCGAGCTCTATCTTCTTATCTCGTGTTTTCTACTGAAAATCTCGTGCTTGTACTCTTGTCAACTTTACTATTACAGAGATCGCCTGAACTTTATTTTTTTATTGGTCCTGTGCGCAACAAATAACTTACTTGGTCTTTCTGCTGCCACTGCTTGATCTGCTGCATTCCATTATTTAACAAAAACATAAAAAACCTATTATTCATGCTTAGTGCAATGCATGTTCCGTATAGCGGCTCCTGCTGCTGCTGCGGCTGCTGCTGCTTACTACAACTACATATAATTCAAGAGAAAGGGTTTGGTCAAATCTAAACTCGATAAATGATAACCCAAACACGTAATTGGTTTTTTCCCAAAACTATATTTTGAAAGCGATTCTTTCTCATTCAATTAACAAAACGCTAGATGCTCTTTGAACAATCGCTTCGTATGTAAATCTGCCTCCAGTGGCATTAAAGCAATATTACAAATTAATCAAAATCTTGAGACAAACTGAAATACTTCTCAATTAAATACATAGTGAAACAATTCCCTGACAATTACAAAAGAAATCAATGACAAAAATCAATACTTAATCTATTCGCCTAACCACAACGCCATAGTGTGCTTGGGGTTCATATCTCTGTATTCGAATACGCATGCCTATATCAGTTTCTTTGGCACTTCATCGTAGCTCTATGTTGTTGCTGCTGTTGCTGGACTTTTTTTACCTTTGAAGTTTGAGGTTCAAACTCTGAACCTTCAGTTGCGATAGAACCGCATTTTAGAAACTGTCGGAGGCGAAATCGGAAGTGCAGTTTCAGTGGGAAGTTCCGACCTTTCGGGGTCGAGGCACCATATACTGCCGTAATGAGGATGCACAGCCTCTGGTGTGAACGGGCCCTGGACTGCATCACGCGACAGCGCAGGAAGCGCACGCGAGCGCCCGAGCGCAGCCAAGGAAGAAAGCGGCGGCCGGCTGATTTATCTCGCATCACGGCCGGGCCGGACGGCGGTAACTCCCGCGCTACATCTGTATTACCCAGCGGCCAGCTACTAAACACTGCATTAAATTACGCCGCATCGGGCCGTAACGAAACAATAACACGGCGTGCGCCGCGGACCGCGCGATGCTGGGACGACATGCGGGCCGCGGCCCGCCGGCTCCATTTTTATGCAAATGACGGCGGCGACCCGCGGCGAGGCGCGCCGGATACATCAGCGCCCACTGGCCGCAGCCGTAGACGCCGCGTTTGTCACCGTCGCCCTATCGACGGGCATCTCGCGGCCGAAAGCACCGCGCATGCAGCGGCCGCGGGGCGGGGAACGGAGTGAAGACATTGCGCAAACAAACGATATCGCTCCAAAAATTCACTAGCTGGGTTGAAGCTACCGACACCGGACTTAGCCTTTGACCTGTGACGTAACGCCGGCAGGAGTGGCCGAGCGGTTCTAGGCGCTACACTCTGGAACCGAGCGACCGCTACGGTCGCAGTTCGAATCCTGCCTCGGGCATGGATGTGTGTGATGTCCGTAGGTTAGTTAGGTTTACGTAGTTGTAAGTTCTAGGGGACTGATCACCTCAGAAGTGAAGTTCAAAAATTGGCTCTGAGCACTATGGGACTTAACTTCTGAGGTCATCAGTCCCCTAGAACTTAGAACCACTTAAACCTAACTATCCTAAGGACATCACACACATCCATGCCCGAGGCTGGATTCGAACCTGCGACCGTAGCAGAAGTTAAGTCCCATAGTGCTCAGAGCCATTTGAACCATTTGTGACGTAACGATGATGTGGCGTACTGCGCCATTTTTGCGCAGACATAGATAGAACACAACATTGGTAATAATTTACTTTGGTTCTGTGCATTCTATGAGTTTTATATACAGAGCCGAAAAAGAATAAGTACACTGTTTTAGAGGTTTCCAATTCATCAACGTTTACTGTTGCAACAGAGCATATGGAGTACAAAAAATGATTGCATTTAGAGATCAACAGCAGAAGCGGTTGTGAGGTACCAGTTGTCGACCCCTGCTGAAACACCCACATGTGGTGTATTCTCCACTTGTGGCAATACAGATGCTGGCCCTGGCATCCAGTCGATCGTCAGATGGCGAATACTGTCCTGGGATACATTATTCCACGCCTACTCGACCTGATCTCGTAGTTCTGCAAGAGTTGTTGCTTGAGGAGTTGCACGAGTCACTTCTCCTTCCATCATATCGTAAGTGAGCTCGACTGGAGACAAGTCCGGAAATCGTACTGCCCAGGTAGGCCGCTGCACATCTTGGAGAGCACGCTGAGTTTCGTGAGCAGTATATGGGCAAACATTTTCGTGTTTGAACAACATATCAGCTTCCTGCTGAAATCTGGTTTCGCAGGATAGAGCGGATCAGGTTATGGTTGTGGAGGGGGCCGTAATAAGTTACTGTCAGTTGCACAAAACACACAAACTTTTATCTTCCTAAGAGCCAGTTAATTACACATTGGCTTCAAAGAATCAAAATAAAACAATATGGGTGAAGGCCTAGTTAAGAAAACTTCAGATATCTCCTGGGTTGAAGGTCCAAAACCACACCAAAAACAAGAACGGTTGAACGCTTGACCACAAGTTATAAAAAATTGCTTTAAAGAATACATGTGGCTGAAGGCCTTACATAAAAAATATTTCACGTAAATACTCGGCTGAACGCCCCACACATGACATTGAACTACTCAGGGCTCAAGGCCTGGATAACAAGTATTTCAGATAGAAAAAAAACCTCAAAATTTAGTTTCTAAACAAATCAATCGTCAAATTTTAATTTAAGTCGGCTGAAGGCCTTATTTTAAAATTAAAACAAACTAAATTAATAGACGGCTGAAGGCCTCGCACAGTACTTCAGACTAAAATGAAAATCACAAACTAAAACCAACAGAACAAAGGTGATCAGAAATGTTCCAAGGGTCGGCCTGAGGAGGTAGTTCTAACGTAAGGTAGTTCTCAAGTAAGGTAAACAACCAGGACGAATCACAAGCCGATACACACAGAGAACACAGAAGCGATCGGCGATCAAACACACGTCGTCCAATGAGACGAACGACCAAACGACCAACCAACGTCGTCCCCAATCAAGTCATGTGTGTCGGCAACGGTCGGGCGAGTCATGGCTTTCCGTACCTCACTCCTGCTCCGTCCCAACGGAACTCCCGACACACGACGACCCGGAAATACTAGCAGTCGCTCCAAAGATAATTCGACAGTGCTCTCATCGATAAGCGCTGCTGCTGCCACTCACGGGCAGGCAAGCCAGCAACTTAGTGACGCCAGTACATCGAATAAGAAACCAGGCGCCAGTACTGTAAAGAGAAGATGACAAGCAATAAACGGCTTGAATAGAAACCGCCCACGTCTCACCTGTAACAATGAAGTCAAAAGAAATGTCTAACAACATTCTTCATGTGCAGAGAGCTGATTAGCTTCATCCACAGAAGGTGAACGGGAGTTGTAGAGTACTGCACCGCAGACAATGAGGCCTGGGGTGGCGCCCGTGTGTATTGGATTAATGCACTCTATGAGACAGCACCCACGATCCCCCATAGGCACAAATGACCACAATATGCGTGCAAGCAGAATCTGTCTTTGTCGTCAAAGACTACAGCACACCATTCCACCTTACAAACGATCCTCTAACAGCACCACTTGAGCCGGTGCACGTCGATGCTGTGCTATGAGTGGAAGATGGGCTAGAGGTGTGCTTACCAGTAGCCCCACTGCTAATAACAGGTTCGCAACAGTCCGTGTTCACACAACTCGGCTCACAAGCCCTCTTATCTGTGCTGTGGTAGCCATATGATCTGCCACTGCTGCCCTTGTAATATGACTGTTCTGGTTGGCGTCTGTGCTGTGTTGACGACCGTAATCTCATCTGCAGGTATGAGTATGTACACCTGACCACTGGTACCAGCGTCGTCACACAACTGACGCAGCATGTCCAATTTATATGGTAATTCTTCGAGAGGACCATCCAGCCACTCGGAAGGCCAGAATCTGACCCCTTTCAAACTTGCTCAGTTGGCCATAGGAAGCATGAGTGCCTCTCTGTGGCATTGTTGCCTGCTTGCTTCACACATCTGCAACACATACTGCCTTCTGGTTGTAAATATTAAAAGATAGGCACAGATGGCATTCTGTAGCTATGCCTCTAAGATCAGTGGGTCTGCTGTACCCCAGGTGGCATATGCCATCATCGGATCAAAATTGTCTTCGTCTTTCTAGGTGACTATTTTTTTCTGGCAGAGTTATTAGTAAATAAATAATACTGTAAATTAAAACTTCATGCAAGATTCAGGAGTTTTTCACGCATGTCGTTGTTTATTATGTCATATCTCTTCAACTATGATAGGTAGGTAATTCTTACCCGCACAGCGATTGTTACATGATGGTAAGGGATGTGTGTACCAAGTTTTGCTGAAATAAATCCAGTGGGCCGGTCGAAGTGTCCGAGTGGTTCTAGGCGCTGCAGTCTGGAACCGTGCGACCGCTACAGTCGCAGGTTCGCATCCTGCCTCGGGCATGGATGTGTGTTATGTTCTTAGGTTGATTAGATTTAAGTAGTTCTAAGCTCTAGGGGACAGATGACCTCAGAATGTCAGTCCCATAGTGCTCAGAGCCATTTGAACCATAATCCAGTGGTTTAGGAGGAGATGTGGAAAACACACACACACACACACACACACACACACACACACACCTCATGCAACAGATACATCCATTTCTATAATATGTTTGGATTTAGCTAGACGTCCCAGCTCGTTCTCTACATAATCACATTTGTCGTAACACTGTACCGATTTTCGAATACTTGTGCTTTCCGACAATTGTCTATGCTGGTCTGCAGGTCGTTGTCTGTGGCAAAAACCTGTCCTCATGTGAGAAAATAGGTAAAAATGACAGAGAGCTAAGTTCAGGCTGTATCCATCGAAAACTCTGCGTCTCTGTGGAGCAGAGCACTCTCCCGAAGAAGGACATTGCCTCATCACAACATTCCTCTTTGGTTGTTAAAAAATGCTTACCATAGGTGATTTTCTCTAATAGCCTGATCCACTCGCTGAACAAAATCTTCAGTTGACGCTAGCTTTCTTCCCAGTTCACGTGCACCATGAACTTCTATAAGTCCAGTTATAAAGTTCCTGCGCCAACCGTTCCGCTGCCACGCACAACAGTTTACTTTGTATTTTCACAGTTACTTTCTGTGGGCTGCGTGAAATCAGGCAGTTCCCCTCAGCATGAAATAAAAAAAAAAAAAAAAAAAAAAAAAAAAAAACGAATGACAACGCGCACGTCACACTAGGCATCTTCAGGTGTTCACTGAGTGCTTAGAATTGAAAAGTGCGACGTGACGCGATCGATGGGCATACTATAGAAACTGCATAACACATCTGCACAAAGCTTTATAGGATTTTCACTCGCACCTCGTACATAAAGAGGGGGAGTTTGATAAAAAAAGCGCCGGCCGTGGTGGTCTAGCGGTTCAGGCGCTCAGTCCGGAACTGCGTGACTGCTACGGTCGCAGGTTCGAATCCTGCCTCGGGCATGGATGTTTGTGATGTCCTTAGGTTAGTTAGGTTTAACTAGTTCTAAGTTATAGGGGACTAATGACCTCAGCAATTGAATCCCATAGTGCTCAGAGCCATTTGAACCATTTTTGATAAAAAAAGCAAAATAAGTAATTAAAATTAAAACGTCTTTGTGGTTTCACACCAGACTCTCTTGCTATAATATTTTTCCTGAATAAACTTAATCCAAAACACTGCAATACATAATAAACTCACTGGGCAAAACATTAGTCATCGCTTAAGAAGAGTATGCTGGTCGCTTTGGAGGCCTGTAGGTGGTGTAGAGTTGGCACAAGTTTGTCACACAAATCTCCTTGACTGACGTAAGTCATGGTAGTTAAGTGGTGTGTATATGCCAGTCAGCTGTATGGGGTCAGCGCAGTGCGAGTGGTCGGTCTGGAAACAAAATTCCAGAAAGCGGCTTGCAAGCCTACCCTACGTTAGTAGCACGTGTTAGGGTGTCTATTTGTGCTAGACTGACCGGACAGGTTGCTGCTGGAAGTGTGCAATGTATGAAGTGTCTTTATAAGCTCCTACTTGGAATCTTGTACAGATGGTCGTCCCTCCGTCGCAGTACGTAGCGCAGTTCGCTGGCTCGCGGCACTGATATTGCTGCAAGTTGTGAAATAGCTAAGAGGAGTATGGCAAACAGTTGACTATTCGTTGTTAAATAACATCACAAGTCCCTTTAGGAATGCCTAATCCAGGTGTACTTCAGATTTCACTGCACATCGATGTTGCACAAACTGTCACAATTCAATACATAAATTAAACAGTAAAATATGATCGTACAAACATTAATACACACTCGCGACCGATTCGCTCGACATTACCGCGATTCGATTGCTGTTTACCGCGGCATCTTTTAATATTTAATAGATCTTTAGAAGTTTGTGACGATCGCGTTCAACATGCGTCCATTAGCACTGGACATCCCTGCTCGTCCGACTGTGGCCACGCAACAGTGTACTTGGGCTGCTAGCTGCAAAAAAAATCCTCTCGACCAATCCGGGTCAGAGATTCGCTTCGCTATATGGTTTGTCTCATCTCAGCCAATGAGACGCGAGCACTCAGTTCCGCGTCACCTGGTTGTCATGTGTACAGTCGCAAGTCACTGAAAATTACGTCAGACGCTTCTGCAGTAACCAAAATTGAATATTACTGCATTCTTATTACTAAAATACTGAATGTTGCATATGTCGAATGGCATATAGGTATTACAAGCTGTTGCGTTTGCTCGTGCACTTGACTACACCGTGAGTTGCCCGATTAGTCAGTGTATCGACTGGGACTTTCCAACATGTCTGCAAGAAACGGAGTGTCACTCAAAGCCACGAAACACAACGAAAGGACAGTGGTCGCACAAAGTTCCCAACTGACAGAGCCAGAGATTAGTGGCACGCCTTGTAAATGGTAATCGCTTTCAAACCCGATAGAAATTGCTGGTCAGTGAATGAAGATCCATCTCAGCCAGTTTTCGGGCAAATGTTGCGAAAGGAACTCCTTGCAACGGACATTTGGGGACGGGTAATTCGCAATAAGCCATTGTGCAGAGCGGCATATAAAGTTTCAATTGGACGAAAAATGATGATGATGATTTATGGCGGAGAGTGGTAAACATCAGGGCCATCAGCGCCCTTGCATTGAATATATGCCAATGAACATTGTGAAAATCTACAGAAAAAGGTAAATAAAACGGATAACAACGTTTCATTCCCCACGCAAGAATCGTAAGGCAACCCCAATAAAGTCAGCTTCATAAAAGCCCATAATAAAATCCCAACGAGACAAAGCAGAATAATTAGATAAGGTCATGTATAAAATGCCTGTAAAGACACGGTTAAAAAGTGACAGACAGCCGCGCTGGATGAATATTTATAAGTAATAAGTGACCCACCCACTCTATGACATATTAAGCATATGCGATTTAAGTAATCGTTAGCGACATCAGTCCTGTAGAGAATCTCAGTTGCAAATTCAGTACGTGTCAGCAAATCATTCGGTTGCAAGACCTGCACGATTTGTACTTTGTAAGCATGCAACCTAAGTTTTTCATGAAGAATCTTCACCACACTTGCTTGCGGTATTTGAAGTTCACGTGATGCTTGACGAGTTGATTTAGACGGACTCCGTTGAAACGATTGCCGAACACGATCAACAGTTGCATCATCATTCACACGAGGCCTACTACTTCGAGGAAGATCTTCAACACTGCCTGTGTCGTTAAACTTTGCATACCATCGCTTTATTAAGAAGCCCAAAATTTATGCTGAGCACTGATGGGCGAATTACGTTTGTGAAACCGAGGCACACACTGCGCTTTCTCTTGCTGCGACGCCATTTCGACAGCAACTAACGTGACCTAACAGATCGCGTCGGTGTTGTGGACCACTAGCGTCATCTATTCGTCACAACAACTAACCTATGTAACGGCATCAAATGTAATTTATTATGTCAAACGGTTATTCTGTTATAAAGTTTTACAATCAGGGCAAGACTTCGTGCTCGCTCTGTATGTGAAACAGTGACAAGAGGAAGCGACAAGATGGTAGAACAAGTGTTAAGACATCACGGGATAACTTCCATGGTACTAGAAGGACGGTAAAAAATGTAAATGAATACAGACACATCCAGCAAATAACTGAGGCCGTAGGTTGAGGTGAAAAGGGTGGCGCAGGAGAGCCTGTTCGCGTCAAACCAGTCAAAAGACTGATCACTCGAAAAATACAAACTTTTAGTGAAAAAGAGAGAGATCACCAACTCTTCTACAAAACCTTACAAAATAGTACCCACGTGCCAATACCACAGTTAAAAGAAATATCTTAAATCTTTCAAGTCTATGCGTTTAGATGTTTTTGAACAGTCACATAACAAGCATTCGTGCGAGTACATTAGCCATCCATTCACATTGATATCTCCCCATATTTCTGTTGCTCCAAGCACTCAGAGTATTACGATGTTATCAACAGTGGTTTGGGGAAATACTCTTTAGTTTAAATGGGTCCCCCCACAACAAGCAATAGCCGTAAAATTAGCAATAAAGACGGGTGTGACTACGTAGACTTTCACGGTATAATAACTGATAATATTCTTCTCAGGTCTGCATCCGAGTCATGAAGTCGCCTTGACATAATATTTCCATGGTCCACCTAGCCGCCATTTTCAAGCGACTATGCTGTTGCACGAACTCTCGGGATCTAAATTCAGACTGCGAGCGGCGGCTCCTTTATAAGCCATGTAAGGCCAACAGCGCACGCGCAAGAAATCGTCCTAATGAATTATTCTAACACTCATCATTGACTGCTGGCCGACCCTGACCCGGTTACCTTTGTGATACACAGCCAGTTTCGGTGAAACTATTGTACCAATTAATAGCATTTTTTCTTAGAGGTGCTGGCTTGCGATATTTAGTCCCGAGTTGTCACTGCGGATTTGGAATCATGGAACCGTAAACAACACTGCATAACACTCTGCACCGTTATACGACTCTATGATGACCGAGGGAACAGCTCATTGGCGCATGCCACCTACTGGAAAAGTCGGGAACTAACAGATTTGGGGTGGGAACAAAACTTGAAGATATAGTACACAGTCAGGGCTGATCAAAAATTTCTGGAAGTTATTTACCCTTTTCACAGTTAAATGTTACTTTTGTATAACTAATTTATAAACACCATGTACATCTCCATATTAGATAAAAGAGTGGAAGTAAGCAAAGAAAATAAAGCATCGTATTTAGCCAAGATAGCAACGTACAGTTTCTGCATAAGATCTTGCACGAGATACATCCAAGAAAATGCATGCATTGCATTCTGTTAAACGGTAATCTGATCTCTGAAACCCAGGTGCAACCGTTACTGACATTCTTATCTACATCGTTTGTATTATGTTTCACGTCTTTCACAAGAAATTCATGTCATCTTCAAAGAGAACAATTTTTATTTCAGCTATCTTGTTTAGAGGCACTCATTCAAATGCACTAAAAATAGCAATGGAGTCAGAACAGTACACTAAATCAAAGAAAATATATGTCCCTAATTCTAGCCATGCTAATGTCTAATACGTAACAGAATAAACAGAGTTTCTATGGACACACTCTTCCTGAAGCCAAACGGAGTCTGATACGAGATTATGCGTATTCAGATGTGCCACTCTTCCTTATATTGTTTCCTCAAAGACTTAAGAAATACTATTAGCAAGCAAATTTGTCGGTAATGCTCTAAGTCATTTCTTCAGTAAATAGTGTAGTTTCATACATCAAACACTCCAAACAACCCCATAAGGAACAATTTCTTATTTTTTTAGTAGAACAGGTTTTTAAAACGGACTAAAAATTATAAAATAATTGCTCCCAGCACCATACAGATTCCGAACCCCATACAGACAATCCTGAAAATTTGTGGTTGTGAATTTTTAATAGCTATAAAAATATTTGTTAAAGTTAAAATAAAAACTATGGGGCGCATGGAATACATAATTGGAGCATGAATAGTTCACTTAAGTCATTAAAAATTTTATTGAACTGTAAATGGTATAAAATTTTGTGTGACTTCTCTTACCAACAGCTAATCTCTAAACCCCATAGTATTATATACTGCATGCACCCCACGTTTTTCCTTTTTAAATTGTACAGGTTTTGTTATAGTTATTAAAAATGCACAAGCACAAGTTTTTAGGGCTATCCATGTGACGTTCGGAATGTCTATGGGGCTTTTTAGTCTGTTCTGAAACGGTGTTATATTAAAGAGTTTTCTATTTAAATTACTACTTCCTGCTTTTTAGTCTTGCATGAGTGAAATTTTTCATTCGATTTCAAACATTTTGATAAGATTATAACATGCACTTGTAGAATATTGCAGGTTTGTTTCAGTTTCTCTTTCTCCTATGTATCTATGAAGGAAAAAATTGGAGTGAATCCAGCTCACACCGAGGCTTAACAGCAATCGTTCTTACCACAAAACATTTGCAACTGGAACAGGAAAATAAGGAAAATAGCAGTGATATAGAAAGTACCCTCCACCACCCGCCAGAAAAGGAAACTAGTTAATATTACAGTGTCATTCAGTACTAAGCTATGTTGATAGTTCCATGTCCCACTGGAGAATTATTTTAAAATCAGTTTCAGAAATTGTACCGGAAAAACATACAAAGAACTGACCTAATAAAAGAGAGTTAAAAATACACAGCAGAGACATTGGCGATCACAGTGGCCGTGGAACGGACCTCTCGCTCCAGCTGGAGGGTGAGAGTATCCGTCGTTTAGGTGCTCACGCATACTAGTAGTGAAGTCTCAATCAGTAGCACACAATAAGAAGTTCAGACTTCAACAACTCTGTCAGCACATCTCGGACGGAAACCAGGTAATTTACAACATTCATGCTGGAATAGGGCAACTATAGTTGTGTTATTTGTAGTTGTGCAATTCCAGCTCACAACCTGAGGTACAAACATTGTTGGTGATCCGAGACGACCATGGCTCATTCACAGTCATAACTCCAGAACATGGCTATTGTGGCAGTTCTTATTGTATCTATACCACGTACCCTAGTGCGAAACGATATGGCAATAGCATTGAATAGTCTCTTCCATACAGGGCAGAACATGGACGACGAGCCGTGTTGCAGCAGAGGCCGCCAGCGGGGTGCGACTTAGATAGGCAAACCCACAGATTACTCGGTCGTTTTCAACAACCACCTACAGCGCCAGGTAAAGCCAATTCGCATAGTGTATATGAAGAACTTCTCTACATTCCGTTAGAATATTATGATGAATCATTCTGCAAGAAACTTTTGAATCACAAAAATTATGAAAAACTCTTTAGCATCAGACTTGATCGTTCCGTCACACACACGAAATAATAACAAGTAACTGGTGAAGAACTATCAGGCGTGTTCAATAAGTAACACAACACAACTTTTTCCGAAAACAGGTTTGTTTTATTCGCCATTCCAATACGTCTTGTTATTCCCATAGCTTTTGGCTACAAAACCCTATTTTTCAACATAATTTCCGTTCACTGCGACGGCTTTACGCCAACTTACTGTGAGGGCCAAGGTGCCCGCATGGTACCACTCAACTGCTCGACGTCGGTGACAACTTTTGCTGCATCAGTAATTTCCCCATCACCTATGTACTGCTTTCCCCAGAGTACATCCTTTATTGGGCCAAAAAGATGGAAGTCGGAAGGTGCGAGATCCAGGCTGTACAATGAATCAGGAAGAACAGTCAAGTGAGCTTCTCTCGGATGTGCAGACTTGTTCAAATGGTTCAGATAGTTCAAATGGCTCTAAGCACTATGGGACTTAACATCTGAGGTCATCAGTGTCCTAGACTTACAACTACGTAAACCTAACTAACCTAAGGACATCACACACATTCATGCCTGAGGCAGGATTCGAACCAGCGACCGTAACAGCCGCGTGGTTCCGGAATGAAGCGTCTAGAACCGCTCGGCCTCAGCCGCCAGCCTGCAGACTTGTGTGAGGCCTTGGAGAAGGAGAAGTGTCTGACTGTGATTCGTCGATCACCTCGAATGAGACTGTCGGCAGATTCCCACATTGCAGGAATCACAGATGTGTGCCGTCGGCCGGCACGCGGAAGCTCAAAAAGGTTTGCGCGACCTTGTTGCGGTGATGACAGAGATAACAGACGCCTCGCTCAATCATTCGCCGTGCTTTTGTTCACTACTAGGTCTCCGCTGACATTCTGCTAGCGCCTATGAATATCTGCGATGCTCTGGTTTTCCACCAAAATAAACTCAGCCTGTCGGAACTTTATGAAACTATAGGGGCTGAAGGGGAATATTCCACGTTGTCGAAACTGGAAACATTTGTAATATGGTACTATCGGAAAGAAAAGTGGTCGAATAAACTACGAAATGAAGAAATGCTAAAAATGGAAGATGAGAAAAAGAGTGGCGAGCTGGACAACCGCATCGCCATCTAGAAATAGCGAATTCGACGCTGGATGGAACTGTGTATGGGAGATGGGAGAAACAGAAAGGGGAGACTAGAACGAGCGAAACAGTTTGTAGACGATGCTTTGAAACGTACGAGGGGGCACAATAAGTAGAGCAATACTTTTTTAGCCAATTTTGGTTGGAAAAATTCATAATTTGTTGTGGGACATAGTGGAATATTCCTGCTTCAGTTCCTATAGTTTCAAGAAGTTCTGATAGGTGGAAGTGCTTTACGTACGCTTCAGAAAGGCGTCTGTAAAGGAAGTGCTTCAAAAACAGAGAGCTGTCATTGAGTTTCTTTTGGCGGAAAACCAGAGCATCGCAGATATTCATAGGCGCTTGAAGAATGTGTAGAGAGACCTGGCAGTGAACAAAAGCGTGGTGAGTCATTGGGCGAGTCGTCTGTCGTCATGTCAACAAGGTCGCACAAATCTGTCCGATCTCCACGTGCCGGCCGGCCACACAAAGCTGTGACTCCTGCAATGTTGGAACGTGCGGACACTCTCATTCGAGGTGACCGACGCATCACAATTAACACCTGGCTGCTTAATTGGACATCACTGTTGGTAGTGCTGACACACTCATCCACCAGTTGACATACACAAAGGTGTGTGCTCACGGTGTTTCTCGCCGTGTAGCAGAAAATTAGAACAACGAAATTGCTTGCGCGTTACGAAGCTGATCGTGACAGTTTTTTGTCGAACATCGTCACAGATGATAAAATATGGGTTCATCGCTTTGAACTGGAAACAAAATGGCAGACCAAGGACCGGCGCTGCACCATATCTCATTCGAAGAAAACGTTCAAAGCCGTACCCTCAGACACTAAAGTCACGGCGACGATCTTCTGGGACTCTGAACGAGTTTGATATCCTGTTTGATATCCTCCCTCAACGTGCAACGATCAAGTCTGAAGTGTATTGTGCTACTCTCAGCAAACTGAAGAAACGACTTCAGCAGGTTCGTCGCCACAAAAATGCAAACGAACTTCTCCTTCTCCATGTGAATGCAAGGTTTCTCGCAAGTCTGCGCAACGAGAGGAGCCCAAAAAACTTCGCTCAATTGTTCTTCTTCACCCTCCGTACACTGCAGATCTCGCATCTTCTGAATTCCATCTGTCCGGCCCAATGATGGATGCACTTCGCACGAAGCGGTTGTAGATAATGGGAAGGTCAATGATGCGGCAAGATTTTGGCTCCGAAATTGGACAATAGAGTGGTACGATATGTGCATACAGGGCTTCCCAGTAAGGTGGTGTAAGGCCGTCGCATTGAACGAAGGTTAAGTTGAAAAATACGATTTTGTAGCCAAAATGGTGGGAAATAGTATGGCGTGTTTGAATCCTGATTAAAACGAACCTGTCAACAACAACAAAAAAAAAAAAAAAAGAAAAAAAGCTGCATTACCCCTAGTTACATAGACATGAGAAGATGGGAAATCATAACACTCGTCGAAGGGAAAGCGTTGTAGTAATCAAACTGATGTAGCTTACGTATCAGAGTTACGTGCGAGCTGTGTTGCTCCGAGTGTATAAACACTAATGCACAATTTATTAACTTCTGCTTAAGTCATAAGTTTGCTGTCCGTATAAGAGTAATTAAGTCCCAAACTCGCCGCTAGAGGGACACGGGAACACACCCACCTGATGACAGAGCGAGCACGCGCCCGCGTCCACCGTCTACTGCACTCAGTCGTGCTAAAAACAGTGTAAGGGAGGCTTCGAAAGAAGAACAAAGGCGTACAGTGCGCTTCCTGTCAGCAGAAGGAGTCCGGGGAATGAAAATTCGTCGAAAGGAACAGAATTGTCTTGCGAGTGTTGGTAAGTGTGCGCCCCGTATATGCATCACATTCAAATTGCACGGGGAGGTTGTCAAATGGGACCACTATGCCAGGGAAGGCAATGAGTTCCTGTCACGAATGGTCGCTGGAGACGAGACATCGTGTCGTCACTTTCAACACGTGTGTCCAGTCTTCAGCTGAAGCGCGCTGAGTCGCTGCTACCCAGAAACTCCAAGGCCGTCCACACAGTGGCGGGAGAGGTTATGATCAGTTTCATCTTTGACTAAAAGCTTCCATTGATATTGACTTCCTGGAGAATGTGACGTTGGTGCATGCGTACTCTCAAACCTTGATCTCCCCTCGCAAAGCTATCAAAACGGAACGACCAGGGCAGTTCACCCGCACGGTCATTCTGCTCCACAACAGTGCAAAGAAGTAAAGAAGCTCTTGCAGCCGTTCGAATGGGAGCTTCTCAGTCAGCCTCCATACACTCCGGACGTGTCTCCCAGCGATTATGCCATTTTTGGTGAGCTGAAGGAGGCTCTAAGAGGAAAACGGACAAGGACGTTAAGTTGTACGTTCGGAACTGCTTCACAACGCAGTCCCAGGAATTTTACGAGACGGCCATTCACCGTTTTGTGTCGTAGTGGCACTAGTGCCCCGACAGTGCTGGGCAATACTTTTGAAATAAAGTTACAAGATTGTATTTATAGGTCTCCTGCTAGTTTTCTTTAATGCCCCCTATATTACGAAAACTGCAGGAGTGGCAGTGTGCGTCCATTCACTGCCAGGCACGCGGCTTGACTGTGAATGGACCTAATTAGTCTCTGACGACTTACGTCGTTGCAGCTTTTCACCCGCGAGAAAATAATTCATTCGGAGCCGTGTCAGAGCGCACGGAAGCAGCGGCGCGTTGGCAGCACGCTAAAAGCACTCACCTGCCCGGTCCGGCAGAACGAGTGAGTGAGTGTGCGAGCTAACCGGCGGCCGACCGCTCGCATCCTGCGGCGGAAACTGCGTGGGCGCTGGACGGCTCTATCGTCGTGCTGACGTCTGATTAATAAGAGCCCGACGTCCGTGCGCGATCTCCCGCCAGATAGCGCGGCCGCGATTAATTTCTTTGTCGGCCAGCGAGAAATGAACCGGAGCCGCCGCCGAATTCGGCTCGGTGGGCACTGCCCGCTGTAGGCACAAAAACGTAAGCGTTATTAGTGGCCGAGAAATGGATCGACTGTGTGCTATTGAAGCGGCGAAAGAGATATTCCCGAATTAAACAACGGAAATGCTGACGGGTGACAAATTGCTAAGGTTCTCGTATGGAATACAAGCCTCTAATTTCAATACAAGAAATTAACGATCCTATGAGAGATGTATATGACGTACTTAAGGACCGTGACTTCTAAATTTTTCCCTTTCACTAGTCTTCTGACAAGATTTCGTCCTGAAATACGTATTGCATTTCGAAAGAGAACTCTTAGAAACTGATTCCCACGGCCTGTTGACCGACGCCATCATGGCGAGAACGGAGAGCAAACACGTTCACGTTGAAGTTAAAATCTTCTGGGTTATTAGGCCGCGTCATATTTCTACTAAAATGATCGACGTTTCGACCCCTCTACTGGGATCTTCCTCAAGACCTTCTGGTGTCGACTACTGCTGGAACACTGTCAGTGAAGAGTGTCGCGTCCTCCTATAAAGGGGAGTTTTCTCGCGTTCCTGCTGGAGAATTGCTAGTATTGGTTCAAATTCAAATGGCTATTGGTGGGCCATAGTCATATGCTAATATTCCCGCTCTGATGCAAAAGAAGGGGCGTTGTTGGCTTATCTCCTGTGGATACTATTGGCGGTCATTGGATAGAAAGGCACTATTCCACATTTACACTGGAGAAGGGGTATTGGTTGAAATTCCTGCTACTGCTATTGGTTCGTCGTCATCATTGGCTACATTCTAAACGGACAGAGCAAGAGAGGGGGAATGTTGACCCAAATTATTATTGTCCGCCGAGGTTTAAATGGTTCAAATGGCTCTGAGCACTATGGGACTTAACATCTATGGTCATCAGTCCCCTAGAACTTAGAACTAATTAAACCTAACTAACCTAAGGACATCACACAACACCCAGTCATCAAGAATCAGAGAAAATCCCTGACCCCGCCGGGAATCGAACCCGGGAACCCGGGCGTGGGAAGCGTCCGCCGAGGTGAATCGCAGCGCGTTGTTTATGTCCCTCGCACAACGCGACCGCGTATTCACTTCCTTGATGGCGGTGAGCCACGGTGCCGGAAGCCTCTCTATTGAAATTACATGCATTCTTGAAAATTTGAACAGCTTCTCGGACTTTGCTTCTATAAATGTTTGTTTCCTTAGCCAGTATACGTACGTTATTAAAATCGATGTCAGAGCCACAATTCTCATGATGTTCCGCCACTGCCGATTTTGCGCTTTGTTTTAGCCGCATGTGACGTTCGTGATCCTTAATGCGGGAATATTAATCTATGACTATGGCCCACCAATGGTAGCCATATGAATTTTAACCAATACTATCAATTTTCCAGCACGATCGCGAGAAAACTCCCCTTTATAAGAGGACGCGACACTTCCCTGACAGTGTTCCAGCAGTAGTAAACACCAGAAGATCCTGAGGAAGATCCCAGCAGAGGGGTCGAAACGTCGAACGCTGGCCGTTGTGGCCGAGCGGTTCTAGGTGCTACAGTCTGGAACCGCGTGACCGCTACGGTCGCAGGTTCGAATTCTGCCTCGGGCACGGATGTGTGCGATGTCCTTAGGTTAGTTAGGTTTAAGTAGTTCTAGGGGACTGATGACCTCAGAAGTTAAGTCCCATAGTGCTCAGAGCCATTTGAACCATTTTTGAAACGTCGATCATTTTAGTAGAAATATGACTCGGCCTAATAACCCAGATGATTTTAACTTCAGTGACAACGGCCACGAGAGCCTGCAGAATTACGTTCACGTTAATCGGAATAATTTGTGTGGGAACGATTTCAGCGCATCTTTCTGATTGTGAGGTGTACGAACACGAACTTTTTTTAAAAAAAATATGCTATATCGCTTTCGGGTTGACTTCATTCTGCCACCTTACGCAAAAATTAATTACAAAGATAATGTATTAAGATGATACACTGATCAGCCAGAATATCATGATAACTGCCTTATAATCCGTATATCCACCTTTGGCAGGGAAGCATTGAGGCAGTTGCTGAAGGGAGTTGAGACCACATTTGCACAGGTCCTGTAAATTACGGGGAGGGGAACGGGGTGATGAGCTCTTATGCCACGTTCAATTACACTCCGGATGTTTTCAATTGGGTTTGGATGTGGCGAGTTGGGGGTGGGGGGCAGCAAATCAGTTGCAACTCGCCACTGTGTCCCTCCTGGCCTTTTGACATGGCTCACTATCTTGTTGAAAAATACCTCTGTCATCGGTAACACAATCGTCATGAGGGGTTGTACGTGATGTGTAACCAGCGTAAGATATTCCTTGGCGGTTATGGTGCTCTGCACGAGCTCCACTGGACACGGACGCCCAGAGCGCAATGGAGCCGCCGACATCTTGTTTCCGTCCCGCAGCACAAGGTGCTATTCCACTGTAACAGATTCGCGCCCACCGATCGGCGTGGTAAATAGGGTATTATGATTCATCAGATCATGCAACGCCCTGTCACTGCGTCAACGTCCAGTTACGATGGCCAAGTGCCTATTTCAGTCGTAGTTGCCTATGTCGTGGTAACATTGGCAGATGCATAGGTCGTCTGCTGCGGAGGTCCATCAATAAAAGTGTTCGAGTGTTCGGTGCACTGTGTCTTCAGATGCACTTGTACTCGGCCTAGCATTAAAATCTGATGTTAGTTCCGCCACAGTTCGCTCACTGTCCTGTTTTAGCAGTCTGCCCAGCCTACGACGTCCGACACATGTAAGGATACTGATACTACATGTCCCGTGTGTGTATGTGTGCGCCGGCCGTGGTGGCCGAGCGGTTCTAGGCGCTACAGTCTGGAACCGCGCGACCGCTACGGTCGCAGGTTCGAATCCTGCCTCGGGCATGGGTGAGTGTGATGTCCTTAGGTTAGTTAGGTTTAAGTAGTTCTAAGTTCTAGGGGACTGATGACCTCAGATGTTAAGTCCCATAGGCTCAGAGCCATTTTTTTGTATGTGTGTGTGTGTGTGTGTGTGTGTGTGTGTATGTGTGTGTGTGTGTGTACGCGTGTGCGTGTGTGTCTACAAGTAGTCATTCCTCCCAGGTGACACTGCTATCGCCTGGACTGGTTTATATTATTGTAGGTCGATGGTCATAATGTTCTGGCTGATTAGTGTATATACATCTTTATGTTAGTTTGATAATTAATGAACAAAAATAGTAAATGATATTAAACTCAGATTACGATATTTAAATCACTCTTTATATTTAATATTCATGTTTCGCAGTTTCTGGCATGATTAATATTCGGTAATGGAAGGAAACACATTCCAGTAAAGACGGACGCGCCAACGAGTCGTTTGCGAGGTAACTATCAATATTTACTTACGACCGGCATATGATTTTAGAACTCTGTTAGTACAAATGAACAGTGGAAATGTCAAACGATGTAAGTTCCAGATTTCATATTTGTGAGGAAAATCAGAAAACAAGGTATCCCTTTTTATTGTAAATACATCTACCATATATTCACATCCAGAAAATTGATAAGGTATTTCGATAACGACAGAATTATGCTGTTCACCTCATCACTACAAAAAATAATGAGACAAATTGTAAAATAAATAATAGAGTAATAAAGTTCCAAATGTCTTACTAGAGTGCTGACTGTTTCTGACTAGGGGCCGGCCAGTGTGGCCGAGCGGTTCTAGGCGCGTCAGTCTGGAACCGCGCGACCGCTACGGTCGCAGGTTCGAATCCTGCCTCGGGCATGGATGTGTGTGATGTCCTTAGGTTAGTTAGGTTTAAGTAGTTCTAAGTTCTAGGGGACTGATGACCTCAGATGTTAAGTCCCATAGTGCTCAGAGCCATTTGCTGACTAGGAAAGTATTTTCGTTCGAACGAACATATCTGTACGAAATTTTGGTTGTAGCACCATCACGTACCCCTCAAGGCGCGTGAGTGTCGTTTTCCCACAAGACTCTGCAAACGTGCTCTAAATGTCACTGCAGAAGCTACCATCAATCAAGGTATCTTAACTGTCAAGTGCAAATGGGAACTTCCAAAATAGAAAATAAATAAATAAACAACTACGCCAAAAGCAGTATCAATGACTACGAAGCATATAGTGAAGAAAAGCAAGCTGATCAGATGCCATAACTGCACATTCTATAATACCACTGCTGAAAGCCACAACAGTGACTCTTTTTAAGGCGTCCACAGGTTCATCAATATCGCAGCCAGTATCCTGCAAGCATAACAAAGCTTTGGTCTATATACTTGCGCAGATAGTTCATTGTAAATGGCAGAAAGCATTTTCATGATAAAGAATCTGTCATGCAATTTTGCCTGCATGTTCGTGGAACGTACTTTAAGAAACTATTACTCTCTTGCCTTATATTTTATATTATCTGAAGAAATACACATCCAGGAGGTGTGCATATTTTGTAGTTCGAGGTGCATTGATTTTTAAAATTATGTATTTTCTCCAGAGGCTTCCAACACCATTTCTTCATCCTTATGTCCAGACCTGGAGTCACAAGGTAGTAGTGACTTTGTCGGAAAATTTGGATTCAAAACTGACAACTTGGTGGTAAGGTCTTATGGGACCAAACTGCTGAGGTCATCGGTCCCTAAGATTACGTACTACTTAATCTAACTTAAACTAGCTTACGCTAAGGACGACGCACACACCCATGCCCGAGGGAGGACTCGAACCTCCGATGAGGGAAGCCGCGCGGACCGTGAAAAGGCGGCTAGACCTCGCGGCTACCCCGCTCGGCCCAAAACTGACAGAAAAAGTGTCTTGATATGATATTTCATCGTCTTCCCACTCACACTTGCTTTTTCCGTGACATTTTGAGGGCATCGTATTTCTATTTCCCTTGACAAGTGGATCCCAGACTTTCCGTTTGGTTTTTGGAAACTTATATAGAGTTTGTCTGCCAATCATCCGTCCACTGATACAGCAATGTGGATGCTATAACAGTGTGTTGTACACAGCAACGTCAAGACGGATTTCTCTCCTCTTTCAGGAACAGCGTTCTTTCGGAAGAAAGCTCATAGTTTAACTGAGTCTGATCACAGTTCCATAAAGAAGGCATTTCGACGTTTTCTTTCTGATACGCGCATTGATTTCAGCAAAAACGTTTGTGCTCTTTGAATCGTCTCTTCACTATCTCCCTTATCTTCTCGTGCTTTGGGCATAGTCATACGGAGTGATGTCATCCTAAATTCTTTTCTCAAACAGATAATAAATCCCTGTGAAGTAAAGTTTGTAGATTCTGGCTACGCCCAATGTGCAAATGCCAATGATGAAGGGAAGAATTGCATTCTCGGGCTTTATTAAACTTCTCCATTATACGCTGCTTGAGCATATTGAACTGCAGCTTACGATTTCTCTTCCCTTTGCCGCATAGTCCAGTAGGCTTTTAATATCGCTATTAGCCGACAGTTTATGGTCTCTCTTCAGGAGCTTATCGTATGTGTTCAGACCTCCGACGTGATAGTCATCGATACGTTCTCTAGTGTGTCATCAAACACAGTAATGACACTTTCGACTTTAAACTTCTGATGAGGAGAAGGCTGGAAGTCGCTTTCGACGCTTCCATCGCCCTTTCTAGAACTTGCAGAATCCCTACGGTGTGCAGTGAGGCGTTCGTCCTTATCATCCCTAGCATCACAGTTACCTGTTAGTGTAGCAACACTATCCGTTTCTAACCGGTGATAACGTGTTTGCCCTATAATAGATACCAGAAAACATGCCAATATCTTCTACAGCATTACCGTCCACACGAAGAAGAGTTCGTCGTGACTTCATCTCAGCCAGTCGCAGTAACCGAGCGAGGTGGCGCAGTGGTTAGACACTGGACTCGCATTCGGGAGGACGACGGTTCAATCCCGCGTCCGGCCATCCTGATTTAGGTTTTCCGTGATTTCCCTAAATCGCTCCAGGCAAAGGCCGGGATGGTTCCTTTCAAAGGGCACGGCCGACTTCCTTCCCCGTCCTTCCCTAATCCGATGAGACTGATGACCTCGCTGTCTGGTATCCTTCCCCGAAACAACCAACCAGTCGCAGTACATTAGCAAGGTTGATTACCAATCGTCGGCCGGCCGCTGTGGCCGAGCGGTTCTAGGCGCTTCAGTCCGGAACCACGCGGCTGTTACGGTCGCAGGTTCGAATCCTGCCTCGGGCATGGATGTGTGCGATGTCCTTAGGTTAGTTATGTTTAAGTAGTTCTAAGTCTAGGGGACTGATGACCTCAGCAGTTAATTCCCATAATGCTCAGAGCCATTTGAACCATTTCGAACCGATCGTCGACACATCGGACGCTTCACTACACAAATAACTTGTCAAAATACAACTTCACACACGCGCTGCAACGACTGTACTGGTGTCGACTGGCGTTGCGGCAGGCAGATGTCGGATTTGGCATGATACAGTCATCTGTGTCTAATGGACGTCTGCAGAAGTTTGCAAACAAATGTATATCACCGGCGCAGTTAGGCACCTTTAAATGATCCTTTACGGGATTGTGGTGAAAATGTGTTCGTTCGAGCTCAAATAATTACCCTGTAAGCGCTAATAAGAAAGTTTTTGTTTGAAGTACCACTAATACTGAGACACTAAGTTGTATTTGTGATAATACAAGTACAGTAAGAGAGCAGTAATGTTTAACTAGAAGTTCTTCTTCTTCAGTAGCGCTACAGCCCTTGGTGAGCCTTGGCTTCTTCAACAGTCTTCCTCCACACTTCTCGGTTATTTGCTGCTCTTTTCCACCCCCGGACTCCCATACTGGTGACATTCATTATTACCTCGTCGATCCATCTTCTTTTAGGCCTCCCTTTTCGCGTAACTTAATGGATCACACCTTTCATCATTTTCGTTGGAATTCTATCCTCTGCCATTCTCTCCAAGTGTCCTAGCCATCGTATTCGCTGTGATATCACAAATTTTACTATGTTCCTGCCTCGTATTAACTCTTGTAATTCGGTATCGTAGCGTATTCTCCACCTTTTTCCCTCCCATATTGGCCCATAAATTTTGCGTATTATTTTCCGTTCAGTGGTCCCTAGTGAATTTTAATTGTGTTCTGTCGACGTCCATACCTCTGATCCGTAGGTGATAACTGGACGGACTAGGGAGTTATATATTAGCAGTTTAAATTCTCTTGTAACAAAGCTATTTTTGAAAAGTTGCATATTCGCAAAGTAAGCTCTGTTTACTGCTTGTATTCTTTCCCTTATAGCCTTTCCAATACTGTTATCATTTGTTGTTAAGGCTCCAAATTAGTTAAAAGAGGACACTCCTTTTCCATTGATGTTTAGGTTTTTAGAGGTTCTTCTGGCCTCAGATTGTGACATTACTATGTATTTTTTTTTCATTTACTATGAGGCCAATTTTTAAGGCTTCTGTTTCCATTGCCCGGAATGTTTCTAGGAGTGTATTGGTATTTCTTCCTACTATAACAATGTCATCAGCGTATGCACATATCTGGCTAGTTTTCATAAATATGGTGCCTCTTTTGTTGATTTTATTTACTGCACTATGCAGGGCTATGTTGAATAGGACAGTGGAGAGACTATCCCCTTGCTTCACACCTTTATTAAAGTCAAAGCTTTCACTTGTTCTGCTAAGAACCTTTACTTTTGTTCTTGTCTCTGTCATTGTCATTGTGATTAGTCTTATTAGTTTAGCAGATATACCAACTTCTTTCAGTACTAGCAACTGTATTCTACAAAAGGTATTTATCATACGTTTTAAATTTTTGTACATGAGAATAACAAATTTAAAATCAAGAAAAATTGACTTCTTGTACAACTCAATTCTTTAGATCAGATGTTGCGAAGTTTATTATAGAACTCTCTGGGAACATCGTCAACAAGTCTATGTTCTGCAACAGATAAACATGACATCTTTGAGAGGCGTGGCATAGGTCAGCCGTAGTCTTTCCCCTTTTGAGTAAATTGACTTTTTCCCTTTCTTCTGCTCCAGCGGAAGAATTTTTACTAGCCATTTAGGACGGATTAGCGTGAGACACACTGATCACGCTGCATTTGGAGATCTTAAATGCCTGGATTGATGATAATTTTTCGGCAGCATCTTTAAAATTACGTGGAATCTGTTCATAGCTTCAGCTTACAACAGCTTTGTGTACACCTCGTGGAACATGAGCCTTCATTACCTTTCTTCGTGCGCGCAATTGCGCTGAAAACACGTGTTTGGAACAATGGCACTTGTAATGATTGACATTTCCACTCTTCAGATGTATTTGAAATACAAATTTCTATCAAGTCTGGTTAAGGACTGTGGTATTTACATGACAAGGCGCCGGTAAACTTAGCTGCTAATGTAAGACGATAAGACGACGTCTAACGCACCGTTATGTTCCATTATGTGCAGGTGCGGTAGAACATCAGCTTAGCCCACAGGATCACCTGACCACAGTATTTTAGATTTTGCTGTCTGGAGTCACGTCAGACGTGGAGAGTACAGCATTTTCTTTGATATGGTGTAGGGTGTACTAGATAATCCTGGTGTGTTCGGAAGATTTGGCCACTCACTGCAGAAACAAGTGCGTTATTGCAACCAAACGCCATAAAGACACGTGGAACATCTCTTTTAACAGATACGAGCGTACGGTAACTTGGCTTTCGTCTGGCTGGGCTCCACAAACCTCAAAAACAGACTAAAGAAATTTATTGGTCCTTAGAGGCTGTATTTGTGTGTTATAGTTTATTTACTGCTATTGATCAATTTCGACCATACGGCCATTTCCAAGCTGTCCTAGAGGATATATCAAAGAAGCGTTTAATACACAAACATAATCGAAAAGTAATTTAAATATTCAGAAATATAATAAAAATCTGAGAGCGGAAGGGAACGGCGTAGAATAAAAGCTTTTCACATGCGCATGTGGTGGGACCTTAGACTGGGTCACATGAATCAATGAGTGTATTCTCGGTAAATCAATCCTTACATAATAATTACAATGTAGGTTAGCGTTGATACAAGCATGACCTTATTACGCAGTATCTATAGCATGCAGCCGTACCAGCGGGTTAGCCAAGGAACTGGAACATTTTGGCTTCCGTTATCGTATATTTTCATGCTTGTCTATTTTCGCGAGTAATTATTGCTCCAGATCGGAACAGCTAACCAAATACGGAGACTGATCGAGACAGTGGCTTTTTTACATTGTAGCAGTGCATATGGTTTCCTAATACTTAACCTCAGTTATGAAACTAATAATGGATAGAAAATATCGCTAGCGGACAGAGTTGGCACAGGCGTCTCCACGGTCGGGCGCGCTGCCGCAGGAAGAGCTGCTTGCATCAGCAGAGGTGGGGAGATGTGGATGGCTACCCAGCCGCCGGTGCCGTTGTAATGCTCTACCGGAACCACACACACACGCAGCGGCTGTTTCCGCGAGTCTTTTGTTGGCGCTGTCCGCGGCCCCAATTACTGCTACACGCTCGGCGCCAACCGCCGCTTGTGGACCACACTGCCGACGTGTGCCAGAAGAGGGCCTACCGAGAACAACGCCCCAACTGCCATACCGATCTTCTAAGAGTTTTTTTCTCGTCTACCAGTGTAGTGCTGCATAGGGTCATAAGCAGCGAGCTTGTCCGGGTTCATGACGTTAGGAAGTATTCCGCTAACAGTTGGTAAAATTGTTGCTTATTGAACGACAACGGGTTTCGCGACCTAAAGCCACATCGTCAGGTGCAACCTACACGTTAAAAAGCAAAGTACAGCGTCACCACTGTTGATATTAAAACTAACAACGGAATGTTTAAAATACACTCTTGGAAATTGAAATAAGAACACCATGAATTCATTGTCCCAGGAAGGGGAAACTTTATTGACACATTCCTGGGGTCAGATACATCACATGATCACACTGACAGAACCACAGGCACATAGACACAGGCAACAGAGCATGCACAATGTCGGCACTAGTACAGTGTATATCCACCTTTCGCAGCAATGCAGGCTGCTATTCTCCCATGGAGACGATCGTAGAGATGCTGGATGTAGTCCTGTGGAACGGCTTGCCATGCCATTTCCACCTGGCCCCTCAGTTGGACCAGCGTTCGTGCTGGACGTGCAGACCGCGTGAGACGACGCTTCATCCAGTCCCAAACATGCTCAATGGGGGACAGATCCGGAGATCTTGCTGGCCAGGGTAGTTGACTTACACCTTCTAGAGCACGTTGGGTGGCACGGGATACATTCGGACGTGCATTGCCCTGTTGGAACAGCAAGTTCCCTTGCCGGTCTAGGAATGGTAGAACGATGGGTTCGGTGACGGTTTGGATGTACCGTGCACTATTCAGTGTCCCTCGACGATCACCAGTGGTGTACGGCCAGTGTAGGAGATCGCTCCCCACACCATGATGCCGGGTGTTGGCCCTGTGTGCCTCGGTCGTATGCAGTCCTGATTGTGGCGCTCACCTGCACGGCGCCAAACACGCATACGACCATCATTGGCACCAAGGCAGAAGCGACTCTCATCGCTGAAGACGACACGTCTCCATTCGTCCCTCCATTCACGCCTGTCGCGACACCACTGGAGGCGGGCTGCACGATGTTGGGGCGTGAGCGGAAGACGGCCTAATGGTGTGCGGGACCGTAGCCCAGCTTCATGGAGACGGTTGCGAATGGTCCTCGCCGATACCCCAGGAGCAACAGTGTCCCTAATTTGCTGGGAAGTGGCGGTGCGGTCCCCTACGGCACTGCGTAGGATCCTACGGTCTTGGCGTGCATCCGTGCGTCGCTGCGGTCCGGTCCCAGGTCGACGGGCACGTGCACCTTCCGCCGACCACTGGCGACAACATCGATGTACTGTGGAGACCTCACGCCTCACGTGTTGAGCAATTCGGCGGTACGTCCACCCGGCCTCCCGCATGCCCACTATACGGCCTCGCTCAAAGTCCGTCAACTGCACATACGGTTCACGTCCACGCTGTCGCGGCATGCTACCAGTGTTAAAGACTGCGATGGAGCTCCGTATGCCACGGCAAACTGGCTGACACTGACGGCGGCGGTGCACAAATGCTGCGCAGCTAGCGCCATTCGACGGCCAACACCGCGGTTCCTGGTGTGTCCGCTGCGCCGTGCGTGTGATCATTGCTTGTACAGCCCTCTCGCAGTGTCCGGAGCAAGTATGGTGGGTCTGACACACCAGTGTCAATGTGTTCTTTTTTCCATTTCCAGGAGTGTATATTCACAACGTTAAAAGATCACATGCATATCCATCGCTCCTAGTCAACATTTACTGTTCAGTGAATATTGTTAATACTATGGGGAGCGAAGGATAACTAGGCATGCTCCATTCATTTAGGACAAATTGCTAACAGGTCAAACTGGCGGTTAAAAGTCGTGTTTAAAATATGCATGTATCTAAAAAGAAAAAAGAAAAATATCTTATAATGAAAGGGCACTAAAAGTTTTTAAAGGGGCCGGATAGGCCATACATCCCACATAGTAATTTGTATGGTGCTACGACTAATCATGTTAACAGTGGCAATTTTTATACCGCCAGTCCTACCCCTTTAAAAACTTTTAGCGTCCTCTCACTAGAAAATATTTTTTCTTTTAGATGCAGGTGAATTTCAAAATACGGTTGTGTAGCCGCGAATTCCACCTACCAGCTGTTTGTCATAAATGAAAGGAGCAAGTCTTTGTTACCTTTCGCTCGCAATAGTATTGGCAACATTCACTGAATAGTAAATTTTGTCTAGGATCGACGGGTATGTTTTTGATCTCATAACGTTGTGAGTATATTTTAGACATTCCTTTATTAATTTTAATACCTACAAAATGTGGTGACACTGTAGTTTGCTTTTTAACATGTACTCTTAGATTGCACCTGAGAATACGGCCTTAGTACGTGAAATCCGTTATGTTTCAATAACTGACAAATTTCCCTGCTTTTAGAGGAATTCTTCCTAACAGCACGCCTTTCAACAGCTACGGATTCCCAGCATATGAAATAGTTTGTGTTCGGCCCTTATAGATTGGTTTCATATTTTCAGGATACAACAAAACGATACACTCAGACGTACAGGACAAGTTCATCGCTGATAGAAAAAGAAAATACAATGCGTTTCAAAACGATTTATCTTCTTTCGCATGATTGTAACCAGCCTTTGTGGCCGAGCGGTTCTAGGCGCTTCAGTCCTGTACCGCGCTGCTGCTACGGTCGCAGGTTCGAGCCCTGCTTCCCGCATGGATGTGTGTGATGTCCTTAGGTTAGTTAGGTTTAAGTAGTTCGAAGTCTAGGGGACTGATGACCCCAGATGTTAAGTCCCACAGTGCTCAGAGCCATTTGAAGAAGACTATACTTTCGTCATAGCGTATAACTTTGGCTTAAAATTACCAACTTGTTATTATCACAACAACCATCAGACTTTATAACGGTATATCTTTAACATGAATTATGTTGTTACTTTGTGGTACTTTTTAAATCTGCTTTTAAGATCAATGAGTCCACTACAGGAAGGACGACAAACATCCGGCCGATAGACAAACTCGGCCCATGCTTTTGCCATGCGGCGTCCCAGTCGACATAAGGTTTTTCATGATCTAATTCATTGTTTTCGAAGGACAATAGTGTTTAGGGGTTCGTAACAGAGTTCACACGCAGACTGGAGCGTCGAATCAAAACTTATACTATGGCTGAGATTCAAACCAACGCCTCCTGCTGACTAGGCAGTTCCGCTAACCACTGCGCCAATCTGGCACAGAGAATTTACACAACCTCCACAATCTAAATTCCCCGTCACACCAGAGCCCAGTCGGTACTATCCGTAAAGTCATACAGCATTGCCGAGGCTCTGTAACTACAGTGGAATACAGAATGAGATTTTCACTCTGCAGCGGAGTGTGCGCTGATATGAAACTTCCTGGCAGATTAAAACTGTGTGCCTGACCGAGACTCGAACTCGGGACCGTTGCCTTTCACGGGCAAGTGCTCTACCAACTTGCCCGTGAAAGGCAACAGTCCCGAGTTCAAGTCTCGGTCGGGCACACAGTTTTAATCCGCCAGGAAGTTTTACAGTGGAACACCACCTCAGCATCAAATGATATGGGGGATCCTGCCTGAGTTTTAGAGGAATACCAAGTGAACTGAGGCGTGAATGAGAATTTGGGCTGAGGAGGGAAGCGTGCTAGGGTAGTCCGTGCGAAGCAACTGTGTAACACCCCACCCGTCACTTATCTGGCTTTGGTGTATGCGGGTGCAATATCACCGAATTCAGCGTGGCGGAGCGGTGTCGTCGTGCGGACGTCGGCCGACCTCATTGTGCTGCAAGGCTGCGCTCGTCTATTCACTCCTAGCTATCTTGCTCAGTACATAGCTGAACCAAAACTTCCAATCTCCAAGCTCAATCGTTCCGTTTGCTAAGTCCTAAACTGCAGAGATGTTCACTCTTTCTCAGACAAGCTGAGTGAGGAACGCCATGTCTGCACTCTAGGCAAGCTGGGAACGGAAGACCTCTATGGAGACTTCTGCCAGTCCGCTCTTCACCTCGGTTTCCTCTCCAGCAAAATCACTTACGCCAATTGCAGTGCAAGTCGCGTTAATTATGTGTCGCTTCCCAGCGCCGATCAATGCCTGCTCTGGGAAGTGAACTAATTCCCACAAAATTTCCCTTCCTCTCAACTTCTGCTATTTAGCTGCTCCCAGGCCACCCATCAAGGTTAGCGTCTGCACAAACACCAATTTTTCCGGAATTCTGACTCCCAGGAGAGTACTTCAAATTCCTTGGTCCTATGTTCCCATCGCAGGCCGGCGTATTTCATGCTGTCGCTCTTCACCTGCTTTACTTCAGGCTCTGTGGACCGTGAATTCACCGTGAAGTTGCTATAGTCATGAACACGCATAATTTGACCTCTGTTGACCGCTCCACCATAGCTTTGCGTGGCTTTCTCGCATGTTTCACAGAAAACTGGATGATGGACATTTATCAACAGGCACAAAGTTCTCCGTCTGTTTCCCGGTACACCAGCATGGAGTCGGGGTCAACCACCCACTCACTGTCACTCATCTTAAGGTGGCTGGAGGCCGCGCCACGTTACTGCTTTCTCAGAGCCTGAGCCGCCCTAAGCTGCCTATTGTCGCTTCCATTCGCCGTTGCCCAGCCGGCCATGGTCAACTCTAAATACTTCCCTGGGGTAAACTAGCGTCCAGTAAATCGAATCGTTTCCACAAAGTTTTCATGTCGTGTGAATTACTTTAAAACCATCACCCAACATTAATTATTCCTATACGTCCATACTATACCCTCTACAAGATGCATTGTGCCTTGTTAGTCATTTTGTTCAGCCCTACTGTGCGCTCAACGTGAGTTAGGTGATCTTTGTCCGCAGCTCGTGGTCGTGCGGTAGCGTTCTCGCTTCCCACGCCCGGGTTCCCGGGTTCGATTCCCGGTGGGGTCAGGGATTTTCTCTGCCTTGTGATGACTGGGTGTTGTGAGATGTCCTTAGGTTAGTTAGGTTTAAGTAGTTCTAAGATCTAGGGGACTGATGACCATAGCTGTTAAGTCCCATAGTGCTCAGAGCCATTTGAACCATTTAGGTGATCTTTAATGACTTCATGTAAGGGGCATAGTTCTTGCCATCTTACAAGTGTGGCTGGTTGGCCTACAGATTAGTGCATTTGCTATTGCGGCAGAGTCCTGGGCTAAGACATTTGTCTAAGTACTCGGCCGAGTGACTTCAGAGAAGATTCGAATGATTACACACGTACGAAAAGGGAAGTGGCGAGTCAGTCTGCGTTTCGTTAATGACGTGATTAGTTGTGATTCGAAATATGGTTTCGAGAAGAAGAAAAATCAGTAAACTGAAGAGACTAACATGTCGTGGTCGGGATTCAGAGTCATGCGGAATTTTTTAAAGGACATCATATTCGCCATTGACTGTAGAAGTTATTTATTTCACAACTGCAATTTCGGCCTTTTCAGGAGTTCGTTTTTTCCGCAGGCTGTTGCAGAATGGAATAACAGAGAATTTTGTGAAGGTGGTTCGATGAACCTTCTGCCAGGAACTTGATTTGCAGAGTGTCCGTGTACAAGGAGATGTAGATGAAATAAACTACGACCTTCGGAAAGAAAGTGTTAAGAAAAATATTGGGACCTAAGTCGGAAAATGTAATGTTTACAAGAAGGAAGAACATAGAATTCCACATGCTGTTCAAAGCGCCCCATGTGACAGTTGTAAGAAAGAGCAGAAGTTTCGGTGAAGGAGGCAATAAACCGCCGACTAAGTAAGCAAGCATGTATCAGAAAGGGACGCTCGCTACGGAAGGTCCGTTCACTGACTCGACTGATGGCAGTACCCGAGTAAAGCGCGAGTATATCGCCAAGCCAAGCCGGGCGTGGACGAGGTACATATTCTGCCGACAAAAATGGAATAATTGTTAATCCACTGTCTCGGTCGCCACACGGACCGCGCATTCGAACGTCGACGTTGAGCTTGCCGATTTTCTGAAGTAGTAACGTTAAGAAAAGGACCATGGTGAGTCTTTCAGGACGTGTAGAGCAAAATCAAGCATGACAGATATTCTGGACTTGCGTCTGCGCGTAGACCAATGCTGTGGAAGATTGCCACCTACGTCACATGAACGCCATCTCTCTTCAGCGAAGAGTCTGGGGACGCCGTATTGGCTTTTAGTTTGAAACCTATATTTGGTGGGTTTTACATTATAACTTACGTCCTATGGACATATGTTGTTTCGAAGCACCAGCACTTGGTCTCTCGAAGACCTGTCGTTTACTGGTACGATGAGAGCGCTAAAATGACGAGAAGCGTCATATTGACCGTAAAATAATTTTCCAATTGTAACTTGCGTGTTATGGAAGTATGCCGTTTCAAGGCAAAGGCACATTAAAGATTCAACAAAAAATACATTTTGCATCGTACGATTTGTAACAACTAAATGTTGGTTAACAAAATATCTGTGATTAAAGCCTTCAGTTGAAACATAGAGACAGGATCGGATGCTGCGGAAGTTCCGTGCAGAGCGATGGATAGAGACACAGAGTTACAAAGTGGTGCATGATGTGTTGCAGGCTAGCGTCTTATTAAAAAACCAACTTTTTTAAAATCACCTTCACGTTTTCTAAGAGGTTTCTTAAAAATTTAATACAGATAGACCTGTGTGTGTGTGTGTGTGTGTGTGTGTGTGTGTGTATCAACCGATTCAACCGATTCCAACCTAACTTGGTACACACATTCTTTACTGTCAGACGACAGTCGCAGTTGGTTAAGAAATACATAGCTCTCATAGTTCAGGGGATACGACATCACACACAACGGGATGCGTGAAAATCTGCCTCATCAAGCATGAAGTTTAAATTTACAACTTCTGTGCTGCTAACTCTATGCGTAATAAGTTTCGGAGATGGTATCCCATAGCATAGCTAAATGCACCTACAAAATTATATCATGGTATCATACACACTTCAAGAGCACACATTAGCAATTCATTGTGCAGATAGGATCCAAGTATGCCGATTAATGTACGTACGCAAACGTGCCATTGTACAACACATAGTTCAAGATATATCACGCCATCAGCATGGAGCTGCGTGAAAAAATAGCGCCTCAAGCGTGAAGTTTTAATACATTTATTCTTAACTGCTAAGACACTTGTAGAGCTGAATCAACTGAAGGAAATCGCTCACATCTGGCAGCACTTTTGACTACTTTCAACTTCGAAGCACAAACGGTTGTAGGCGAAAATAATGGCTGTCTATAGAGCAATGAAAAAGCGTAGGCATAGAGACGATTACAAAATTGCATTCTAGATACGTGAAGCAAGTGCGCCCAGCGTTTAGAAACAGTCCAGGATGTTTGTACTATTGTTCCTGTGGTGTCACCGCCAGACACCACACTTACTAGGTGGTAGCCTTTAAATCGGCCGCGGTCCGTTAGTATACGTCGGACCCGCGTGTCGCCACTCTCAGTGATTGCAGACTGAGCGCCGCCACACGGCAGGTCTAGAGAGACTTCCTAGCACTCGCCCCAGTTGTACAACCGACTTTGCTAGCGATGGTTCACTGACAAAATGCGCTCTCATTTGCCGAGACCATAGTTAGCATAGCCTTCAGCTACGTCATCTGCTACGACCTAGCAAGGCGCCATTACCAGTTACTATTGATACTGAGTCATGTACCGTTAAGAGCGACGCTCGTCATTAATGGATTAAAGTTAAGTATTCCACCAGCTACGCCCGTTTTTGTAAAGTCTAATTTCCTTGTCTGTTCCAGACCTCACGCCAGCCTGCGCTTTTCGGCTTCCTCTCATACCCGGTGTTGGCTCTCCTGACAACCCACAACAGTTTCACAACAAAAAAGGTGTTTTTACGAACACATGGAAATGAATTTTTTTTATAGTGGACTAAAAACACACCTCATTGTTTTTCTAGTAGAAAATTGGCAACATGGTTACTGGGGCCAATGCCTGGTTTGTCAGTTAGTATTCTATAAATATTGGATATTACGCAAATGAAAGTGCGTTTTCTCACAGGAATGTATTGTTCTTTTGGCGTTATCAACAAGGGGATTTTCATTAGTTGCAGAAAGATAATTTGAACTCTCTTGTATGGTCTTGTATTTCACAAGTTCTAAATATTTTCATATGAATCACCTGAATACAAATGACAGCTCCGCCAATGGACTGCCCTTTTTTGCCTTTTCTACGCGATACTACGGCCATGTTTATTTGCGCATATCACTGCCATAACACTGTTGTCACTTCAGTGTACGTAATCATGTATCAAAAAAGAACGCTCGCCACAAAAAAAAAAAAAAAAAAAAAAAAAAAAAAAGGTTCAAATGGCTCTGAGCACTATGGGACTCAACTTCTGAGGTCATTAGTCCCCTAGAACTTACAACTACTTAAACGTAACTAACCTAAGGACATCACATACATCCATGCCCGAGGCAGGATTCGAACCTGCGACCGTAGCGGTCTCGCGGTTCGAGACTGCAGCGCCTAGAACCGCACCGCCACTTCGGCCGGCTCGCCACAAAAGATTCATTTGCTGACTCGACTGATGACAACGACTGAGTAAACTGCAGGTGTATCGCGCCAAAGTTAAGGCGGTCTTGAAGGGGGTATTGTTCCCTTCGAGAAAATGGAACACTTGTTTATACACTGTCGCGGCCGGATTGCTTATTCGTTGCCAGGCCGGACACTGACTGTATTGTCTCGGCCCAGCTCTCGATGGATCTAGTACGACCTAAAGGGCCGTTAACACCCCACAGTAGAACTGCCAGTGACGTAGCTGGGCTAAGACGCTGGGCTCGTGTACAGAGTTGCACGCCCAGTACCCCGGCAGCCGGGCCGTGGGCAGAGGGCAGCCAGCAGGCGTAGCGCCACGCCGCTTATGATCGGCTGTGGCAGTCTCGCCGTGAGTCAGCGCGGCGCAGCGCGGCGGCTGCCGTGGGCGGCGCCGGATCTCGCCTATACGGCGGCCGCTATTCGGGGTCGGCCCGCGGTACAGGCAAGGCGGGCAGGCGCCACGCCGTGTCAAGGTCGCCCTGGCTCCAGGCAACTCGCGCGCCCATCGCGGTCCACGCCACGCCGCAGCCGGCCCAGGAGCGGAAGTCACGCGTACAGGGCAACGCGGGACCGAGCAACAGTAGGTCGCTGCTACGATGCGGTAGCTGGAGGCGGCAGAAGCTATCATCGTTCAGCAACTGCGGGACAGGCCGGGGCGCACAGCTTCCAGTCGCGAGAGAGTGCGCCGACATCGAAATCTGCATCCGTACGTCTTTTTCTTCTGCTGTCAGACTACTAAATGGTTAGATGTGGCTCACCAGAACTTCTGCACGAATCTCTTCATAGCAGGGTACCACCACCCGCCTATGGGGCCGAGGACGCTAACTCACGTCTGGTGCTCGACCAGGAGGTAAGCTTGTTCGAATCTTGGTGGTGGTTTGGTCGGCAAGTGGAGGACAAGTACTAGTGTATAGTCTATGGTCACCAGTCTTTACACTGTGTCCTGGACTTAGTTCCAAACCCTCTCTTACAGTGACACTGTTGGTAGAGATCCATCCTTCAGATGGAGCCTGCGGGCATGAACTCGGAAAATCTTTCGAATAAGGCGACTGAACCTGCCCTTCAGAGTCTCCCAGCCATTTGTGCCATACGACTTTACTTTTTTTGGCACTTACACCCAACGTTCGCCATTATTTTTTTAAAATAAATTTCAATCCCTCTCTTTCTCTATAGTTATTGACTTACACGGTTCTGGAAATCTCAAATTGACTCCGTATTTTTAGATTTTCAAAAGGCATTCGTAACACCCCACCCATCACTTATCTGGTTTTGGCGTCTGTTCGCCCCAGCTAATTGACTAATAGATCAACAGAGAGTGCAAAAACTGCCGCAATATCGAATAATGCAAAGAAAGTAATAAGGCCCTGAGACTCCTGACTGAACTGGGATGGCAGTGTTGACATTGATTCAGAATTGATCCCTTTTAATTAAAAAGGGGTGCACATTGATGTTATATTCAGCTATTGAACACCAGATGGAAATGTTGAACATAAAATTAATTAAGAAAGTGACTTGGGATTTCAACTAATTGATTGAGAACAGATGCAGTCGATTAGCACAAATTTATTTTAACTCACTACCTTCAATCACCACATTACATGACTCTCCTAACAGGCAGTGGGAATAAATTGCGTTTACGTGGAGTAAAGCGCTATAAATCAAAATTAATTCCTATCAACTGATTCAGGCGTAATGCGAAGTGCGAGAAGAATTCTACAATACACGGCCCATGAAACCCTTGTGGAAACTTTGCCGACGTGATCCAACAAATTAATCAGTGGCCTAACTCAAGCCAGAGCGGGAGCAATATCACCGAATTCAGCGTAGTGTGGCGGCGGCGTCGTGCGGACGTCGGCCGACCTCGTGGTGCTGCAAGGCTGCGCTCTTCTATTCACTCTTAGCTATCTTGCTTAGTACATAGCTGAACGAAAACTTTGTATCTCCAAGCTCAATCGTTCCGTATGCTAAGTCCTAAACTGCAGAGATGTTCGTTCACTCTCTCACGCAAGCTGAGTAAAGAACGCAACGTCCGCACTCTAGGTAAGCTGGGTACAGAAAAACCTCTACGGAGACTTCTGCCAGTCCGCTCTTCGCCTCGGTTTCCCCCCACCAAAATCACTTACGCCAATTGCAGCGCCAGGCGCGTTAATTATGCGTCGCTTCCCAGCGCCGACCAGTGTCTGCTCTGGGAAGTGAACAAATTCCCACAAAATTTCCCTTCCTCTCAACTTCTGCTATTTAGCTCCTCCCAGGCCAGCCATCAAGGTTAGCATCTGCATAAAACACCAATTTCTCCGAAATTCTGTCTCCCAGGAGAGTACTTCAAATTCCTTGGTCCTACCTTCCCATCAGAGGCTGGCGTATTTCATTCTGTCGCTCTCGACCTGATTTACTTCAGACTCTGGGGACCGTGAATTCAGCGTGAAGTTGCTGTAGTCACACGCATATTTCGGCCTCTGTTACCGCTCCACTGTAGCTTTGCGCGCCTTTCTCGCATGTTTCACTAAAAATGGGATGACGGACATTTATCAACAGGTGTAGAAGTTCTCCGTCTGCTTCCCGGTACACCAGCATGGGGTCAACCACCCCCTCACTGTCACCCATCTTAAGGCAGCTGGAGGCCGCTCCCTGTTACTGCTTTCTTAGCGTTTGAGCCACCCTAAGCTGCTTATTGTCGCTTTCCTTCGCCGCTCCCCAGCCGCACGCCACGGTCAACTCTGAATACTTCCCTGGGATGAACTAGCCTAAATCGACGCGTATCCACAAAGTTTTCATGTCACGTGAATTGCTTTAAAACCATCACCCAACATTAATTATTCCAATACGTCCATACTATACCCTCTACAAGATGCACTGTGCCTTGTCAGTCATTTTTGTTCAGCCCTACTGTTCGCTCACGTGAGTTCGGTGATCTTTAATGACTTCATGTAAGGGGCATAGCTGTTGCCATCTTACACTTTTGAGACTGCTCCTCACCATCAACTTATAACACAGTTGCTTACCCATGGAGTATCGTCTCGGCTCTGCTAGTAGTTTCCTGTTGGAAAGATTACAGTTCGCAGTAACTGAACAAAAGTCATCGAGTACAACAAAAGCGGTATTCAGTGTTCCCAATGAAGTGTTATAGACCCTCTTCTATTCCTAATCTACATAAACAATTTAGGAGACAATCTGAGCATCCATGTTTGAATGTTTGCAGATGATGTTGTCATATGCCGTCTATTACTGTCATCAGAACATCAGAACCCATTGCAAAATGATTTAGACAAAATATCTGTATAGTGTGAGATGTGGTAATTGACCATAAATAATGAAAAGTCTGAGGTCATCCACATGAGTGCTAAAAGGAATTCGCTAATTTTCGGTTACATGATAAATGACATGAATTTAAAGACTGTCGATTCAACTAAATATCTAAGAATTAAATGAATTAGTATGACACACAAATGTCATACTAACAAATGTAAACCCACCTGATGATGGACTTTAAACCTTTGAAACGCATCGTTGAGATAAATAAACAGTGACTGGTAACAGTAAACTTGTTGTTTCATTTAATGTTAATAACAGTCACGGTAAAGCCTAACCTAAAATGTTCGCATTGAAATCAAACAATTACTATTATGGCAACTTAAATTGGAACTATCATATAGAGAATGTTGTGGGGAAAGCAAACCAAAGACAGCGTTTTATTGGGTTTTATTGGCAAGACTCTTAGAAGATGCGACAGGTCTACTAAAGAAACTGTCTACACTATGCTTGTCTGTCCTCTGCCAGAGTAGTGCTGACTGGGATGAGATTCTTACCAGACACGATTGTCGGAGGACAACGAGAAAGTTCGAAGAAGACCAGCTCGTTTCGCATTATCGCGAAATTGGGGAGAGAGTGTCACGGATATGATATGCGAGCTGAGTTGGGAATCATTATAACACCGGCGTTTACGTTGCTGCGAGACCTTTTCACGAAATTTTGATCTCCTGTGTTCTTCTCGGAATGCGTAAATATTTTGCTGATACCCATCTATGCAGGGAAAAATGGTTGTAGAAAAATAAGAGAAATCAGACCTCACACGGAAAGGGTTAAGTGTTTCATTTTCCCGCATGCTTTTAGAGAAACTGTGTGAAAGTAGTTTTATGAGCCCTCGACCAAGCACATAAGTATTAATTGAAGAGCTGCCATGCAGATGTGGATATATTTTCTCCCTCTAATATTAATTAAGCTTCCAGTAATTTCTCATAGTCAACGATATTGTATCCTTTCATCTAATTTTGCTCATTACATTATATTTATTTATGCTGCCAAGTTTTCCACTAACAAAACACTAAGTAAAAATTTCAATTTTCCTGTAGATACTTGCGTCGTGGGCTAACAGCTTCACAGGGCTACATACTCCATCTGCTAGCTTAGTTACAGGCACTGATGAGCCAATCATTATGGCCGCCTGCTTAATAGCATGTTGTTCCACCTTTGGAAAGCAATCCAGCAGCGATTCCTCAAGCCTTTGGTTGGTCCCCAGAGGTATGTAGCACCAAATGTCTCTGCACTGGTCATGCAATTGCAATCACCCTACAGTATCCCAGGAGTATTCCATCGGTTTTAGATCATGTGAATTTGGAGGCCAGTATATCAACATGAATTCACTACCATGCTTCTCAAATTACTGCAACACGGTTCAGGCCTTGTGATATAATTCTGCTAGAAGATGCCATCGCGGTCGGGGAAGACAAGCTTGAAGGTAAGCAGGTAGTTCGTAACAATGTCCACATGAACCACATCTCCCTTGATCTCTTCTACAAGTATCATTGAAGCCCACGTTAATAGCCCCTATAGCGTAATACTGTCTCCACAGATATGATTCCGCTCTGCATGTTTCGAGCAGCTGTTCCCCTGGATGACGACAAGAGTAACAATATTAGTGATTCGCCCGACCAGGTGAAACGTTTCCATCGATCCACGATCCAACCTGCAGTGCCACTACGATCAAAATTGACTACGTTGTTGGGTCGTCTGTTGCGGACCCCACTCCTCCGAAACACTTTTGCCTGCACTAGCGTTCTCCGCGTTGTCAGATCTGGCCCATATCGCGCCTATCCTACTGTACACAGCGGGAAAGCCTCTAGCCCCCAGGATCTGCAGTAACACGTGTTTTCACCGTCCTTCCGCCGCTTTCCATGAATTCTCAAAACAGTAGCAAGTGAACAGCCGCCCAGATTCGACGTTTCCGTTATACTCGTTCCCAGTCGCTGGGCCATTAACTGCCCTTTAATAAAGTAGTGGATTCCACTATTTTCTGTCCATATCGTCGCTAGATTGATTCCCCATTCGTTTAGTCTCCCCTTATGTAATGGAAATTATTCTTGAGAACGTGAGACCACAGTTTGTGTTCGATGTCGCGATCCTTCGAGAGTATCGCAGATAAGTTCTAAGAACTGAAAGCAAGCATGTAAACAACTATCGGCGCAGCAGACATACGACGGATCTGCTTTCCCCATGTGAGGCGGGGGAGATCAAAGACGTACCACGAACATCTTACCCGTCCTCCACGGCACGTATCAACTACAAACCACTTCAATAACATAATGATACAACTGGAGGATGGAATACATCAATGAATGCAAAGTGCGGTAAGGTCGACAAGGCGGTTGGGAACAGGAGAGGTCCTGTGACCTCAGCTTTGAAATCGCGCCATACGTTTTGTCCGACCAAAAATGTCATTCATACTTATTTAATGGGAAATTTTATCCTCTTTATTTTCACATATAGTCAACATTCCAGAGAATCGTGTCGTTTCCGAGTTATAAGCGAAAAACCAAAAGAAGTCCCATGTTTAGTGGGTTGCTCTATTTCTTCACCAATTCAAAGGCCGAAATTTTTGTAGAACTTTAAAAATTCGGATTCACCACTCTCATAAACATTCAGAAGGCTTGTCAAAACACTTCCACAAAACTTTCCACTGTTTGGTTTTTCTGACACCACTTGACTGGACTATAAATATGGGTTCTAAAAGCATACCGTGAGAGCTATGAGCACTTGTTCAGTGGAAAAGGCGTGTTTCGCACCGTGTAAAATAATCAAGTGAACATAGTTTTTAAGGTATACACTTTAGATCCGATGTTTACTAGACGTTCTTGCTTGTAATGGTCGTTCCTGTCATATCCCAGAGTATTGACCATTCCTCGTCGGACACCCTGTATATACACTGAAGCGCCAAAGAGACTGACACAGGCATGCGGTTTCAAAGATACGTAAACTCGCAGAATACGGCGCTGCGGTCGGCAAGGCCTATACAGGGTGGTCGGAAATTCCCGTTACAAACTTCTACGATATGTAGAGGGTAGTGAGTACATAATATTTTGAATAGGAACTCACGTCCGGAAACGTATCGTTTCCGTTCTACGACAGTTTCAATGCAGATGATTATCTCATCCTCACCCACGTGAGGAATGTGCTTAGGCGAGACCCAGTACAATCGTTGCAATCCATTTGAATAGAATACTGACTCTTTCCGTTACTACTTACGCATCTGCATTACAACTTACACCTTTTGGTTTACATTAGTCGACAACATCAAGAACCCTGCATCTACGATACCAGCCGCAATCTACCGATGCATTACAACAGCGGCTCTATATGGCGACCACCAACGTTGTTATACACATTGTACTTCCGAAATATGTTCTGGTACACTCTCTCCATCCCACCTGGTGTCTTTTCAGTGTCTTGTGCAGCGGCTAGAACTCGTGCCAGCAGATCTTCCTGTGTCTCTACAGCTGTTTCATAAATTAGGCTCTTCATACGACTCCACAAGAAGTAGTCCATAGGGGTTAAATACGGCGATCGCGGCGGCCACGTGGTTGGACCACCATGGTCTATCCATCTTTCATCATACCGTCTGTTGAGATGTCTCCGGACAGCCAGTGAAAAGTGAGATGGTGCTCCATTATGCTGAAACCCCATTTCCTGACGGACATTCAATAGCACAGCTTCCAAGAACGGGTCCATTAAGTGTCGTAGGAAGACTAAGTATATGGGACCCGTGAGCTTGGATGGAAGGAGACATTTCTCTTGCCCAAAGCAGACGTTGACGAGGTATTCTGAACTGAAACTGTCGTAGAACGGAAACGACACGTTTCCGGACATGAGTTCCTATTCAAAATGTTATGTACTCACTACCCTCTACATGTCCTTGAAGTTTTTAACGGGAATTTCCACCACCCTATATAAGACAAGAAGTGTTTGGCGCAGTTGTTAGATCGATTACTGCTGCTACAATGGCAGTTTTCCAAGATTTAAGTGAGTTTGAACATGGTGTTATAAACGGTGCACGAGCGATGGGGCACAGCATCTCCGAGGTAGCGATGAAGAGGGGATATTCCCGCACGACTATTTCGCGAACGGACCTTGAATATCGGAAATCCGGTAAAACATCAGATCTCCGACATCGTAGCTCCCGGAAAAATATCCTGCATGAAGGGAACCAACGACGGCCGAAGAGAATCGTTCAAAGTGACGGAAGTGCAAACGTCGGCAAACTGCTGCAGATTTCAATGCTGGGCCATCGACATGTGTCAGCGTGCGAACCATTCAACGAAACATCATCGATATGGGCTTTCGGAGCCGGAGACCAACTCTTGCCCTTGATGACTGCACGACACAAAGCTTACTCCCCGCCTGGGCCCATCAACACCGACAGCGAACTGTTGTTGACTGGAAACATGTTGCCTGGCCGGACGAGTCTCGGTTCAAGTTGTATCGAGCGGATGGACGTGTACGGGTAGGAAGACAAGCTCATGAATCCATGACACTGCATGTCAGCAGGGGACTGTTCTCACTGCTGGAGGCTCTGTAATGGTGTGGTACGTGTGCAGTTGGAATGACACGGAACCCCTGGTGCGTCTAGATACGACTGTGACAGGTGACAATCACCCTGTCTGAACACCTGCATCCATTCATGTCCATTACGCATTCCGACGGACTTGAGAAACTCCAGCAGGACAATGAGACACCCTGCACGTCCAGAATTGCTACACAGTGTCTCCAGGAACAGTTTTCTGAGTTCAAACGCTTCCGCTGGCCACCAAACTTCCCAGACATGAACATTTATTGAGCATATCTGGGATGGTTTGTAACGTGCTGTTCAGAAGAGATCTCCACCCCGTCGTACTCTTACGGATTTATAGGCAGCCCTGCAGGATTTATGGTATTAATTACCTTCAGTACTACTTCAAACATTAGTCGAGTCCATGACACGTCGTGTTGTTGCACTTCTACATGCTCGCGGGGCCCCTTCACGGTGTTAACGAGGTGTACCAGTTTCTCTGGCTCTTCAGAGTATAAAGATGTTCGCCTTTCTTTGGGTCACCCTAAGCTCGTGTACAGTATTCATTAGACTGCATTCAGTTATCGTTTGCAATCTAATTCGCACCGAGGCTGCTAACATTGAGTTTCGCTATCCAAGTTTACTCGCTGCACACGCGTGTTAGAGCTGCGGGCTCGGGTCTACGGCGCCTGGTCGCTGCCGCTACTGCTGCTGGTGATGAGAGCGGTGCTCGCGTGACGGGGCTGCCGGTCGTGATTGCGGAGCGCTGCCTTCCCAGAACAGCCACAGCTCGTAATGGCGGCAATTTGTAGCCCGCGAGAGCGCGCCACACTCACAAAAAGCCTGCGACGCCGGTAGCCGCTGATCAGGGAACCACTCTGCCTTCCCGCGTTCCCCCGCTCCTCCAGAGAAAGCTCGGGAGAGTCAAAAGTCCCAACCACAACTCCCGCGGCCGCTGCAAAGCAGCCCAGCGAGGGGCAGTAACTACACGATAAGGAGTTCCCCGCACTTTCTGTATTCGTTATAAATGATTATAGCAATGAAGTGTGGCATAGTCGTGATGTGCTTTGCATCTACATGTAACGTCTACGAATGACTGAAGAGCTTCAGAGACTATACCCTTTATTACGAAACTTAAACACCACTCAAGGATTATGTACACCAAAAAGCCAAAGAAACTGGTACACCTGCCTAAAGTCGTGTAGGCACCACGAGCACGCAGAAGTGCCGCAACACGACTAATGTCTGAAGTACCGCTGGAGGAAAATAGCACCGTGAATACTGCAGAGCTGTCCATAAAACCGTATGAGTACGAGTGGTGGAGATCTCTTCTGAACAGCACGTTGCAGGGCATCCCAGATATGCTCAATAACGTTCATGTCTGGTGAGTTTGGTGGCCAGTGGAAGTGTTTAAACTCAGAAGAGTGTTCCTGGAGCAACTCTGTTGCAATTCTGGACGTGTGGGGTGTCGAATTGTCCTCCTGGAATTGACAAAGGGCATCGGAATGCACAATGGACATCACTGGATGCAGGTGACCAGACAGGATGCTTACGTAAGTGTCACCTGTCAAGACTCGTGTCTAGACGTATCAGGGGCCCCATATCACTCCAACTGCACATACGCCACACCATTCCTCAGCCTCCATTAGCCTGGACATTCCCCTGCTGACATGCAGAGTCCATGGATTCATGAGGTTGTCTCCGTCCCCGTACACGTCCATCCACTCGATACAATTTGAAACGAGACTCGTCCGACCAGGCAACATGTTTCGTATCATCAACAGTGCTATGTCGGTGTTGACGGGCCTAGGGAAGGCGTAAAGCTTTGTGTCATGCAGCCATCAAGGGTACACGAATAGGCCTTCGGCTCTGGAAGCTCATATCGATGATGATACGTTGAATGGTTCGCACGCTGACACATGTTGATGGCTCAGCACTGAAATCTGCAGGAATTTGCGGAAAGGTTGCACTTCTGTCACATTGAATGACTCTCTTCAGTCGCCGTTGGTCCCGTCCTTGCAGGATCTTTTTCCGGCCCAGTGATGTCGAAGTTCTGATGTTTTACCGGATTCCTGATATTCATGACACCCTCGTGAAATGGTCGTTCGAGAAAGTCCCCACTTCATCTACTTCGGAAATGTGTCCCATGGCTCGTGCGCGGACTATAACATCACTTTCAAACTCACTTAAGTATTGATAACTTGCCATTGTAGCAGCATTAACCGATCTAACAACTTCCAACTGCGTCAGATATTTATTGTATTATATAGGCCACAGCCCCGTATTCTGCCTCTTTACATACCTCTGTATTTGAATACGCATGCCGATACCAGTTTCTTTGACGCATTTGTGTATTATGTTAAGCCTGCTCCGTCTAGCCGACTGCTGCCTATAAGGCTGTACGAGGAGTGGTCTGTCATGCAGGCTGTAACAAAAATGTACGGCACAAATTACGGAACACACTTTTCACATATAGACGCAGAAATTATGCTACATGAACATGGGACTGGAAACGCTTTGTTGCCATGCTGCAACCCTTTCCTCCAACTAATTAATCATAGGTAACACACAAGAACAGAACGTTAGAATAGTGGGGAACATGCACTCTTGTTGACGTCTGGTTACGTTGTGCAGCCCCCAGTTTGTTGTTTTCAATGTCTGTGCTGCCACGTAACGTACGTCATTGCTTGTTTACAGCCAACATCAACTGTTCCAGAAATCAATACGAACGTTGGAAGCACACGGGGTACTACGTAGAGCTTGAAATGTCTCTGTTGGATTCCTTTCGTGTTAATTTCTTAAATCTGTTGTCATTTACGGCATAAATTCCTCTTCTAAATTTACTGTGGCGTTTCTGACTATCTGGGAGGAGACTGAGTAGTGGAACGTGTTACTTTTACACATAAACAAGAACGATCTGTCAGACTACCACACTTTAAAACACAGTTTGTATGTAATTCATGTCACACAGTCTCATACGGAACTTACATCCACTTTCTTTTATATACTGTATATGATAAGATACTGTCACCCCCTTCCCTTCTGTGTGAGAGGCTGAATGAGCAAATGTATTTCTAGTTGCATGCTTGAGGGTAGCAGACAAGCCTGTCTGCTAGAGAACAGTAGGACCAACGTCGGAACAGGTACCTACGTTTTCTAAAAGCAGAGAGGTTTCTATTCTTAGTATGGTCCTGTCCGTCCCTTGTCATGTTGGTATAGGAAGCTGCCCCTCTGGCCACTTCCGTTTGTATTTGTGAGTCACCCTCAGGAAGGGACCACGGCAGTCTGTCCGCGGCGAGCGACTGAAGTGGTAAGATCTCCGGCTAAGCGCGTGTCTGCTAAGTCCGTAGGACAATGGATTTCTTAAGTTCAGCCTAACTGAAAATTTAATCACCTTTATTTCAGGTTTAGCTCTAAAATATCTAATGCTATCTTAAACTGCAACGCAGTGTAATTCGCGTGTGAAGTTCAGAATATCTTCCGGTAGTTGCTTTGTCACTACTTTGTGAGTAAAGTGGAACCACGTGTTGATCAGTAACTCTAAGATCATCAATCTTAAATGCGAATGTGCGTGAGATTATAACGTCTCGTCTTGACAATATTTTTCGATATAGTAACTTTTCTTTATGTTCAACCCACGTGGGGTGTACTTTGTGAGACCAGTACCACGTGTTTATACAGTTGTTTGACCCATGAGGTTAATAGTAAGACGATAGTAACCAGTTCGAGGTTTTTCTTTAGTAAATTGTGTTTCGATGTAATTTATTTTAATTATCAAAATTATTGTGGAGTTACACTCTTTGTGTAAACCAAGTTGACCACGTGAAGCATGTGGTGTAAGCATCAAATAGCCCTCAGCTATTCTTTTCGGGAAGATTTCACAGAGAGTTAGTATGAATTTAGTATACCAGTGTGTGGTAATTTCATGACGTACAGGATTGCGCTACGAACATAACTTCTTTGGGTGAAAATTGAATCGGTTGGTTGCCGTTAATTTCCTCTTGCTTATGTTTCAACATTCTTCGTGTGTTATTTTATGAATGCAGTGTTGTATGCAGTCTCCCAAACTTGGCTCCATATTTGATGTGTTCCGTAAAATTACAAACTCACATTTCCACAGTCCTAAATAAGGCACTAGCTTAGTTATGACTCACATTTAATATGCTGAAATTTCAATGATCAATGTTAAAATAAATTTCCAAATATAAACTGATTTATTTCTTTTTATTTAAATTCTCTTTTATATATATCACCGGTTGTCGTATGACTATTACAAGATTATAATTAAGGTTAGTCTGAAACTTCCTGGCAGATTAAAACTGTGTGCCCGACCGAGACTCGAACTCGGGACCTTTGCCTTTCGCGGGCAAGTGCTCTACCAACTGAGCTACCGAAGCACGACTCACGCCCGGTACTCACAGCTTTACTTCTGCCAGTACCTCGTCTCCTACCTTCCAAACTTTACAGAAGCTTTAATCTGCCAGGAAGTTTCATATCAGCGCACACTCCGCTGCAGAGTGAAAATCTCATTCTGGAAACATCCCCCAGGCTGTGGCTAAGCCATGTCTCCGCAATATCCTTTCTTTCAGGAGTGCTAGTTCTGCAAGGTTCGCAGGAGAGCTTCTGTAAAGTTTGGAAGGTAGGAGACGAGGTACTGGCAGAAGTAAAGCTGTGAGTACCGGGCGTGAGTCGTGCTTCGGTAGCTCAGTTGGTAGAGCACTTGCCCGCGAAAGGCAAAGGTCCCGAGTTCGAGTCTCGGTCGGGCACACAGTTTTAATCTGCCAGGAAGTTTCATATCAGCGCACACTCCGCTGCAGAGTGAAAATCTCATTCTGGAAGGTTAGTCTGGTTGGGAATTTGGTAAGCTAGACTGGATACCTGGTGAAACAGTTGCTCAGTAATGCAAGGTTAACTTCCCCACACAGCCCACAGCTTTTAACCCGCTTTTATTGTCTATCAGCACCGCTTTCAGATCAAATTAAAGCAACAACATTACACACCTGCTCCGACTAGCCGACTGCTGCCTATAAGGCTGTACGAGGAGTGATCTGTCATACAGGCTGTAACAAAAATGTACGGCACAAATTACGGGACACACTTTTCACATATAGACGCAGAAATTATGCTACATGAACATGGGACTGGAAACGCTTTGTTGCCATGCTACAACCCTTTTCTCCAACTCATTAATCATAGGTAACACACAAGAACAGAACGTTAGAATAGTGGGGAACATGCACTCTTGTTGACGTCTGGTTACGTTGTGCAGCCCCCAGTTTGTTGTTTTCAATGTCCGTGCTGCCACGTAACGTACGTCATTGCTTGTTTACAGCCAACATCAACTGTTACAGAGATCAATACGAACGTTGGAAGCACACGGGGTACTACGTAGAGCTGATCACGGACTTGGCTCGTGTAGTGACAGTGTACACAGATGCAGAGCTGGCAGGTGTCCTAAGCTCGTTTCTGTATAATTTCTGGCTAAGTTTTCGATTCCTGTATCTTATCCTTGATGACTTCATAATTTTGAAGAGTGTATTCTAGTCAACATTCTCGAGTACTTTTTCTATATGTACAACTGTTGTAAATGTGGCCACGTTCTCCTAGCGCTGATAGGTAACAACCGTCGTCACAAAACTGAAACTTCACCGCGCTGTTGTCTGACATTTCCCCTCTACTACCATGCATTCAGATGTAGCACAGAGTATGATCATCCCCAGACGCGATCGGAACTAACTTTCTCGACGATACTGATGTGACGATAATATCGCGTCATATACATTCGCTGTACGTCAGTTAACTCAACAAGCTTCATAGATTACTGTGGAATTTGACTGGTATTTTGTTATTTGAAAGGATTTTATTAATACTATTGCGTGTGTCAGGGATCAGCTGCTACAAAATAACTAGACAGAGGAAGAAGACGGATGACGAATGAAAAAATGGGAGGCACGTTGTAGCTATTAAGACGACAAGAACGTCCAAGAATATAATAGCGGTCGTTATACTTCTTTCTCTTGCTTTGCAATCTCATTTTCAAGTAAAAACTCGGGCCATTCTTTCATACCGTCTACAAAGGAGCTGTGTCAGCCATTTAAGATTTCTGAGTGTAGAAACTGCATAGCGAAGTCTAACAAATTTGTGCTCTGCGTAGTTTTGTTACATAACATCTCCAGCTTTAAATCAATGTTCGTATTAAATGCTATGTTAGCCTTCTAAAACACTACAGCAGGGAGACAGTCCCTGCATGGAAAGCGTACGCCAAACCAAGAGATCGGTAAATTCGATAACTTGTCGGCCTGGTTGTGATACATAATTTTTCAGGTCAAAATTGCCGATATTTTTCGCGGAAGTTCTTCTTTACCATGAAGCACGCCACTCAACGTATTTCAGGAAGTAGATTTGATACGAGAAGCTGGAAAGCCTGCAAAATAACCACCTGCCGTATCCTCTATTTTAGACTCAATTTTTTTACGACCAGAGTTATTTAGAAGCGGGTAAAGATGAACTTCAGACACACCGTATCCATTAAACAGGGTGGATATTTCAACGAACCGCAAAATAACTGATGATAGCCGATGTAGGGAGTGTACCAAATGAAGTCTGTTTTCTGGAAGGGCTCTGGGAAAATGTAATCTCCTAAGTACATCATATACAGACGCAAGTGCGACCAGTTCTATTGTTGCAGCGTTTCTAGCCCATATCAAAGTGGTACGGCAACACACATTGAACGAATCCAGAGTTGTTCCGCTAAGACCGTAAATGGTCGGAATAGCTCTCACGAAAGTATAAATGGATCTGCTTGGGGAACTTAAATGAGAATCTCTGGAAGAAATGTGACACTGTTCACGCGAAAACCTCGTTAGCTATAATGTGAGAACCGGCATCCGCGTAGACATGTGACATTTCAGCCATCACCCTCGTATTCCCGAGCTGGGACCATAGGAATAAGACAGTGTGGTTTCACAGGAGGAGGAGATTCGTGTTCAACACCCCGTCGACAACGAGGTCATTACAGACGGAGCACATATTAGGGAAGGATGGGGAAAGAAATAGGCCGAGCCCTTTCAAAGGAACCATTCCGGCATTCACCTGAAGGAATTTAGGGAAATAACGGAAAGTCTAAATCAGGATGGCCGGACGCGGGCTTGAACCGTCGTCCTCCCGAATCGAATCCAGTGTGCTTACCATCGCGCCACCTCACTCAGTAGTGTGGGTATAGATATTTTTCCTTCCAATGAATAGAATAAAATGGTAAATCTCTCATACTATTTCGAAGCGTTCTTCCAACACGCGCCGTATAATGTCTTGCGGAGTATAAATATATGTAAATGTACGCACGTGTGTTCAGCAGTACACAAGTTTGCTATTTCAGCATGACGTTACGTTCATCCGCCATGTAGTCTTCTCCAACACCTTCGTTAACAGAGACATCAGCCCTTTACACCGAAAGTCGACATTGAAAACTGTTTGCATGAAGTTAACCTTTCAACAAAGGCAGAGGAGCAGATATGACAGTACTCATTTACAAGTGATAAATGTGTGCATGCTTACTGGACAGGTGTCACATTCATTACGAACTTTCTCGTAGATGTCATCCACGGATTAATTAATAGCGCGTATGACTCGGCAGTTCTATTAGTTGTGTTTTGACATTAACAAGAGGATAAAACAAGTAACGGTGTGAAATGCGTTTCTATCCTGTCTACTGCTAAAAAATATCAAATTATTAATCACTAATTCGTGGTTATATTTATTGTGTTTTCCGACCTTGAGTGAAATTATTAAATTCTTTTTATTACCACAAGTCATTATCGTTAGATTTTCTGCTTATCATTATAGAAGTACATCTAGACCAGACTCAATCAGAACATGCAAAAGCGTACTATCTATAGCAAATTTATAGTAATTTTATTTCGAAAAATATTAATAAATACTATATCGATAAAAAAGAAACACTTTCTTGGTACTTAGTTGCAATGCCTCATAATGGACTAAATGGTTCAAATGGCTCTGAGCACTATGGGACTTAACATCTATGGTCATCAGTCCCCTAGAACTTAGAACTACTTAAACCTAACTAACCTAAGGACATCACACAACACTCAGTCATCATAATGGACTAAGAAGCGGAACATTGTTTAAGGAGTAAATAACGAAAATGTTTACTTAACCCGCTATCGCTGCTTGGCACGAATATAGTAACAGAAAAAGAAAATTCTCTTATGTTCGCAAGTATTACCTACTTATTCATTGGTTAACCACTCTTCAGTGTCTTAAGCCATTGATTATTATTGCATGTGATGGGGTAAGACGCTGAAAATCGATTTGTGAGTACGTAAATAATAGTCTCAGAACATAAAAGAAACGTTCCATTTTTGTTATTATAAATGTTGGAGAACATCAGAAGTCGATTGGTAATTACTGTTGCTATCGAGTAAAAAAATACTACATTGACAATTTTTTTCAGAGTAACCTTCCATCTCCTGAAAATAAACCTGGATTTTCTACGTGAAAAGAAAGGGAAAACAACAAACTTAAAGAATCTCTCCTCCCTCCCCCCGAGCCCCCCCTCCCCCTCCCTACTTGCTCGCCAAAGAATAATAGTCGTAGGCTGTACTCTTTAGGCTCAACCACATTTTACTATGAAAAGCACTATAATCGATGCGTTCCGAAGGAGCAAGCCTTCATCATCAGCATTACTCTACAAGAATCTGTTACAAAAGCGATAAGAATATAAATATTAAAAATTAGTGGTCACTTAATTTATAGCCTTGTCTTCCTAGAATGTGCTCCCACTCATTCAGACGGTAAAAAATAAATAAATAAATAGAAAATACATCAGCGCTTGCAGTTCGTTGACGTTGACGTAGACAGTGTAACGGGAACAGCTATTCGCGTGTATGTCGGTATTCCTCAAGCGAAGACATATATGCGGAACTGACCACTACCTGTGCATGATCAAGAAATCAAAGTCTCTCTCAGCAAAGTTGAAGGATCATGCACGCCCCTGAGACCCTGGGAGTGAAAAGCACTTGGATATATCCAAAGTTACGTCACGATAAATTAGGCGTATGAATTTAAACGAAGCTACCGCCTCGACAAAACAGAACTCACCGAGAGCAAAGGAATGCTAGAGTAAAACATCAGTCTTGTATTTGGCAGACTGGGCACAAACCTATTTACCCTTCACGGATAAGGTTTTTCACCGTTTTCCTTGTTTCCTTAGCACTCCCCCTTATCTTTCTTCAAAACAGTCAGATATACGAGAACAAACTGTCGAAAAAACTGGTTTGTTAGCAGAAGCACATTGTTGAGGGAAGTGTTAATCCTCTACTACTAAACGGAGGTATCCAAAAGCGTCGGATACCTCGTATTTCAGTTAATTTTCAAGTAAATATACTATGGCTTCGCGTATTAGACCAATGAAACTGATGGCTGCAAAAGCGTGCTGTACGTAAAATGTGAGCCTGTCTTTATGTTCCAAAATGGAGATATGGAATTTATGTTTGATATTGCACACTAAATATCACCGATTGTAATCTATTTCATGTCTCAGGCGCTGGAGAGAGAGAGAGAGAGAGAGAGAGAGAGAGAGAGAGAGAGAGCGGAGGTCAACCAAGATGAGAAAAATAACATATTAAAAGAAAAATAAACAAAAAGCTTCGACAGGACCCGCAACTCCGATAAAATTTACTGCGGACTACATAATAATTTCTCGTCAAATTTGCTACACTGTCATAACTTTCTGGCTTTTAATTACATGCTGACAGTCTAGGTCGTATCTCTTGAACGCGGACAACCTCGTGTAGATTACGTCGGTAGCGTGCTCAGAGCTACACGCGTAAGTGTGGTTAAGGGTCCTAACGTATCTTCTCATTTTACGCGATATGTACACACGCATTTGATTGTTTCGTTTTGTTTGAAAGTCGAATAACACTAGAAGAAATTTACAGCACTTCCATACAGGTAAGGTTGATGAGCTACTATTAAGAACGCGCCAGCCCGTGTCACGCACGGATGTGAAGTGCAGGAGTAACGATCACTGAGGTATAACTGTCTTCCTGCTTTCAGTCCCCTGTACCAAGAGGCGGGGAGGGGACGGGGTGCAGGACACCTCCTAATCCATATTTAGTAATCGGGAATTGGCGTACGATAGGAATCGTTTAATTTAAATCGGTAATATTATCGCATCTGTTCTACTGATAGTGTCCTACTTAAAATTCTTAGTTGCTGAAAAATTTACTCACAGATCGAAATCGTATATTAATAAAGTTACGCATTAGATACAGCAAAATAAACCCGCACAACCTGTAGTTGAATAGTGATTAAATTTTCGATACAATGATTCTCCTCACTTTTTAGTTCTGGTCTGGAAGACAGCTGCGACTTCTGGAAGAAGGTGTTGTTTGCCTGATGCCATTAGTAACGACAGATTGTCGCAGTTGCCCACCTAATAATGGAGGTACTACCGCAACTGTACTACCACAGAAAAAAAATGTGATTCTCCATAAAAGTTGTATTTTGCACATAAAACTGTTAGTAAAGACTGGCTTGCCACCTCACAATAAATTTATGTGTGCTGTAAGTGACGCAATGTAATTACTTGGAATATGTACATCCTCAGCTATTGCTCAAGTCCCACGTTATGTTTTTCTGTCTTCATGTCAAGGCTAAGCTTAGGATATACTGTACGATTTCTGATAGGGCTTTCACTACTGCATTGATTTACGGAAAAGGTTTATTTACACAATTTATTACAGCTAAGTCATCAAGTCGTCCGGTCGCTCGATATTAACTGAAAGCGTCCGTAGTGAGCTGTACAACACGAAACAGAAGCCATAGTTAAATGTGTGTGTTACAAATGCGAATTTTGGAGGTACTCATTGCCTACCCATCTATTCCGCTAACAATTAGAACCCAAAGAAGGGAGAGCCGCGACATTTGGCATCGAAATCATCTGACTCGATTCATGGGGGTGTAGGTGGACAGGGAGGACCGTAGTACAATCGCAACAATGAAGGGTGACCAAAATTGACTCATTAATGGAGCCGTGGTCTAGGGGTCAGTCGGCTCGCAGCCGTGCTAGCGTGCGGAGCTGCTCCGCGCGCCGTCCGACGTTCCGCTCTCGGCGGTGTTTACTTCCGCGTCGCGGTGTTTGTGTCTATCGAGTCCAGAAAATGCTTCCCTGTGTAAGATATCTACAGACAACAACATACATGAAGTTGCTGTCAAAATTCGCGAGACCATTATAGTTAACATCTATAAGCCTCCCGGCTGTCCATGGCCTCCAGAAGTACTCCAAGAATATCCCCACCCTGCTATCTACGTAGGAGACTTTAATAGTCACCATGAGAACTGGAAGTACACACGAAACGACCAGAACGGTGAATCCCTGATGAGCTGGAGTGAGGAGACTAACACCCACCTGATTTTCGACGCCAAGGACCGCGGAACATTTCGATCAGCAGCATGGAGACGAGATTATAACCCTGATTTATGTTTTGTCACTAAAAACAAAAACAACCAACCGCTAGCCGCAACTCGTGAAGTCCTGTCTGATTTCCCACATAGCCAGCATCGCCCTGTTATCTTAAAAGTCGGAATTAACATCCCAATCATAAAATCCTTTCCTCGCCCACGATGGAATTTCCAGAAGGCAGACTGGGCCACCTTTGCAGAAAACCTTGACAAGTGTCTAGGTTGGATACCCCCGACTAGGGACAACTATGACAGATTTGTGGGAGCAGTCATCGCCACGGCTAAGAGGAATGTACTCAGAGGCTACCGGAAAGAGTACATCCCTGGCTGGAATGAGAGATGCGAAGACCTGTACCAGGAATTTACCGAAACCAACAACCAAGAAATCGCGGATGAACTGTTGCACAGCTTAGACGCAGCTCGACGGGAAAAATGGATGGACACCGTGGAGAATTTAGATTTCACTAAATCCAGTAGGCAAGCATGGACCCTACTCCGTAACCTGGGAGGCAGTAAACGTAAAATAAAAGACACCCACCCGACAACCTCTAACAATGTGGCCGCACACATAGTTAGAACCTCAAGAGCACCAAGGGACAGAACACACACCACGACCGTCAAACGTGAATTAAGATCCTTAAAACAAAGGGCATCGCCTACCTCCGAATTTTCCCAGCCTATCAAAGCGGAAGAAGTTGCAGCAGCCTTGTCAAAAATCAAAAGTGGCAAGGCTCCCGGCTTCGATGGCATCCACCCGGAATTCCTACTTCACTGTGGAAAATATACTAGAACATGGCTCGCAAACTTCTTAACAGATATTTTAGAAGTGGATAATATCCCACACCAGCTTAAACGAGCAAAGATTATAGCGATACTAAAGCCAGGCAAACCTAATGACATGCCCCAAAATTACCGCCCTATCGCTCTGCTGAACTGTGTCTATAAGCTGTTGGAGCGTATCATCTACAACAGAATAAGCGGAAAAATTCTTGAAGTGGTACCGATTGAACAGGCAGGTTTTCGACCCAACCGCAGTTGCACCGACCAGATCCTCTCCCTAGCAACTCATATAGAGGCGAGCTTTCAGAAAAAACTCAAAACATCAGTAGCCTTTATTGACCTATCAGCCGCTTATGATACCGTTTGGCGACAAGGCCTGATATTTAAGTTGCTGCGGGTCATACCATGTAATAAGCTGGCCAACCTCATTGATAACATGCTCACAGATAGAAGTTTCAGAGTCATAATGGGCGACTTAAAAAGTGACCAAATGAAGCTCAACAATGGTTTACCACAAGGCTCCGTTCTGGCGCCATTGATGTTTAACCTCTACATATCTGACTTACCTGAAACCACTTCTCAAAAATTCGGATATGCCGACGACTGGGCAATAGCTGCAAGAGGCAGATCAATGGAGGCAACGGAAAACACATAAACTGCGGATCTAACAAAGCTGGGAGATTACTTCCGAAGGTGGAGATTACGGCCAAACGCGACAAAAACGGAGGTGACATGCTTTCACCTCGACAATGCCCAAGCGAAAAGAAAGCTCAACGTTCATTTCGAAAACAGGCAGCTAAACCATAATAATTACCCCAGACATCTAGGCGTCACCTTTGACAGAACCCTAACATTCAAGGAACACCTACGTAATACAGCCGCAAAACTTAAAACTCGAAATAATATCATACAGAAGCTGTGTGGGACCACGTGGGGCTCTTCCGCGTCTGTACTGAGATCTTCGGCTCTGGGACTTGTCTACACAACAGCAGAATATGCCGCACCGGTATGGCTAAACAGTAAACACACAGGCTTGATCGATGCTCAACTAAACTACACAATGAGGATGATATCAGGAACAATAAAGCCACGCCTTTATACTGGCTACCTATAGTGAGCAACATTCCCCCACCGGACCTGCGCAGAGAGAACGCTCTCTTACGCGAGTATGGAAAAGTGCTGAACAACGAGAAACTGCCAATCCATAAGGATGTTCCTGCCCTGGAGATGAACAGATTGCGCTCAAGACACCCCTCTTTAAAAAAGGCAAAAAATACGCATCCTCTCAACCCGGATTATGGCAACCTCTGTAAAATGCGGTGGAGAGAATCTGTGCCCCAAATCCTGCAGAATATGCCATGCATCAATGTCCAACCACCAGGATTCAATTTGCCAAGGAAAACTTGGACGACCCTGAATCGAATTCGGACAAACAACGGCAGATGTGCAGACAGCCTCCACAGGTGGGGTAAAATCACCACCCCGAGATGTGACTGCGGTGCGGACCGGCAGACGATTCGTCACATCGTGGAGACGTTTTGCAGGAGACCCCAATGAGTTTCTGACCGCGACTGAAAGTGCAATAGACTATGTCACAAATCTGGATGTTTGTTTGTGAACTTTTGTTTGTTATATACACTATTTTTAAACACTTTTATATCTACAACTATATGTTACACACTGTGACTACTCTTTATTTCTGTGTCTTATGATTTTTATGTGTTTTCTATATGATGTGTTATATGCCATAAGCTAAATAAAAAATAAAAGTACTAATGTACACCATGGCGCACTCGTACCGCCGAGCAACGATCAAAGTAACGTTTCAGGCCGAACATCCACGACCCAGAGCTTTCGAAGTCGAACAGTTCATACGTGAGGATCTACGTTTGAACCCCCAGGACGTAATCGGCATACATTTTTCCATCACTGGAAGTGTTGTCTACATCAAGATGTCGACGGAGGAAATTTGTAATAACATAATTCACCGTCATACCACCGGACTGAAATTTAAACACTCTGATGGACATATGGGTGCTGTCACAGTCGCCCACGCTGGATTCGGTCTCCGGACATTGCGGGTGTTTGAGCTCCCGTTCGAGGTGCCTCAGGATGTGGTCATTCCCGCTTTCCAACCATATGGCACCGTCTTGGGTCACGTCGCGGAGAAGTGGCAAACATTTACGACCTACCCCGTATTAAATGGCGTCCGGCAAATAAAAAATTGAGCTGACGAAACATGTCCCATCGTACCTGCTGATTGGCGGTGTGAGGGCCATCGTCATGTATGATGGACAGCCACGAACGTGCGCAGGATGTGGCCAGGAGGGACATGTACGTTCCGAGTGCTTACACCGCCGTTTAATACAGACGCCGTTACGTGAAGAGACCCAGGCTTCGACGATCACGTCCTTACCCATCACTTACGCCAAGGTTGCACAGGACCCCGTCGTACCAATCTCGATTGCGCCAGCAGCATCGTCAACGCCACCCGCCGCAGCACAACGCGCAGAGGACACAAGCACGGCGTCACCTCCAGTGCTCGCTTCAGGACCGTCCGGTTTGCAGACCGAAACCGATGTTCCTGTTGGAACCATGGACGTCGACCTCGGTGTCGTGCCGACGTCTGCCTTTGTCCAGATGGGTTCGGCGTCCGACGACGGGCGACCACATTCTGATTCAGAAGGCCACGTCAGAAAACAACGGTCGCCTCGCAAACACAGGAAACGACGACGAACGCCTTCCGATGACGCCCTTTCTCAGACGGCCCCGCGAGATGTCGACCTGATGTCTGACAGTGATCTCCCACATAGCGTCCAGTCACGCGATGCGGCAGCAACAGGCGCCCCTCCTGTGACGCCTACTCTCCCAGCCAGGGACGTGTCCTCGCCGTTGTCAACGAATGATGACGGCGTTCCCCCTGCCACTCATGTTGCGGAATCCACAACACCCGTTCCGGAAGTACGTGACCGTCACATGTCCACGTCGTCAGCTTCCTGGGCCGATGACGTTGAAGAAGAAGCGGAACAGACTGCCAGCGTGTCTGCACAGGAGTCCACCTCGGCGAGACTGGGGCTGGCGCCCCGCCAGTAATTATCACCACTGCGGGACCACCGGTGGGTCTCCACCTGCCGGCTACTTCTACCGCACGTTCTGCAAATACTGAGGATCGCCGCACACAGCAATATCGTATCGCCACGATGAATCTTGCCACCATTCGTGCCCCCCATAAACTGGCCATGTTCAGAGACACTATTTACTCTGCGGATGTGGATATAGCACTCTTACAAGAGGTGTTTGTGGCTGACTTCCTAGATCCCACCGGATACAACGCCCATGTTTCCCCCGCATCCGATACCGGTAGCGGCGTCGCCATCCTGCTACGCGACGGACTCCCTGCAGAGGACGTCATCTACCTCCCCACTGCGCGAGGTATGGCCCTCACACTGTTCGGCGTGCGTATTATTAATATCTACGCTCCGTCCGGCACTGGCCGCCGTCATGACCGACAAACTTTTTTTTGCCAAAAGCGTCACACCCCCCTTCACCGGTCCGCAGGACGATTTGGTACTCGGTGGGGATTTTAACACGACACAAGAGCCCGCTGACCAACTCCCCCGACATCCCCCATGTGCATCTCTCTCAGTTGTCATCGGCCGTCTCCGACTTGTTGACACATGGAAGAAGCTCCACGGAATTCAACCGGGCTATACATTCTACACCTCTCACTCGTCAAGCCGCATAGATCGCGTCTACGTTACCCGCTCCCTTGCTGATGGCACACGTCATGCGGAAGTCTGGCCCTTGGCATTTTCAGACCATGATGCGTACCTCTGTGACGTCACTCTCGCCCGACAGCAAGTGTGGCATAGTCGTGGTCTGTGGAAACTCAATGTCGCTCACCTGACCTCCTCAGACTGTCGCCGTATGGTCGAAGAAGCGTGGGCACGCTGCCACCATCGTCGAGAAGCCTATGACTCCACCTTATCATGGTGGCTCTCCTGTGCAAAGCCGACCCTCAGGAAGACTCTGATGAGTTTTGGGAAGGAATTAAAGGCGTGGCAAACTAATACCCTACACTTCTACTACACCATTCTACGTGACTGTACGACGATGCCTTTCTCGCCAGCCCGGCAGTCGATGGTCCATCGCACGAAGGCGCAGATCTCCTTGATCATGCGGCGTAACTTGGAAGGCACTGTACTCCGTTCTCGAGCTTCTAATCGAATCCCTCAAGAACGTCCGTCGATGTACCACCTCCTTCAGGAAAGACAACGACGACGACGAGCTCTGATCCAAGTCCTCACTGATGTGGAAGGGCGCCGGCACGACACCCAACAAAGCATCGGTCGTGCTCTCCATGCTCATTTTGCCGGGCTATACGCCGCCGTACCGCATTCTGCAGCACTGATCACAGAAGTCGCTCAGCTTACTACGAACACTCTTCCGGAGGATGCAGTGCATGACCTCCAAGACGACGTAACCACAGATGAAGTGGTAGATGCTATCAAGGCGGGTTCCGATAACAGATCTCCTGGACCTGACGGTATACCCATCGAATTTTATAAAAGTTTTCACTATTTGTTGGTTTCCACGTGGACGGCAATCGCACAAGAGCTGATGTCACCGATGACAGTGGTCTCGAGCGCCTTTCTAGAAGGAATTATTATCCCCGTACATAAACCGCGCGGGTTATCGAGGGTCCAGGACTATCGACCAATTACTTTGCTCAACAGCGACATGAAAATATTCACACGGCTACTGGCATCGCGACTCAAGAAGGTCGCCCGTTACGTCACCTCCTGTGACCAGACTTCCCTAGGAGGCGACAACAACATCCGTACGGCCCTTTGCCGTTACAGAGACATGATAGCATTAGCGCATCATCAGCGTCTCCCTGGCGCCTTGGCTTCACTGGACTTTAGCCAGGCTTTCGACCGTGTTGACCACTTCTATTTACGGACAGTTCTTCAGCATATGGGTTTTCCTGGCGGTATTGTAACAGTGGTTATGTGCCTGTTGAGTAGTGCAACCTCTAAAATCATGTACAATGGTCGTCTTACACCGTCCCTGGTCATCGCACGATCTGTACGACAAGGATGCCCTCTTTCCACAATTTTGTATGCTTTCGCCTTGGAACCCCTGCTCCAGGGCATGCGCCAACGTTTGGAAGGCATGGCTGTGCAAGGCCACCGTTTTTGTTGTGCAGCCTACGCAGACGACATAGTACTATATCTGCGCAGTGAAGATGAAGTACGAGCAGCACTGACATGGGTGGCGACTTACGGCGAAGCGTCGGGGAGCTGCCTCAACGTGTCAAAATCCAAGGTCCTGCTCATTGGTGAGGGCTTGCCGGAGAGATGCGCTGCCCCCCTTAGTGTCGCCCCCACCATACGGTGTCTTGGACTTGATTTCACAGCAGACCTGCGCCGCTCAGCGACCATCAATGGTAGACGCTTGCTACAGACAATCAGAGCAACTCTCGCAGATCACCGGCTACGAGCTCTCGACGTTATCCAACGCGCGCACTACGTGAACATGTATCATGCTTCCCGTATACCACACGTGACTCAAGTACTACCAGTCCCAAATCTCCTGGCGCGACGACTGTTGATGGCTTTGGGCTCCTTCGTCAGCTCGGGGTGCAGTATGAATCCCTTGCACTGCCACGAGATCGTGGCGGGGTGGGACTCATCCACGTGCCGACTCGTGTCAAGGCACTATACGTCAGCTCCCAACTAAAACTTTGGCATCGTTGCCCGCAGAGCCTTACTAGCCTCCTGCTTCACAACTTTGCACCGGCCTCCTTGTCCGCCCCAGTACTGGTATCGACCATTCCAACCCCCTTTTATTACATCCAACGATTTTTCCTGGAGTTCAGTTATATCTACCGGTCCTTACCACTTACACGTTTGTACCTCACGAAAACAGTCTCCGAATTGTTACAACAGTGCCGCCCGTCCAACCCCATCGAACGTAAATATCCACAGTACGTGTGGCGACACATATGGAAGGCGATCCATGCGCGTTTTCTCGAATCAGACGTTCAATCAGCGTGGTACATCACCGTGAATGGCAAACAAGTTAACCGAGATCGTCTGCACCGCATCCATCTCGCCGATTCATCCCTCTGCACCCACTGTGGCGTGGATGACACGGATGTCGACCGGTTCCACTGTTTCACAGCGCTAGACGTCTGGACACTTGCGCGGCGAATTTTGGCGTTTCTTACTCGCCAGACACCGGCTCAGATCGACACCCACATGCTTTTGTACCCCGATAAGACTTTCTACCCCTCCGCCAAAAATTAATTCTGTGAATTGGATCTGTGGCTACACGATCCGCTATCTTTTTATTTCTGGCTACAAGTGTACGCTAGGATATTGGACTTATCTCAACGAACGACACTGCGTCCTGATACGCAACCCACGCTATAAACAATATTTTTCCAATTTCTTACGGAGCACTTTCGATGACCCACCTAGTAGCTGGAACGTCCAAGCCCTGAGAAGCTGAAAACTGTATAAAACAATCCGAACTGAATAGATCTGCTACCCAGAACCCACGCCTACGCCATGAGAAGACACGTTTGGACGAGCTGGCATGCTGTAGGTGGATACACTTCAGGAGCTCCTGTAAGAACTGGACTTTAACTACAAGTCGCACGATGACTTAAAAAGCTTTTCCTTATTTCTTCCTCATAGTTTGTTCTTAAAGGAAAAAGAAATTTGATTTTGGCCTTGAGAAACTTTCTTTGTTCCAAAAGATTGAAAAAAAAGTAGAAAAAAAGGGGTAGCGTCTTATAAAAAAAAGGGGGTAGCGTCTTTGATTCATAATCAAAACGTCTTCGGTCCCGGGTTCGATCCCCGCCACTGCCTAAATTTTTATAAATAATCAGCATTGGCAGCCGAAGACTTCCGCCATAAGAAGTCAGCCTCATTCTGCCAACGGCCTTGTCAAAGAGGGCGGAGGAGCGGATAGAGGTTCAGGGCACTCTCTTGTCCTAGGGGTGGGAAATTGCACCTAAGGGCGGAAGAATCAGCAATGATCAACGACATGAGGATGCAGAAGGCAATGGAAACCACTGCATTAAAGACACGTAACGTGTATCCACAGGACATGTGGCCTGTAATTGAAGAAGTGTCATGATGGTATCTCCATTGGCAAAAGATTCCGGAATAGTCCCCCATTCGGATCTCCGGGAGGGGACTGCCAAGGGGGAGGTTACCATGAGAAAAAGATTGAATAAACAACGAAAGAATAACGTTCTGCGAGTCGGGGCGTGGAATGTCAGAAGCTCGAACGTGGTAGGGAAACTAGAAAATCTGAAAAGGGAAATGCAAAGGCTCAATCTAGATATAGTAGGGGTCAGTGAAGTGAATTGGAAGGAAGACAAGGATTTCTGGTCAGATGAGTATCGGGTAATATCAACAGCAGCAGAAAATGGTATAACAGGTGTAGGATTCGTTATGAATAGGAATGTAGGGCAGAGGGTGTGTTACTGTGAACAGTTCAATGACCGGGTTGTTCTAATCAGAATCGACAGCAGACCAACACCGACAACGATAGTTTAGGTATACATGCCAACGTCGCAGGCTGAAGATGAACAGATAGAGAAAGTGTATGAGGATATTGAAAGGGTAATGCAGTATGTAAAGGGGGCGAAAATCTAATAGTCATGGACGACTGGAATGCAGTTGTATGGGAAAAATGTAGAAGAAAAGGTTACAGGAGAATATGGGCTTGGGACAAGGAATGAAAGAGGAGAAAGACTAATTGAGTTCTGTAACACGTTTCTGCTAGTAATAGCGAATACCCTGTTCAAGAATCACAAGAGGAGGAGGTATACTTGGAAAAGGCCGGGAGATACGGGAAATTTCAATTAGATTACATCATGGTCAGACAGAGATTCCGAAATCAGATACTGGATTGTAAGGCGTACCCAGGAGCAGATATAGACTCAGATCACAATATAGTAGTGATGAAGAGTTGGCTGAAGTTCAAGACATTAGTCAGGAAGAATCAATACGCAAAGAAGTGGGATATGGAAGCACTAAGGAATGACGAGATACGTTTGAAGTTCTCTAACGCTATAGATACAGCAATAAGGAATAGCGCAGTAGGCAGTACAGTTGAAGAGGAATGGACATCTCTAAAAAGGGCTATCACAGAAGTTGGGAAGGAAAACATAGGTACAAAGAAGGTAGCTGCGAAGAAACCATGGGTAACAGAAGAAATACTTCAGTTGATTGATGAAAGGAGGAAGTACAAACATGTTCCGGGAAAATCAGGAATACAGAAATACAAGTCGCTGAGGAATGAAATAAATAGGAAGTGCAGGGAAGCTAAGACGAAATGGCTGCAGGAAAAATGTGAAGACATCGAAAAAGATATGATTGTCGGAAGGACAGACTCAGCATACAGGAAAGTCAAAACTACCTTTGGTGACATTAAAAGCAATGGTGGTAACATTAAGAGTGCAACGGGAATTCCACTGTTAAATGCAGAGGAGAGAGCAGATAGGTGGAAAGAATACATTGGAAGCCTCTATGAGGGTGAAGATTTGTCTGATGTGATAGAAGAAGAAACAGGAGTCGATTTAGAAGAGATAGGGGATCCAGTATTAGAATCGGAATTTAAAAGAGCTTTGGAGGACTTACGGTCAAATACGGCAGAAGGGATAGATAACATTCCATCAGAATCTCTAAAATCATTGGGGGAAGTGGCAATAAAACGACTATTCACATTGGTGTGTAGAATATATGAGTCTGGCGATATACCATCTGACTTTCGGAAAAGCATCATCCACACAATTCCGAAGACGACAAGAACTGACAAGTGCAAGAATTATCGCACAATCAGCTTAACAGCTCATGCATCGAAGCTGCTTACAAGAATAATATACAGAAGAGTGGAAAAGAAAATTGAGAATGCGCTAGGTAAAGATCAGTTTGGCTTTAGGAAAAGTAAAGGGACGAGAGAGGCAATTCTGACCTTACGGGTAATAACGGAAGCAAGGCTAAAGAAAAATCAAGACACTTTCATAGGATTTGTCGACCTGGAAAAAGCGTTCGACATTATAAAATGGTGCAAGCTGTTCGAGATTCTGAAAAAAGTAGGGGTAAGCTATAGGGAGAGACGGGTCATATACAATATGTACAACAACCAAGAGGGAATAATAAGAGTGGACGATCAAGAACGAAGTGCTCGTATTAAGAAGGGTGCAAGACAAGGCTGTAGCCTTTCGCCCCTACTCTTCAATCTGTACATCGAGGAAGCACTGATGGAAATAAAAGAAAGGTTCAGGAGTGGAATTAAAATATAAGGTGAAAGGATATCAATGATACGATTCGCTGATGACATTGCTATCCTGAGTGAAAGTGAAGAAGAATTAAATGATCTACTGAACGGAATGAACAGTCTAATGAGTACAAAGTATGGTTTGAGAGTAAATCGGAGAAAGACGAAGGCAATGAGAAGTAGTAGAAATGAGAACAGCGGGAAACTTAACATCAGGATTGATGGTCACGAAGTCAGTGAAGTTAAGGAATTCTGCTACCTAGGCAGTAAAATAACCAATGACGGACGGAGCAAGGAGGACATCAAAAGCTGACTCGCTATGGCAAAAAAGGCATTTCTGGCCAAGAGAAGTCTACTAATATCAAATACCGGCCTTAATTTGAGGAAGAAATTTCTGAGGATGTACGTCTGGAGTACAGCATTGTATGGTAGTGAAACATGGACGGTGGGAAAACCGGAACAGAAGAGAATCGAAGCATTTGAGATGTGGCGCTATAGACGAATGTTGAAAATTAGGTGGACTGATAAGGTAGGGAATGAGGAGGTTCTACGCAGAATCGGAGAGGAAAGGAATATGTGGAAAACACTGATAAGGAGAAGGGACAGGATGATAGGACATCTGCTAAGACATGAGGGAATGACTTCCATGGTACTAGAGGGAGCTGTAGAGGGCAAAAACTGTAGAGGAAGACAGAGATTGGAATACGTCAAGCAAATAATTGAGGACGTGGGTTGCAAGTGCTACTCTGAGATGAAGAGGTTAGCACAGGAAAGGAATTCGTGGCGGGCCGCATCAAACCAGTCAGTAGACAAGAAAGAAATGGAGGCAAGCGAATATCAAGCATTAAAATCGGGAGGAAAGAGTGCACACATTATAATAACAAATCTGACGTGCGATCATGCATTAGTTAAAAGTTATAATACACTGAAGAGACAAAAAAAAACTGGTATACCTGCTTAATATCGTGTAGGGCCCTCGCGAGCACGCAGAAGTGTCGCAACACGACGTGGCATGGACTCAACTAATATCTGAAGTTGTGCTGGAGGGAACTGACCGCATCAGTCCTGCAGGGCTGTCCATAAATCCGTAAGAGTACGACGAGGTGGAGATCTCTTCTGAACAGTACGTTGCAAGACATCCCAGATATGTTCAATAATGTTCGTGTTTGGGGAGTTTGGTGGCCAACGGGAGTGTTTAAACTCAGAAGAGTGTTAATGGAGCCTTTCTGTAGCAATTTTGGACTTGTAGGGTCTCCCCTTGTCCTGCTGGAAATGCCCAAGTCCGCCGAAATGTACAATGAACATGAATGGAAGTAGGTGGTAAGACAGTCTGCTTAAGTACGTGTCACCTGTCAGAGCCCTATCTAGACGTGTCAGGGGTCCCATATCACTCCAACTGCACGTGTCACACCGTTACAGTGCTTTCACTAGCTTGAAGTCCCCTGCTGACATGCAGGATCCATTGATTCAAGAGGTTGTCTCCATATCCTTTCACATCCATCCACTCGATACAATTTGAAACTAAGTCCGTCCGACCAGGCAACATGTTTCCAGTCATCAGCAGTCTAATGTCGGTGTTGATCCCAGGCGACGTGCAAAGCCTTGTGTCGTGCAGTCATCAATGTGTACACGTGTGGACCTTCGGAGCCGAAAGCCCATATCGACGATGTTTCGTTGAATGGATCGCACGCTGGCACTTGTTGATGGCCGACCCTTGAAATCTACAGCAATTTGCGGAATGGTTGCACTTCTGTCACGTTGAACGATTCTCTTCAGTCGTCGTTGATTCCGTTCTTGCACGATCTTTTTCCCGCCTCAGCGATGTCGGAGATTTGATGTTTTACGGGATTCCTGATATTCACGGTACACTTGTGAATTGGTCGAACGGGAAAATCCCCACTTCATCGCTACCTCGGAGATGCTGTGTCCCATAGCTCATGCGCCGACTATAACACCACGTTTTAACTCACTTAAAGCTTGAGAATCTGTCACTGTAGCAGCATTAATCGGTCTAATAACTGCGCCAGAGACTTGTCTTACATAGGCGTTGCCGGCCGAATCACCGTATCCTGCCTGTTAACATATTTCTTTATTTGAATACGTATCAGTTTCCTTGGCGCTTCAGTGTGTAACAACAAAGAAGCCAGTACATTGTTGAATCTAGAGAGAGGGAGAAATTCCAGAAATGTAGAGCAACGGTAGAGCACCATGGCATGTTACCCAGACTATGAGGCGTAGCAGCCTACCTTGTGCAGATGGCCGCTGGCTGCAACCCTGTCTTTCTCCATTATTAGCCTCTGTTTTCCTTTCCTGTCTTTCGACTCTTATGACTGAAATGTGGTGTCTGTCCAACTTACAAACAACTTTTGGTTCCCTGTATCTTATCGCTGCTGCCTTCAATATTTCAAAGAGATTATTTCAGTCAACTCTGTAAAAATCTTCCTCAAAATGTACGATTACTATAAACTTTAAGTTTGCCTATCTTTAATCCATCTTCTAAGCTAATCTTTGCTCTGTATTGCCTCTGGTGTTCCTACAATTGGATTTACGGAGTGAGTGGTACAGAAGTGGTTGCACCACCTGCGAAGATGTATGGGGTTAGGCTCAAAGAGAACAGAGAATGAAAGGGACAAGCCCTGTAAAATTGAAACTTCGTGATTGACTTTGGAACCGAGCAGTGCTTGTATCTTCTTAACGTTTGTCTGATAATAGTGAATAGTGAATCAAATGGCGCGCGACATTCATCTGAATCCTTCAATAAAATTCTTCAGGGTATCAGACCGCATCGTCATAATTTAAAATGCGCCAACGTTTCGGCCAGCGTTGCAGCTAACCTTCATCAGGGCCTTACGTTAACGTGAGCGGTCTGATACCCTGAAGAATTTTATTGAAGAAGACAACGGCCGCGGAAGCCTACGCTTAAATTCATCTGAATGTTAAGGGGAGCGGTCGCTGCTTTCTTTGCAAGTGAACGTGCATTTCATCAATTATAAAATATTATGAAACAGAACAATAACCAAAGTACACTTAGTGTCATGGAAAACACACATGATCATCATCATCATCATCATCATCATCATCATCATTTAAGACTGATTATGCCTTTCAACGTTCAGTCTGGAGCATAGCCTCCTTATAAAATTCCTCCACGATCCCCTATTCAGTGCTAACATTGGTGCCTCTTCTGATGTTAAACCTATTACTTCAAAATCATTCTTAACCGAATCCAGGTACCTTCTCCTTGGTCTGCCCCAACTCCTCCTACCCTCTACTGCTGAACCCATGAGACTCTTGGGTAACCTTGCTTCTCCCATCCGTGTAACATGACCCCACTATCTAAGCCTGTTCGCCCTGACTGCTACATCTATAGAGTTCATTCCCAGTTTTTCTTTGATTTCCTCATTGTGGAAACCCTCCTGCCATTGTTCCCACCTACTAGTACCTGCAATCTTCCTAGCTACTTTCATATCTGTAACCTCAACCTTGTTGATAAGGTAACCTGAATCCACCCAGCTTTCGCTCCCATACAACAAAGTTGGTCGAAAAATTGAACGGTGCACAGATAACTTAGTCTTGGTACTGACTTCCTTCTTGCAGAAGAGAGTAGGTCGTAGCTGAGCGCTCACTGCATTAGCTTTGCTACACCTCGCTTCCAGTTCTTTCACTATGTTGCCATCCTGTGAGAATATGCATCCGAAGTACTTGAAACCGTCCACCTGTTCTAACTTTGTTCCTCCTATGTTCACACATCCGTAAAATCAACTTCTGCTGCTGGATAGACCCCTGCCGCTGCAGGTTCGAGTCCTCCCTTGGGCATGTGTGTGTGTGTGTGTGTGTGTGTGTGTGTGTGTGTGTGTGTGTGTTGTTATTAGCACTGGTTAGTTTAAGTTGTGTGTAAGTCTAGGGATCGATGACCTAAGCAGTTTGGTCCCTTAGGAATTCACACACATTTGAACATTTTGCTGCTGGATATCGTTCGATACAGTGTTCTCTTCCCTGTGCGTTGTTACATGCTTGGATCCTCCTTTTTATTCTTTCTACAATGTGGTCGACGCGTTGTCTCTCAACTCTGTCATGCATTCCGACAGAGCCCCTTCTGAGGTCATCCGGTTTGTAACAAGGGTTCCTGAGACGAGACACAGCTGATTTCAACTGGTTTTTAGTATTCTCAGCAGGCCCAAACGTCGAGATGGAAGCACCAGCTTTGACCATTCAGAATTCCTGAGGCGAAACGTTGGTGGTTTTAACTGGTACCAACCATTCACAAACGGGTCTTTAGTATCCTCGCTGGACCCGGACATTGACTTAGAGATGGAAGCACTGGCATTGCCCATCCACAGTTGTTTGGTTTCCCAACCGCACAATGGGCGGTACGGACTTGGCATCAATTGACAAGGTCCTTTGGTGACGTAACTAATAGGGAACTATGAGCGCTTTCCTCGACCAGTGATCTTGACGTTCGCGAAGGTTTCCGATCTCCGACGTTATTTTCACAGGTAGTCTCTTGCTTTTGGTTTTTCTCTCGGTTAGGTTTTGTGGCTTTGTCCGCACGCTGTTGATGTTTCTTGGCTTTCAAAGTTTGGATTACTCTCCGTTTGGACTTTCGGAAGTGTGTAGGCCTACTGTTTCTGCCATCGACTACTCACTGTTCCTAAGAAAAATCCTCATGGTCTTTCCCAACCTGGGTAGTGCGTTACTGAAGGGTTCATACTGAAAACCATCAAATTCGGTTGATTTCTGCCTCCTGCGGGAAAATTTTCACGAGTAAGACGCGGAGAGTTTGTGCGCCATCTTACAGAATGACGAACCAACCACCTAAATGTTGTTTTAGAGCTGGGAATATGTTCGATAATCCTGTCCTTATTCTCCACAGCCCTCAAATTACCCTCAGTTGCAGACGTCTGACTTTTGTACTCGAAACTGGTCCAAAATATGAGTCCACTCCTGTGATTTATCAGCTGCTACAGGACGTGTGTGGAGGTGGTTAAAGGGATAGGGTGAGCTAGGCAAAATTGCATTTCGAACAAGGATTTAGGAGGTAGTTCTAAAATTTGCACAGAAGGGGATATCAATGCGACATTTCTGTAGGTAAGGAGAGGTAGATACGAATGCATGATACACAAGTCAAAGTGGTTTCATAATACGGAGATGAGGGTAGCGGAGCAGATGCGAAAATCATGCATCGCCAGTCTAGGCGAGGATATGGGTTGCCGCTGCGTTCCTCAGACCTGTTACAAAGTATCTATGACACGTTGTTCACTGTGGTAAGTGCTTGTGCTGTGTGATTTTGGATTTGTGTTATCATGGATGAAGGGAAGGGTAAGGGTGGAACCTGGCGGCACATAGCCTGCTTTTATCGTATGGCACAAAGAGGTCCGCCTAACTTAACGGGCCCACCGGACTGACGGACCACCATCAATAATGTCACACGACATTGCTTCTTGATGCATTCCACTGAAGTGTGGAATTTAAACCAAGACATTGGCGTTTCACCACCACCTCTTTTCACTCGACGACCAAATATATGTAGTGAAAAATTTCCCACCAGCAATATTCGAACGAGCGTTATCTCAGAGTCGAGAGCCACAATATAGGCGTGCGTTAGCGACGTCGGCTCAGGAGGTGATAGGGTTTAATATCCAAGTGTCTTGTGGGTTTGCTTTTGGATCGTTAGTAAGTAGGGTTGCAAGTCTATATCTACATCGATACTCATCAAGCCACTGTATGGTGCGTGGCGGAGGTTACCCTATACGACTACTTATCATTTCCTTTCTTGTTCCACTCGCAAATAGAGCGAGGGAAAAGTGATTGTCTATATGCCTACATATGAGCCCTCGTTTTATCCTCGTGGTCCTTACGCGCAGTATATGTTGGCGGCAGTGTAATCGTTCGGCCGTCAGCTTCAGATGCCGGTTCCCTAAATTTTCTCAATAGTGTTTTCGAAAAGTGTGTCACCTTCCCTCCAGGGATTCCCATCCGAGTTCCCCAAGTATCTCCGTAACATGTGTTGTTCGAACCTCCAGGTAACAAATCTAGCAGCCCGCCTCTGAATTACTTCGATATCTTCCTTCAAACTGACCTGGTACGGAACCCAAACACTCTAACAATAGTCAAGAATAGGTCGCACCAGCGTCCTATATGCGGTTTCCGTTACAGTTGAACCGCTCTTTCCTAAGGTTCTCCCAATAAACCGAAGTCTACCATTTGCCTTCCCCACAACAGTTTTCACATGCTCTTTACACCTCATATCACTTTGAAACGTTATGCTCAGATCTTTGAACGACTTGACTGTGTCAAACAGAACACCAGTAATACTATATCCGAGCATTACACGTTTGTTCTTCCTATGCATCCGCATTAACTTACATTTTTCCATATTTATGGCTAGCTGCCATTCATCACACCAACTGGAAATTCTGTCTAAGTGGTCTTGTGTCACCTTACAGTCACTCGACTTCGGCATCTTACCGTACACCACGGCAAAAGAACAGCAGATTGCTGCTCACCCTGTCCGCCAAATCATTTATGTATGTAAAGAACTACAGCGGTCGTATCACACTTCTCTGGGGCACTCCTGACGATACCCTGGTCTCTGATGAACACTCGCCGTCGAGGACAACATCCTGTGTTCTATTCATAAGAAGTCTTCGAGCCACTCACATATCTGTGAACTTATTCCATATGCTCGGACCTTCGTTAACAGCCTGCAATATGGCACCGTGTCAGATGCTTTCCGGAGATCTAGAAATATGCGATCTGCCTGTCATCCTTAGTTCACAGAATATCATATGAGAAAAAGGCAAGCTGAGTTTCACATGAGCGATGCTTTCTAAAATCATGCTGATTCCTGGACATAAGCTTCTCAGTCTCAAGAAAGTTTTTATATTCGAGCTGAGAATATGTTCAACGATTCTGCAGCAAAGAAGTTAGGGATATTGGTCTGTAATTTTGCGAATCCGTTCTTTTACCCTTCTTATTCCAGCCCTCTTTTTCCAGCCGCGTTGGACTTCGTGCTGGGTGACACATTCACGATAAATGCAAGATAGGTAAGGAGCCAAAGCCGTCGAGTACTCTTTGTAAAATTGAACTGGAATTCCATCCGGCCCGGGTGATTTATTTACTTTCATATCTTTAAATTGTTTCTCTACGCCAGAGATGCTCATTATTATGTCGTCCATACTTGAGTTTGTCCCACGGCCACATGATGGTATGTTTGTACGATTCTCCTGTGTGAACGATTTTTTGAACGTTAAATTTAAAACTTCGGCCTTCGTTTTGCTATCTTCAACTACCACAGCAGACTGATCAACACGTGACTGCATGGAAGCCTTAGATCCGCTTAGCGATTTTACGTAAGACCCGAATTTTCTCGGATTCTCTGCCAGGGTTTTTGCTAAGATGTGACGGTGGTAGTTGCATAGCTCCTTTCACAGGCGCTCGACCTTATACTAACCTTCGCTTGTCGTCATTTCTGAGTTCCATTTTGAACGGAGAGTACAATAGCCTCTGATTCCATAGTATCCTCCAAATGTCTCTATTAAACCATGGTGGGTATTTTCCATCCCTTATCCACTTACTAGGCACATAACTCTGCAGACCACGACTTAAAATTTGCTTAAACTTTGCCCGTAACTCCTGAACATTCGTCTTACTGTACGCCAATTCACTGTCTAAGTGAGATGATAATAACTGTTTATCTGCTCTATCTAGCAGAAATACTCTCCTAACCTTCTTGACTGATTTATTAACATTAGATCGACTGTCTGTCCACGGTTTTTTTCCCCTAAACATCCCATCTTTTCAACAATCCATCCGTGTGGAAAACTCGAGAGCTCTGAATTGATGCACTATTAGCTGAAAGAAAACAAAAAGCAGAGACTAGTGCGAAGAAATCAGTGTCGCTCCTTTGGCCTATATTTCGTCATGCCAGACAATTCATAAAAGACGCAGAGCTATTCAGTTGTATCTGGAAGATAAATGGTAACAAATTACGTATTGAGAGATCCCTATCAAGTCTTCACAGACACTCGACACGCCGTCTGATGGCGGGAGATAGCGTGTAAAAGGGCAATTGGATGCAGAGCGAGAAATTATTAGCGACGAAATTCGCATTGCGACGCCATATATCCGTCACGGGATAAAGAATAAACACGGAGAGGACCCTAATTCGCGGCGAGCCTCCGGCGCGCACGCCCTTGATCGCAGCCACAATGGCGTGTAATGCGCACCCGTTATAAACAGAGTCGCCGCTTTCTGCCATTGTGAGGCCCGCCGGCCTTGATTTATGACTCATTGTCGTCTCCACGTCCCCGGCATTAAGACGTCAGCTGGCGGGCGCCGACAGCGGCACTCCGGCACCCGAGGTCCCGTTCCGGGCAACCCGGCCAAATATCTGGTCCTGCAGCCTTCACGTTCCCTGATGTGCAGTGCACGTGTAGAAGATGTAGTCTGCCTCTTTGGGGACTCGTGTGAAGTATCTCTCTGAGACGTCTCAGACACAGGTCGGTGGTTCGGGTGTACTGAACCGACTGGTACTGGACGTCGTCACTGACTCTGTGCGCTGACAGAGATGGAGCACAACACAAAATATTTGTTTTGCTTGTATTACTTTTAACCATTATGAGTCGTACAGTCATGATTTTTGAAAGAATTTTACTAAATCGAATAAGTGAAAACATAGAAAACGAGCTAAGTGAAGAACAGCACGGGTTTAGGAAAGGAAGAAGCACGATCGACCTGATATTTTCTATCCGTCAACTGATGGAAGAAAGTTGAGAGTACCCGATAATGGTTTTTATAGAAAGGGAGCAGTATGTCGTCCTGAACGGGGTAACAGAAGCAAGAGTAACATCAGGTGTGCCTCAGGGCAGCGTAATAGGTCCTCTGCTTTTTACGATTTACATAAACGATCTGGTTGATGGTATTGACAGCGGCGTTAGACTGTTTGCCGATGATACTGTAGTCTACAGGAAAAGTTGTGAACAAATCAATGAGGATTTTCAGAAAATAAATGCGTGGTGTAATGACTGGCAGTTATCTCTCAATATTGGTAAGTATAACCTACTGCTTATAACAACGCGAAAATCGCTATTAATGTATGAGTACAAAATAAATGACCAGTCTTTGGAAGCGGTAACACCAGTCAAGTATCTGGGTGTGACTATTCGAAATGATCTCAAATGGAATGATCAGAGCCGGCCGAAGTGGCCGTGCGGTTAAAGGCGCTGCAGTCTGGAACCGCAAGACCGCTACGGCCGCAGGTTCGAATCCTGCCTCGGGCATGTATGTTTGTGATGTCCTTAGGTTAGTTAGGTTTAACTAGTTCTAAGTTCTAGGGGACTAATGACCTCAGCAGTTGAGTCCCATAGTGCTCAGAGCCATTTGGAATGATCAGATCACACAAGTAACGGATAAGGCGAATTCTAGATTGCGGTTTATTGGTAGAATCCTGAAGCGATGCAGCCCTACAACAAAGGAAATACACTCCTGGAAATGGAAAAAAGAACACATTGACACCGGTGTGTCAGACCCACCATACTTGCTCCGGACACTGCGAGAGGGCTGTACAAGCACTGATCACACGCACGGCACAGCGGACACACCAGGAACCGCGGTGTTGGCCGTCGAATGGCGCTAGCTGCGCAGCATTTGTGCACCGCCGCCGTCAGTGTCAGCCAGTTTGCCGTGGCATACGGAGCTCCATCGCAGTCTTTAACACTGGTAGCATGCCGCGACAGCGTGGACGTGAACTGTATGTGCAGTTGACGGACTTTGAGCGAGGGCGTATAGTGGGCATGCGGGAGGCCGGGTGGACGTACCGCCGAATTGCTCAACACGTGGGGCGTGAGGTCTCCACAGTACATCGATGTTGTCGCCAGTGGTCGGCGGAAGGTGCACGTGCCCGTCGACCTGGGACCGGACCGCAGCGACGCACGGATGCACGCCAAGACCGTAGGATCCTACGCAGTGCCGTAGGGGATCGCACCGCCACTTCCCAGCAAATTAGGGACACTGTTGCTCCTGGGGTATCGGCGAGGACCATTCGCAACCGTCTCCATGAAGCTGGGCTACGGTCCCGCCCACCGTTAGGCCGTCTTCCGCTCACGCCCCAACATCGTGCAGCCCGCCTCCAGTGGTGTCGCGACAGGCGTGAATGGAGAGACGAATGGAGACGTGTCGTCTTCAGCGATGAGAGTCGCTTCTGCCTTGGTGCCAATGATGGTCGTATGCGTGTTTGGCGCCGTGCAGGTGAGCGCCACAATCAGGACTGCATACGACCGAGGCACACAGGGCCAACACCCGGCATCATGGTGTGGGGAGCGATCTCCTACACTGGCCGTACACCACTGGTGATCGTCGAGGGGACACTGAATAGTGCACGGTACATCCAAACCGTCATCGAACCCATCGTTCTACCATTCCTAGACCGGCAAGGGAACTTGCTGTTCCAACAGGACAATGCACGTCCGCATGTATCCCGTGCCATCCAACGTGCTCTAGAAGGTGTAAGTCAACTACCCTGGCCAGCAAGATCTCCGGATCTGTCCCCCATTGAGCATGTTTGGGACTGGATGAAGCGTCGTCTCACGCGGTCTGCACGTCCAGCACGAACGCTGGTCCAACTGAGGCGCCAGGTGGAAATGGCATGGCAAGCCGTTCCACAGGACTACGTCCAGCATCTCTACGATCGTCTCCATGGGAGAATAGCAGCCTGCATTGCTGCGAAAGGTGGATATACACTGTACTAGTGCCGACATTGTGCATGCTCTGTTGCCTGTGTCTATGTGCCTGTGGTTCTGTCAGTGTGATCATGTGATGTATCTGACCCCAGGAATGTGTCAATAAAGTTTCCCCTTCCTGGGACAATGAATTCACGGTGTTCTTATTTCAATTTCCAGGAGTGTAGCTTACAATACGTTAGTTCGTCCAGTCTTAGAGTATTGTTCGTCTGTATGGGACCCTTACCAGTTGGGTCTGATTCAAGAGATTGAGAAGGTCGAAAGAAGAGCGGTAAGATTCGTGACTGGTACATTTAGCCATCGTGATAGCGTTACAAATCCCATAGAAAGTTTGAAGTGGGACGACGCACTAAACAGAAGGGGCTACTCAGTAAATTCAGAAATCCAATCTCCGCCGAGGATGTAGAGCATGTATTATTACCACCAACTTTGAAATCGCGTAATGATCATCATTCAAAGATAAGGGAAGTAAGAGCTCGTACTGAGGCGTTCAGACAGTCGTTTCTCCCTCGCGCGATCCGCCAGCGGAACAGAGGGTGGGGGGAAATATGACTTTGGAGTGAATTGTGCCCTCCGCCACACACCGCTTGGTGGCTAGCGGAGTATATATGTAGATATAGACATAGAAAAGGCATATGATTCAGCTAACAGGGAAAGACTCTTGGGAAAAATGAAGAAGATAGATATAGAAGATGGATACATTAATGTAATTAAGACAATGTACAGAGGACACAATTGAAGAATTAGACCACCATTGGGGAACTCTGAGTATTGCGAAATAAGACAAAGTCTTAAACAAGGAAGTATTCTATCTCCTGCACTTTTTAATGTTGTGATGGAGGGAATGAATAGGGCAGTTAAAGGTACAGTAAAAGAAAAAGACAAAAAGATGATTTTTGCCGGGGATATGGTAATATGGGTCGATAAAGAGGTAGATGTACAGTTACAAATTGATGCGTGGAAGGAAATAATGAAGAGGTTCAGATGGTTCAAATGCCTTTAAGCACAATGGGGCTTAACATCTGAGGTCATCAGACCCCTACACTTAGAACTACTTAAGCCTAACTAACCTAAGGACATCACATACATCCATGCCCGAGGCAGGACTCGGACCTGCGTCCGTAATAGCAGCGCGGTTCCGGACTGAAGAGCCTAGAACCGCTCGGCCACAGTTGCCGGCAATGAAGAGGTATGGATTAAAAATAAATAAAGATAAGAGTGAAGTAATGGTATTTGGAAGAGACAAAGGGATCAACGGAAATATTACTTTGAATGGAGAACCCCTCAAAGTTGTAGTCAGTTTCACTTATTTAGGGAGCAAAATATCTAGTGATGGAACAATATCCAACGAAATAAATATGAGGTTATAGAAGGGAGGTAATTTCTACCAAACAATAAAACACCTGATTTGGAATAAGGAAGATTCAGAAAAAGCAAAACTTCTTATGTATAAGAGTTTTTACTTCCCTACTGTACCTATGTTTTACTTCCCTACTGTGCCTATGGGGGAGAAACATGGACAATGACAGAAAGGGACTGGAGCAGACTGCAAGCAGGGGAAATGAAATTTCTCAGGGCAGTTAAGGGAAAAACAAGAATGGACGGAGTTAGGAATGTAGATATTAGAAAGGACCTTAAACAAGAAAGTATGAGAGAAGAAAATGAAAAAAAAAAAGATATTAAGTTGGTAAGGGAATGTTAAGAGGATGCTTGGGCAGAGACTCCCCAAATTACGGAAGAACTAAAGATGGATGGAAAAAGACGTAGAGAGCGCCCACGAACACGATGGAAAAGGGGAGTAAGAATATCTGTGGAAAGGATAGGTGCGACCTGGCGGCAAGTGGAGGAAGAAAAGTGGTGGGAGGACCAAGCCAAATGGAGTGGACTCGTCAGCACCCAGACCCGGCAGTAGCTGGAGCGGGATCCGGATATAGATAGATTTTGGAAGTATAGATAGATTTTGGAAGTCTAGATAGATTTTGGAAGTATAGGTTGTCGTGATAACTGGTCCGTAGCGTATTGCTTAGGTTCATATGTGACAGCAACAAACGTGTCTATGAAAGATTGGTCCACAAAGGTTCCATTATTCTCAAACATCATTTTCAAATTACCGGAAGGCTTAAAAAGTTTAAGTACTAATTAAGTTCAGTTCAAGACGGAAATAAAGGATTTCCTTGTGGGCACCTACTACACTGACTGGTACGAGAGTCGTCCACAAAGAACTGCACCACTTTTTTTCAGTCACCTACAGTGGTCGAATACAAAACTTAGGTAAGCACTATGTTCTCCTCATCATTTGTTTGTTACATGTGCTTCACATCTACCGATGTCCGTCTCTTTCGTCGGATAATACATCGGTGGTGCTTCGTGGTACATTTTTCTTGAAGGGTTCCTTGCTCCAGTCGGTAAAAATAGAACCGTTATAGGAACACTTTCTTGTCCACCTGCCATTCCGACTTTTAAAAACCGTTCTTCCGACTTACTGACGTCCATGGTCTCTCGGCGGTGTAAAACTCGAAGCTTCTGAGCCAACGCGGCCGAAAGATACGGCCATTTGTGTCACATATTTTCATACTCGCACTCACTTATCAAAACCAGCAGGGTACTTCCCGTTGGCCTAGAATCGTGAAATTTAGCAAAAAGTAAGATTTCACATTACAATCAAAATTCGAAAACTGCAATTTTGTAACTATATCACACGAAAAAAAATTATTGTCATTTCATATCTGCCTGTTCGTCCATCTATTAAGGCCCCTTTTTCCTCAGGAACGGGTAGACGTGTCAAGTTGAAATTTATGTCACATACTGAGGTCCATGGGCCCTTGCCGATATAATTAGCTTTAGCTTCTAAGTTAATGTAATCAAAACGTACGCCCATTTATGTCACGTATTTTGATACTCGCAAACTCACACCTCAAAACCTACAGTATTCTTCCCCCGGATCTAAAATGATGAAATTTTGTAATAAGTAAAGTTTCACAGTGCACCTGAAGAAAAAAAATCTGTAAATTGTTAATTTGTAATTACATCACACGAAAAAAAGTTTCTTTTATCATTTTTTATCCGAAGTCAAACCTGAAATTAAAACAATCAATAGTTCTCCATTCAGGTTGACCGGGTCGCAGTGGTAAAAGCCAAACAGCAGGCAGTGAATGACGTCACTGCTCATATGACGTTGTTCAGAGTAAATTCATCATCAGATATCCAGAAGCGATTACTGCACGTAGATATGACGTTTCATGTTGTATGTAAAACAAATATTCCCAGACTGGTCTGGAAATGTTTATTTATCATACAGCTTGAAACGCCATTACCTGCATACATAATGGCTCTTGGATATGTTATGCTGGATAAATTCCGAAATGCGTCATATGAGCAATGACATCATTCCTTGATGATGTGTGGCTTTTACCACTGCGACCCGTTCAGCGTGAATGAAGAACTACTGATTATTATAAAAATGGTCGCCGGTATCCTGCATGACCTTATGTCGCATTTGTTATTATTATTATTATTTTTATTATTATGTGCGATTAGACCCTGTTGGATCACGCAAAGCTTCTTGATTCTTTTTCCTTTTCTTCCACACTGCTGTCATTTTTTCTGCATGGGCTCTCTTCCTTTCTTCTGTTCATTTTCTCCCTGCTTTCTTCGGAGCTTAGTTCTCTGACTTAACTACCCATCTGTTAACTTTCTGCTTAAGTACCTTTCTGTCCAAAATATCTGACTAATTGATCTGAACTTTTTGTAGCTCCTTTTTGACCTCTTGTATCCATGGTATAGTGTTAAGTCCTTCTATGTATTTAAGAATTTTGTGTATAAGTCTTGTTTTGGGAAGCCCAGAGACATTCCCATAAAATTTTAATCGCCTTTTTCTAATGCCTGCTGCAAGGTTGGTCAATTTCTCAGTTGTTTGACTAGATTATAGTCTGTAGCCCTCTTCTGTTTTCTTTGGTCCTAGTATCTTTCTGCTGATTTTACAGTCTTCCTTTAATAAGTTTTCTAGGTCACATTTTATGTAGACTGTCAGGGTTTCACTGGCATACAAGACTTCAGGTTTTATTGCCGTAATATAGTACCTAATTTTAGTGTTCTTGGACAAGCATTTTTTATTGTACGCCTTGTAGGTTCTTCCATAGGCTCTCTTTAGTTTTTGGAGGCAAATGTTTTGCGCAATTTTTTCTCTCCCCGTAGGTTCAAGGACTTCAGCTAAGTATTTAAAATATGGGACTCTATTGATATGATCGTATTTTGTACTCAAGTTTTGAGTGTCGCATTTATATTATTCAAATTAAAACATTCTCGAAAATCTTGGAATTCTTGGGACTGACATCTTGCGGTGTTAATAACAGGCAAAAATGGTCGAGATTCTCGATTCCCGAAATGGGTGAACTGTCTATACACATAGTTAAGTCTGTAGGGAAGCCTCAGTGTGCGACTCTTACTCGCACTTGGCCATTTTTTCAACTGTGTGTGAATTCCCATGGGACCAAAATGGCTCTGAGCACTATGCGACTTAACTTCTGAGGTCATCAGTCGCCTAGAACTTAGAACTAATTAAACCTAACTAACCTGAGGACATCACACACATTCATGCCCGAGGCAGGATTCGAACCTGCGACCGTAGTGGTCGCTCGGCTCCAGACTGTAGCGCCTAGAACCGCACGGCCACTCCGGCCGGCCCTAAGGGACCAAACTGGTTAGGTCCTCGGTCCCTAGACATACACACTACTTAAACTAACTTATGCTAAGAACAACACACACACCCACGCCCGAGGGAGGACTCGAACCTCCGGCAGGAGGGGCCACGCAATCCGTGACATGGCGCCTCTAACCGCGCTGCCACTCCACGCGGCACTATTTTTTCTTAGAATGTGTACAAATAGTTTAGGACACGATCTGCCTTCTTAGGTTGTTTGCAAATGTTGCTAGGATTTAGTGTCTAGTAAAGTCAATAAAAGGTCAAAATAAATTGCGAAATGGTTCAGACAGCATATCTGCTTGGTGTGAAAAGTGAGAATTGTCCCTAAAGAACATTACACGACAAATAACACGAATTTGAAGGTCATCGATTCAACGAAATCCCTAAATCCCTATGAATTCCGACTACGAACTGTTGTAATTGGTGTCATTACATAGAACAATTGCAGGCAAGGCGGGCCAAAGACTGCGTTTTATTAGCAGGACTGGTACAAGGTGCATCATTTCTACTAAAGGGTCTGCCTAAACCACCCTTGTCTGTCCTCGTCTGCAGCTCTGCTACGCGGTATTCCTACCACGTTGACTGACGCAGGACAACGAAGAAGCTCAAAGAAGGGCAGAATGTAAGCAGTGAAGGCAAGAGATTTTCTCATCAACTTCAGTCACTAGCTTTTTCCTTTTCATTCTAAAATATTTTGTTAACTCTCACCTACACCGGGAGAAATCATTATCGTAATAAAATAAGACAAAAATTTGGGTGTTTATTTTTCCCCACGTTCTGTCCGAGAGCGGATCGGGCAAGAAACAGTCTGAAAGTGCTTGAATGAACTCTCTGCCAAATACTTAAGTGTGAACTGCGCAGAAATCACGTACATGTAGAAGGGCAATAGAATAGTTGAGAACAGTAACGTTTCCTTGGTAAGTGCAGAAAACCAAAAACACTCCCACTGCACGTGTAGAACATCAGTGATAGGCTGTCTGGGCATAGTTTACTGTTACGTGTCTGCTACTTGACTGGCATGCTGCTTTGCATGCCGCTTATTTTGTTAAGCTCTCAGCAATTCAGCTATGTGAAGGAGAGGAGGTAATTTAGCCACACGTTGTCGAAGCTGTTGGAAAAGATAGTGTGCAACGTTTTGGAACTGTGAGGGACCCTGTCAATGGGGAATGACCAGTGCGAAAAATGATGATGACCTCGCCGTTGAGGGCCTGCACAGCCCTCCCCCCCGCCCCCTCCCTCATCATCAATTCAAACGGAAAAAAAAATCATTATATAAGATCAAATATCTAACCTAAGATGATAACTTGCACAAATAAGGGGCGAAGTGGACAATGTAATAAGACCACAAGAAATTCGCCAGGATTAATGCAGAAGAGTCCCCAGAAGGAACAAGAATATAAGAACGGCTGAGAAAGAGATTTTTTAGGTTATGAGGTAAAGGATATAACTTTTAGGAAGTGCGTAATTGGAGAGAACATTCAAAAAACTGGCAAATTTGGGAAGATATTGTTTGATTAGTAACTCTTAATTGCTTTGTAAAAATGACAATGTCGGGCATGTTGCTAAACTGTGTGACTGACAACGGAGGGATCACAGGATCAAACCCCGGTTGGACCAAGAAAGGTTTTAGTGCCTTTAATCTGGTCTTCACCTCTCACTAATCTGAAGACTCATCGTGAATGACACCTGTTTCGGATTCCACGCTAAACTGTAAGTCTCCTTTCCTTGGTTGGACAGCTGGGGTTGATTAGGGAAACGCAAGTGGCCGAAATGGTGTTCAATTTAAAGACATGCACCCAGCCTTCGAACCACACGTAATGAATAATAATAAAAATAACAATAACAGTAGTAGTAATAATGATGATGATGATTACGAAGAACGCACGGTTTATTTTGGATATCATTGATATCCAAAACGTTTCTTTGTCGACCATTGTAGCTCTTCTAAGATGGAAAATTATGAAACAAAACTTGCAATTCCTCTGTAAAACTTCTGGAATATTTTAATTCTACCACTGATGTTGGGCGCAACGCCCTTTCTTGGTTCGACGTAATGAAGCAATAACAGACACAGCGTTTTTTATTAACAGCACTGGAATGAATTTCTTGAAACATGTTTTCCGTTGCTGATAAATTATATCATAGTAATTACTTTCAGAAAGAATACATATTATCCATTGCTTTAACGACTCAAAGTTAAAGGCACGCAATTCTCTATTCTATCTCTCAGATTTTTTTTCAATTATTTTCTGTCTCTTAAGCTACCATAAAATTTTCACGTTATTCTGATTGATTTGTTTCACTTTATTACACCGTTTGACGACAGTTCACAGTTCATTTATATCTTTTCTGTCATGTCTCTTTAGAGTATGAGAGGAACCCTCAAACCTATAGACCAAATCAACCTGAGGTTAACCATCTCTTTACTTTTAACCAGAGAATGATGTTTAAACAATATCAAGCTGCTTATGTGAGGCAAACCTTGAAGTCAGGCATAGATGTTGACTTACTGTTAATAATCAAATGTGTCTCCTACTTTACTTTAGTCAGTAGTACAGAAACTCGTAAATTTTGTATATGAAAAGTATAAATAGCACCACTAACTTTTTTTATTTATCAGCCATGTAGATTTTAATCAGGGTTACAATAAAAGAAGAAAAAGCGCTTAATAAATTACATGGGGCTACAAGCTCAATTGGATAATCTTCGTAAAATTCCTTTATATCCTATTACTCGTAACGCCACTCTCTAAATTAGTTAGACTTTACGAAATGCGGAAACAAATTCCTGCCGAGTTAATTGGAAAGTCCTTTACGAAATATGTGAGCTAGAATCGAATTTGACATACGACCTTGCTCAGTCGTCGCTGGCGTGATTCAGTATTGCCTTACTTTTATTTCTGAGACTTTCGCTCTCGTTTTGGTTATAAGATCGCCACCTCGTCGCCACGAAACTGGCTCGGTTCCTCGGACCAAATTTAATTATTGCTGGACGAGAGGTAATGCAATTATAATACTCAAACACAGTTATTAGCGGTCCTGACTCATTTATGCATGGGGTTCCTTCCTAAAGCTCGGGCCTGACGAAGTTAACGTCACTTAATTCATCCAAAAAGCCATTTGCATTCGAATTGGTGCTCACTCGCTCGTAAAAACGGTTTCCGCGTGATTTAGTGACGTTTGCAGATCCTTTTTGCTTTCTAGAAGCAGTTTAGTATTCGTGACGTACGAGACCGCCCGCGGCCCCAGAAACCAGTCACGCCAGCAGGCGGGATTTAAAACAACGAAGACCTCTACAGGATTCGCCCTGTTCGTGGGAGACGAGCGCAGTTTCGTTCTGGACGAGCGGAGAACTGCGAGTGGGCAGAAGCGGAGCAGGGAAGGGAAATATGAGTGTGTCAGAGGAGTGCAAGCGAGTGACGCCTTTAGAGTGGTCTGCAGATCTCATAAATCATACCCAAGCACATTAGCTCTTCTTCAAACCCTACGACGCGTTGTCACGGGTGGTCGGGGTGATTCACTGAAGTACTGCGTTCGGGTCGCTGTCTTGTCCTCAGAATACGGCCTCGGAGTATACGGAAGTGTGGCGAGAGGCTGTATAATGCTTTAGTTACGTGCTCTAAGGGCTCTTTCACAAAATGCATATCCGCTAACGAGTCGACACAATTAGAATTGTGTATATCCTGACTGAAGTGACGAATGAAACTTTGTACCACGGGCCTCGTGCTCGTTACACACAGTGGCTTCAATCAACATATAAATTCGAACAGTAATATAGATGCTCTCCAACTGTATTGGAATAGCACCTCAGCATCGAACGAAACATTCATTAAAGTACCTATGCCTAGTTCCAAGCAGACTCCCCTGTTTCGTTCGACTCTGTAATGCTGTTCAAGTTTAGGGGGAATACCGAGCAGGCTGAGGAGTGAATGGGGATTTGGACTGAGGAGGGAACCGTGCTATGATAGTTCGTGCAATTATGCAAAACCACTGCGCCAATTTGGCGTAGTGGTTAGTGCATCTGCCTGGTGAGCAGGACGCGTGAATTTGAATCCTGGCTTTGGTACAAATTTTCATACGTCGCTTCAGTCTGTGTGTTGACATCATAGATCTCTGGAGTTATATAGTTTCATTTGAAAATTAGAATTATGTGCCGCATCCAAACTCGATACCAGACCCTTTTGCGGTCAATGCGTTTCCCAAATGTAGGGCTGATGACAGGCTTTCACGACCGAATAACATTTCTGCTACTATACCTTTCGGTGTATAAGGTCGTGGTCTACGAAACTCCTCTGCTCCTAAGTATCGTCTGGAACTGCGCTGAATATCTTCAGAGATGTTGCTCCTCCGTTGAGTCTTGCCGACTGACGGGTCGGAAGTCTGAAAGCGGCAGCTATACTGCAGAAAAAGAGGCGTGGCAGGAGTTCCACATGATAAGTGGAGATGATCCTTGTCAAAGAGAAAATTTGAATATGGATTGAAAATGAAATGAAATGATCGTATGGCATTGTAGGCCGGGAGGCCCCATTCAGGGGAGTTCGGCCGCCGTATTGCAATCCTTTTTAGGTGACGCCACATCGGCGACTTGCGAGTCAATGATGATGAAAATGATGATGAAGGACACGCAACACCCAGTCCGCTGCCGGGAATCGAACCCGGGCCCCGTACGTGGTAGGCTGTAGCGCTACCGCTACGCTATGGAGGCGGACAATATCGAGTGTCCTATTGTTGAAGATAAAAAAAATGTTCAGCGATTCTTCATATGTTGCTAAGTTTCATGGTCTCTTCTTTCCTATTAAAATTATCCCTATATTTGTATATTTCAATTGTTTCTCTACATAGCCGTGGATAATACACTGAAGAGCCAAAAATCAGGTACACCTGCTTAATATTGTGCAGGGTCTCCGCGAACAGGCAGAAGTGCCGCAACACGACATGGTATGGACTCGTCTAACATCTGAAGTAGTGCTGGAGGGAACTGACACCTTGAATCCTGCAGGACTGTCCACAAATCCATAAGAGTACGACGAGGCGGAGATCTCTTCTGACTAGCAAGTTGCAAGGCATCCCAGATACGCTCAATAATGTTCATGTCTGGGAAGTTTGGTGGTCATCGGAAGTGTTTAAACTCGGAAGAGGATTCCTGGAGCTACTCTGTAGCAATTCTGGACGTGTGGGGTGTCGCACTGTCGTGCTGAAATTGCCCAAGTCCGTCGGAATGCACAATGGACATGAATGGATGCAGGTGAGCAGACAGGATGCTTACGTACGTGTCACCTGTCAGAGTCGTATTAAGACCTATCAGGGGTCCCTTATCATTCTAACTGTACACGCCGCAGACCATTTCAGAGCCTCCAGCAGTGATAACAGGGCTCTGCTGACGTGCAGGGTCCACGGAATCATGAGGTTGTTTCCATACCCGTACACGTCCAACCACTCGATACAATCTGAAACGAGACGCATCCGACCAGGCAAAATTTTTCCAGTCATCAACACTCCAATGTCGGTGTTGACGGACCCAGGCAAGGCATAAAGCTTTGAGTCATGGAGCCATCAAGGGTAGACGAGTGGGCCTTCGGCTTCGAAAGCCCATATCGATGATGTTTCGTTGAATGGTTCGCACGCTGACACTTGTTGATGGCCCAGCACTGAAATCTGCAGCAATTTTGCGAAAGCGTTGCACTTCTGTCACTTCGAACGATTCTCTTCAGTCTTCGTTGGTCCCGTTCTTGAAGGATCTTTTTCCGGCAGCAACGATGTGAGAGATTTGATGTTTTACCTGATTCCTGATATTCACGGTACACTCGTGAAATGGTCAATGGGAAAATCCCGACTTCATCGCCACAGCGGTGATACCGTGTCCCATCGCTCGTGGGCCAACTATAGCACCACGTTCAAACTCACTGAAATCTTGATTACCTGCCATTGCAGCAGCAATAAAAGATCTGTGAACTGCGCCAGACACTTGTTGTCTTACATAGGCTTTGCCGTGTTCTTTTTTTTTACGTATGACTGTATTTGAATAAACATGCCTATAACAGTTTCTTTGGCGCTTCAGTGAAGTTTGTCGTCGGAGGTATATATATATACATATATATTCAGAAAACTTCACTTCAAGACTTCCCGACTGAAGAATACGCTCTGCTACAGCTGCATTGTTTATATATACATTGTTAAATTTAATAGGAAAGAAGAGACCATGAAATTTTAGCGACATGTGGACAGTAGCTCTGCAGAATACCTAAACAGTTTTTTATGTTTGACAAGACGACAATCGACAGTTAAGTTTTTCTTTGACATGGCTCATCTCTGTTTATCACGTGTAAGTATGCTACGCCTCTTTTCCTGCAGTATGTATGTCGCTCTTAACGTTTCCGATCCGTCAGTCGCCGAGACTCATCGGAGGAGCGACACCTCTGACGGGGTCCAGCGAAGTTCTTGATAAAACGTTAGGAGCAGAAGAGTTTCGAAAACTATTGATGCCCGGATACGTTACTGCTCTGCAAACCATTGTCAAATGGATGAAAGCGGGTACTTAGTACTACACCACATACTATAGTTTCTTGCCGTTCCAATAGGATATGCAGCGTGGGAAGAATGCTTAAATGCTTCCGTGCGTTGTGTAAATTTTCTTCACTTGAGGAATAGGAAAAATTAACCAAGAGAAAAGACTACCACCAGAAACAGCAACAAATAGTAAACCACTTACACCAAAGGAAATATAATAACGGATCTCTACAAGAGCGAAACGTGAGGGGCTGAAGGATACCACCAGATTCCTCACTCAATGTTGGTTCTGTAAATTTTATAAGTAGGAGTGTACGGGATAACTTGCGTCTATCTTCAAGACTTTTTCCATCACTTCCGCAACGCTCTCCCATGTATTAAACAGTCCTGTGATGCCACTTTTCTCCTTTATATTTTACACGTCTAGTTCCGTAGGACCAAACTGAGGAGCATGTCTGTATGGTCATGGAATTCATGGAATGGGTCAGTACATGAAAGCAACATAAATAACGTAGACAAATCTTACGCAGATTCAAGCTGCGAGTATATAGTAACATAAACAAGGACTTTTTTTTTTTTTTTTTTTTTTTTTACGAACTCCTCGTCAGAATAGGACGAGTGATTCAGGAGGAGGTTCTTGAGTTTAGACTTGAATGTGTGAGGAATACTGCTCGGTTTTTTTTAATTCTTGTGGTAAATTATTGAAAATGGATGCAGCAATATACTGCACGGCTTTCTGTACAAGGGTCAAGGAGGTATGGTCCAAATGCAGATTATATTTCTGCCTAGTATAACAGAGTGCAAGCTGCTAATTCTTGGTAAAAGCTCATCTTGCTAACAACAAATGACATTAAGGAAATAGGTATTGGGAGTTGCAAGTCAGAATTCCTAGACTCATGAACAGAGGTCGACAAGCATATCGTGAACTGGACCGCATATTGCACAAAATTGCCGTTTCTGAACCGAAAATACTCTTTGTGAATGAGAAGAGTCAACCTGGAATATAATCCCGAATGTCAAAAAGAATGAAACTGAACAAAGAAGATTAGTTTTAGTGTTGGACACTCACTTTTTGCAGATGTTCTAATGGTAGATATAGCAAGTTCAGTTTTTTAACAAAATCCTGATCATGGGTTTTGCCTCTCCGTTTACCAGCTATCCGTGTTCCTTGAAATTTGAACTGTTTAGACTCGCTAATTGTATGCCCGTTCTGTATAATCAAAACGTCAGTGTCAGTTGAACTGGGTGTTAGAAACTGTAATAACTGAGTCGCACTGTGAGTCAGCATCAATTTATTTTCTACAAGCCTTGAATTTATGACTTGAACTGCAGGATTTGACATACTATGTTGCACTCAATATCCTTCACGTCAACAAACATACGTTTCGTATCCCCTCTTAGCCATTTTTGGTGCGAATCCCGCAGACTTGAGCAATATTCTATGTTGGGACGCCCATTAGACTTTTAGGTACTTTTTATTTGAGACCACCTTTTCCCAATGTCTTTCCACTGAACTTACCTACTACAGATCCTGTGAGATCAATCCGTTTCATACATTTCAAAACAGTTATAAACAGCAACTCGGTGTTCCGTTAAATTATTTACAGTAGACAGCGAAAACTTATCTTTGGAGGACACTCTGGAAAACACACCAGTTCCAGAACACTTTTTAAACACGGGAATGTTGTCGAATTCTGCTGAACAGAAGGTGAAACTAATGGGCGAAACTCCATCACAGCTTATGCGTAAAGTAATAGATGACAGTCCTACAACTGTGAACGCATTATCGAGGAAGGATGTATATTCGCAACAACTTTACTCACGCTGCTTTGAAGATATGCCGAAACTGCCAAAATCCGCGATCGAACTCGAGGTTGCCTTATTCAAGGTGAAGGTGACAGCTACAAAAGGCGAAGCCTTTGTCCTTAACAACAATGTAGAAAATTGTCATGTTGTTTTTTCAACCGACTCGAGTCTACAATACCTATGTGAGCAGGGGACTACATTGATGAAAGGCACTTTTTTCAATGTGCAGCGAAACACTTTTTCCAGTTATTAACGTTCCACAGTTACTTTGTAGCTTCTTACATACCATTATTTTTCCGACTTAGCAAAGATAAAAAGGAAATATATTCGAAAACTGTACAGTGTGTTCAAGATGAATGTAGGAAGAGGCAAAAAGGGTGCTAACTGGCTTCTAACAGTCCGTGTATGAGAGTATTGAGGTTGCCTGTTTCACCTGCCTAAGGCCTTGTAAGTACAACTATAATCGTTATTTCAAGAAAACCATATTACTATTTAACGATAAACAGCCAGAACTGATGTAAAATATTATCTGCCTTAAAGAAAAAAGAAAAAATAAAAAGTTCAATAGAATGCAGCTATTTCTAAAAGTACGTTATTCCTTGAATTAGTTGTACATCCAACATTCAACTAATTTGTTTACATTGTCTAAGTCCAAAAACATTATTTACTTTTGCATATTTCAGTTGGCGAAAAATACAAACACTTGGCCTGGCTTCGATGTACAAAGGCCAGATCAATGATAAGGGGCAGTGGCTGTGTTACATTTTTGGCCTTAATACTTAAATTCTCAAGATGTTCCATATGCTGACCTGAGACAGCTTGCAACCACAAGACCAAAATACACATACAATTTGATGATTACGCAATTGAAAATTACATTGAGGACAGAATATGCGCTATTTCCTCCCGCCGGTCGGTGTGGCCTAGCGGTTCTAGGCACTTCAGTCTGGAACCCCGTGACCGCTGCGGTCGCAGGTTCGAATCCTGCCTCGGGCATGGATGTGTGTGATGTCCTTAGGTTAGTTAGGTTTAACTAGTTCTAAGTTCTAGGGGCTGATGACCTCAGATGTTAAGTCCCATAGGGCTCAGAGCCATTTTTCCTCCTCAAGTTTGGCCAGCTCACTGCGCTTACTTATGGAGAACCAGTAACTCTTGCGAAAGCTTTCATTCGCGTTTCAGCTCTTCGCGTGACGCCCGTCATCCAAACATCTTCAAATTCGTGAGAAGTGTGAAGCGTGAACAAATTGATACCTACAAAAGAACTAGCTCTACAAAAACTGGTAACATCGTCAAAACGGACTCAAAAACCAGAAAAAGACATGCATTCCCACAGCAAAAATTAGTTTTGCTCAGTAATCGTGCAAATGACAAATTAGAATTTGTAAACTGCGTTTCATACATCGCAGTCATGAGCAGAACATAATATATGAGGAATGCTGTTGTTTTCAGGAAAGGTAACGGAAGTGCGTTCCAAGCAGGGAGCTGTCATTGAGTTTCTTGGCAGAAAATTGTTATAAAATCTTTTTGTTTACATATAATTTGTTTCCTTTTATATTTTGTTCATCAGACTGTATTTACAGTATTCTTAAGAACATTGCAAATAGCGGCGGAGGTAGTGTACTTGTTTCGTTCAGATCTGGAAGAGTTTGCAGTTGGTCTGCCGAGTCCGGGCGAGCCGCCTTAGCCCGTGTTCTCCATGGTCCATGCCGCGCCGCAGTTACGGTCAGCCCACCAATGTCCGTCGCTCTCCAGCTTGCGATTCCGTGTTCATCGCCCGGATGATGCAGATGGCTAGGCTGGCTCCTTGCCGCCCACCGTCTAGTGCCTACCTGCTGCAGATGCACTGCTCTACTTTCATGTACGAGAATAAATCGTCTTGCTTGCAGATTCTCTATCTACATCTCTGCACCTCCATCCACGTTCAGCAGAAAACCGCTTACACACGCCTTTCTTTACAGTATCTTAAGTTCACTAGGTTGTAGAGGTACATTCGTTAGAGACCGTGCAGATAAAATTAGCAAGGAAGCAGCTCTCAGAGAAGCGCACAAGTATTTTTCCTATGTTCCATCCATAAATGTAACGGGAAAAAGCCTAAACATGTGGTGGAGTTAGAAGTATCATCTTCCACGCAATTCACAATGATTCATTCGCGTAGTGAAGAAGCGGTGGTCAAAGAAGAAGAAGAAGAAGCATACCCTGTGGCTCCCGGCTTACTGCAAGCCTTCCGGATGCAAACTTACTTCGGTGGTTTCCTTGTCATTATAGGTACCTAATTAATGGCGTTAGTGGGGCCTTTTAGGCGGTTTTCCACGATCTTTTAGTGGACAACATGATAAACAAATAGTTACAACATTAAAAAGGTCGCCCAGAAAGTAATACAACACTTTTTTTCTCATGCAACAACAATGGCACGAATGCGAAACTTTAGGTGTGCATTGTTCGAAGTTTTGGGAAAGGGCGTGCAAATTTTTCGTTTCCTCCAACAGATATCGTAGCTGCAGCAATGTTTCAAAATGATTTTTGTAGGTGATGTATGTTACAAGCAGCGTGTCATCAGTGAATTTCTTGGTGCAAAGAAATAAACTGTTAGGAACATTCACAAGCGATTGTGTGCTGTTGACTGAGGATCTGCAATCGACAGATGTACCGTTGGACACTGGGGATAGAGGGTGAGGCCATATGAGATGGCAGTTCGGCAGAGCTCCAGGACTGGCAGCGTTCGGGCAGGCCATCCATGGCTGTGACATCTGACAACATACGTCTTGGTGAAGTGCTCATTCGCGAATACCGACGCATAATTCGGCAGCTGGCGCTTATGCTAATGGTAGCAATCAATAACAGAGGAGGGTGCTTGATTCAACATGATAACGCTCAGCCAAACACAAGTTTGATGACTTCGGAATCGGAACACATCACTAAACATGGTTGGACAGTGTTACTCCATCTATTCTACAGCCTTGACTGTGGGTCATTATGTTGACAAAGACATGATTCCCACAGTGGACATTGGAAATTTGAGGAAATTCCTATGGGACCAAACTGCTGAGGTCATCGGTCCCTAGGCTTACACACTACTTACGCGAACAGACACACCCATGGCCGAGGGAGGACTCGAACCCCAGACGGGGGGAGCCGCGCGAACCGTAACAAGGAGCCTCAAACAACGCGGCTAGACCGCGCAGCCTTCCCACATTGAAGAAATGGCTTCGTGACCAGGACAAGTAGTGGTCCGAAAGGGCATACACGCCCTTGTGTCCCACTGAAGGAAGGCCATAGAAGAGGAAGGAGATTACGTTGATCAATAGTGAGTGTACAAGAAATATCTGTCTTTCTTGTGTGTACGTTTCCTCGTATTCAATAAATAATTGTTGGAGAAAAAAATGTGGTGATCCTCGTATAACCGATGCTTACAAGATTAACATATACTATGTGCACACGAGTTCTCTCCCTCAGATTAACTGACTACAGTGGCGACAGAGAGTACATCCTGTTGTGGTAGGTGCTGACAGTCTAGCGTGTCCCAACAGTTTTAACCACCCTAGAGAAACCAAGTAATGTTTTGTAGATTCCATGGATATTAAAACACATAAAAACTAAAAATAACTCCATCCGAACATCCCTCGCAAGGCCCAACGGTACCGAACGACTCCCGATAGGCGTACTTCATGCGGATATAGAGGGGCATTTTGTCAGCACACCGTTCTCCTGCCAGTTTTCAGTTTTCGCGACCAGAGCCGCCACTTCTTAGTCGAGTAGATCCTCAATTGGCCTCGCGATGGCTGAGAGCCATCAACAGCGGTCAGCAGACCTGGACGGTGAGCCAGCTACGTGCTAGCGAAGTCCGACAGCGCTTAAATTCGGTGATCTGCTGGGAACAGGTGTTGCCACTGCGGCAAGGCAGTAGGCCATTTAAAACCCATGCACAGAAAAACTCACTCGTTCTGTTTCATTAACGAGGTGCATGTGACTTTAGGCTGTTGAAACACCATGAGTTGAGTACCTCTTGTTTTCTTTAAAATAACTCGCTTACAGACGACTGCAAATGTCAGATTCCATAGATCCAACAATTTAGGCAAAATGGGAACATCAAGTTTTGCTTAAGATACCAAGTACAGTAGTGCAGTGTTGTTTGCTGTTGTGTAGTGCATGTAATATTGTGTAGTCTAGAATCATACAGCACAAAATTTGGTTCTCTCTTAAACACCATAATGCTGAGTTATATTAATACATTTAAAATTTACTTCAAAATATTGTGAGCGTCTATATCCAATTAACGTGCAACGTTTGGTCCTTATTACTAGATAAGTCTAAAAGAAAAGGTAAAATAAATAAGATTACCATTAACTGCAATAGCTGAACTGCCTGTTTCATTATAACAGAAAGTTAAAATAAAAAACTGCGAAATCAAGGAAAACTGCGGACACCGTACGACAGGGATAGTCACCATCTTTTACATACCGGACGCTTTTCTATCACTGTTAGAAGTAATTTTTTTTTCTAATGATCCCCCTCCCGGTTACACAGTAAAGATGATTTATAAATTAGGGAAGTAACTTTACTTCGTAATATTTATAAAACAGAGTTATAGTAAGTATTGTGAAAATTTAGTGAAAATGTTTTTGATTCCCTAGCAACTACCGCCCACCAGAAAGTAGCAAATTTCTGGGGAGTATCACTGCCGTATGACGTAACAAACGCTAGGAAGGAGAGATAATTAAGCTACAATTTAATCTTATCTTATTCTGTTACATTAATATGTAACAAACACTCTGTACTACTTTCATTGCTGGCACTCTTGATTCCTGCTTGTGAGAGCAAGGCAAGCTGAGATGTTCAGTATCGACTACCGCAATAGTGGATAACATGTTGTGAGGGTCCACTTGCCCGTGGAGCCCGATTTTGTAACATATTTCATGAAAAATGACATGAACTGGTTATTACTTGTAGAAGAGATTCTATTTTTGACACCACTGAACCAACGATGTTGCCTGACTGGCAGAATCGATTGTAAGTAGGAACGCGCGGGGCGCAGTAGTAGTTGCTGTTGTTGCTCTGTTAAAGGTAGGAGGTAAGACTTTCAGCTAGTGGCTAGCTGTGAGAATTTAGCTATTGGACAATGGTCGCAGCATAATACAGTTTGTAAGGTAATTAAATTATGTATATTTAGTTTAAAGTATGCAGTAACACAATGTGGATTTTGCTAATTTTACAGTACTGACCCTTGAATGTATGAACCAAGTATTTGCCATCAGATTTAATGTATAGGTTGATTATGTATACCCGATTTGTAATATTTTGTGTATTTTGTAAACTTGATACAATTTTGGAATCTATTTTGTCAAACGATGTCAGACCTTTGTCATGTAACAATCCTAGTGTCTTGAAGTACATCAGTAATTGAGATTTGTAGAACAATTGAGAAGTTCACTGATTTTGAAGTTAATGTAAAATGTTTCATATTAGATTTTGTGAAGGAGAAACTATATTTTGAATACAATTTTCGAAATGAAGAATTCAGTCTTAGCATATTTTGTTATCAGTACCTCATCCTCTTCCTCATCATGTTTATTTAAATCCAATGAATATTATTTAAAAGAAATGAATTTTCAACCAGAGTCAGAAAAAATTTAATGTGCCAGAATCAGAAAAGTATTAATGTTTGTAACAGCTTTAATGCGGGCAGCATTGCACGGCGCTGAGCCAATATACAAAATCATCACTGAATCTTTGCAAGATTATTCATTTAACAACTAATATATTGACATTATTTATATGAAGCTATTTTACGGCAGATATTGTACTTCGCTGAGCCAAGATCGAATGTTTTGTATGCGTACTGTGCAGAGAATAGAATACCAAGATTACATCCGTTGTGACTCAAGAGCTAAGGTAACTATATTTCATTTGTTTATTTGCATAGGGAATTTTATCAGTTTATTGCACAGGGCCATAGAACTCGGTGAGCAAGACTCAGTAAATTTCAGAGGGATTGATTTCATTATAGGCATTACATACTGGCTTTCCAGATTGAGTTGTTTGATTTTTCTTTGGATATCATTTAACTGATTAAGCACACCATTTACTCAACAACACATTACACAGAAAATTTGCAGTAGACAAACATTAGGCACTATATATACATTAAAAATATGAATAATAATTTAGAGAACGTTAAAACGTGCAATGAACAATATGACGCTTTGAAATTTTGCTTTCGTCTCAAAAAGTCTGAGCTAAGGCCTATGCAATGTTACAGGACGCCTATGGAGAATCTGTTCTTTAGTACAGCTCATCTCGCAGATGGTTGATATTGTTTAAAGATGGGACAACCAATTTCAAAGGAAGGTGGACCCTCTACTCCAATTACTGTTCTCACAGATAAAACACCAACACCTCCGCTGCCATTGTGAGAGGATCAATGAATAACATTGTGAACACTTTTTGAAATACTGTACATTAATCTGGGCGCTGCCTACAAGTTGGTGACATGTTTGTGAGTGGTGGATTCCAAGACCGGCTATTCCCGAACAAAAGGACATTCGCATGGAGGTCTACAGTTCAAGTTGATGTTAAAGGAAGATCCGGAGTTTATGTTAAAGATAATTACTACTGATGAAACTAGGCTACATCAGTTTGATCCTGAGAGCAAACACCAAAACTCAGCATGCACACCTCCTTCAATAGCAAACCCCAAGAAAACAATAGGGGTTGTTTCTTCTAGGAAAATTATGGTGACCTCATTCTTTTATATTTATGCAATGGGGTGTATCAGCACGTTCTACCTGAGCACACATACGAATAACTGGACAGTATCACAGGGATGTCCTAGATGCAAGGGCCACATATCCGTGAAACTATTCGTGCAATGGTGTATCAGCATTTCTACGTGAACACACATGAATAACTCGACAGCGTCACAGGGATGTCCTAGGTGTACGAGACCACATATTCGTTTAACAGGGTAGATTCCGCACAGCGATAATGCACGACCACATACTGCAAATGATGTTACTGACAATTTTGCCATAATCCATGTGAAGTGCTTTCCTCACCTTCCTTATTGACCGGATGTAGGCCAGTCTGATTTTTTTCTATTCCGTTATCTGAAGAAACACTTTTGTGAGTGACATTATTCATACTCAGAAGCTGCGGAGGTGATTCTGAAGCATGTTCCTATGGGGACTGAAACGACGAACGAAAATTTGTACCACGGCTGGGATTTTAACCGTGGCCTCCTGCTGACTGGGAAGATGCACTAACCACTACGCCACCCTGGCAGTGTGGGTGGCTTTGCAGTGCGCGGTCTACTGTACCAGCCTCCCTCCTCAATCCAAATTCCCACCCACACCTCAACACAATTGGTATTCCCACTGCGCTCTTCAAGTTTAAGGGGAATACGAAGTGGGCTTAGGTGTGAATGGGAATCTGGATTGAGGAGAGAGGCGTGTGAGGGTATTCCGCACATTTGTGCAAAGCCACTGTACCAGGATGGCGTAGTTGTTAGCACATCTGCCTAGCGAGCAGGAGACCCGAACTCGAGTCCCAGCCTTGGTACAAATTTTCTTTTGTCATAGATGTTTGAGACTTTAAAAAGTCTCTGGAACCATATAATTCTACATGATTCCGAAGTAACTTTCAAAAAATTATTAGAAGTGTATCTTCGTCGACTGGCAGAAACGCATCACATCCAAAGCATATTACACTATTGGCCATTAAAATTGCTACACCACGAAGATGACGTGCTACAGACGCGTAATTTAACCGACAGGAAGAAGATGCTATGATATGCAAATGATTAGGTTTTCAGAGCATTCACACAAGGTTGGCGCCGGTGGCGACACCTACAACGTGCTGACTTGAGGAAAGTTTCCAACCGATTTCTCATACACAAACAGCAGCTGACCTGCGTTGCGTGGTGAAATGTTGTTGTGATGCCTTGTGTAAGGAGGAGAAATGCGTACTATCACGTTTCCTACTTTGATAAAGGTCGGACTGTAGCCTATCGTGATTGCTGTTTATCGTATCACGACCTTGCTGCTCGCGTTGGTCGAGATCCAATGACTGTTAGCAGAATATGGAATCGGTGCGTTCAGGAGGGTAATACGGAACGCCGTGCTGGATCTCAACGGCCTCGTATCACTAGCAGTCGAGATGACAGGCATCTTATCCGCATGGCTGTAACGGATCGTGCAGCCACGTCTCGATCCCTGAGTCAACAGATGGGGACGTTTGCAAGACAACAACCATCTGCACGAACAGTTCGACGTTGTTTGCAGCAGCATGGACTATCACCTCGGAGACCATGGCTGCGGTTACCCTTGACGCTGCATCACACACAGGAGCGCCTGCGATGGTGTACTCAACGACGAACCTGGGTGCACGAATGGCAACACGTCATTTTTTCTGATGTATCCAGGTTCTGTTAACAGAATCGTGATGGTCGCATCCGTGTTTGGCGACATCGCGGCGAACGCACATTGGAAGCGTGTATTCGTCATCGCCATACTGACGTATCACCCGGCGTGATGGAATGGGGTGCCATTGGTTACACGTCTCGGTCAATTCTTGTTCGCACTGACGGCACTTTGAATAGAGGACGTTACATTTCAGATGTGTTACAACCCGTGGCTTCATCCGATCCCTGCGGAACCCTACGTTTCAGCAGGATAATGCACCAATGCATGTTGCAGGTCCTGTACGGGCCTTTCTGGATACAGAAAATGTTCGACTGCTGCCCTGGCCAGCACATTCTCCAGATCTCTCACCAACTGAAAACGTCTGGTGAATGGTGGCCGAGAAACTGGCTCGTCACAATACGCCAGTCTCTACTATTAATGAACTGTGGTATCGTGTTGAAGCTGCATGGGCAGCTGTACCTGTACATGCCATACAAGCTCTGTTTGACTCAATGCCCAGGCATATCAAGGACATTATTACGGCCAGAGGTGGTTGTTCTGGGTACTGATTTCTCAGGATCTATGGAGCCAAATTGCGTGAAAATGTAATCACATGTCAGTTCTAGTATAATATATTTGTCCAATGAATACCCGGTTGATCATCTGCATTTCTTCTTGGTGTAGCAATTTTCATGGCCAGTAGAGTATTTTGAGAAGGACCGTCAAAATTATAAGGAAGACTAAGATTGGTTTGCCCAAAGAAAATTATGATAATTCTTCATTGAACAGCCCTCTTGAGAGAAACTTTCCCACCATAAATGATTCTGAAATCATCACTGGGAATCGAACCCGGGCCTCTCTGTGTCCGCTACATCTCGCAGGTACTTAGAACACAGTGCCGGGCCTTGGCGTTGCCGGATGGCCCGCCTACCCAGAACGCTGCAACGGGCGGCTGCCGCAGGGCGCCATCCATCACGGCTGAGTGGCCCGCTTTGCGCGGTGCGGAGCGGAGCGGGAAATCAGTTTGCGGGCCCCACCTCCCACCTCCCACCTCCGCCTTCACCTTCGCCTTCCCTGCGCCCGCGCCACAGCCTGTCGCGTGATTAACGACGCGCACGCCTCGGACCCCAGGCCGCATTAACACCTCCCCGCCTGTCAGGTTATTTTCACATCAGGCCGCACCTCACAATAGCCTACGTGTGCCATATTCCTCCGTCGGAGGGAACGCTGCTCGCTAGTACCTCTAAGGATATGCTACGTAACAGGTGATAGTCAAGCAACGAGCTGGATCATCTCTTCTCAGAGGGAGAACTACGAGGGGCTATCAATAAGTAATTCAACACTTTTTTTTTTATCAAAGCAGGTACGATTTATTCAGGATTCCAACAAACCATATTATTTCCCACTGTTTTGGCTAAAAACCCAATCTTTCAACATACTTTCCGTTCAATGCGACGGCCTTTTGCAACATTACTGAGACGGCCAGTGTGTCCGCATGGTACCGCTCTATTAGTCGGAGCCAAAGTCTTGCTGCACCAATAACCTCCCCATCATCCGCATACTGCTTCCCACGGAATGCATCGTTCATTGGACCAGACAGACAGAAGCTCTTTACGGACTTCTGTAAGGTGTGGAGGAATACAGCGGTCACACAGCTTAGAATACCTCAATAGGTGGAGAGTTTGTCAGCAGTACCAACAGAGACGTCCAGTTGTGCAGCGAGGTGTTTCATTGTGATCCGTCGATCACAACCAATGAGGCTGTCCACACGTTCCAACATTTCAGGAGATAGCTTTGAGCGACCGACAGGCAGACGGGAGATAGGACAGGTTTGCACGACCTTGTTGTGATAACGGCAGGCTCCTCTCCCAAAGATTCAAAATGGTTCAAATGGCTCTGAGCACTATGAGACTTAACATCTGTGGGCATCAGTCCCCTAGAACTTAGAACTACTTAAACCTAACTAACCTAAGGACATCACACACATCCATGCCCGAGGCAGGATTCGGACCTGCGACCGTAGCAGTCGCGCGGTTCCGGACTGAGCGCCTAGAACCGCTAGACCACCGCGGCCGGCTCTCCCAAAGATTCTCTGTGCTTTTGTTCACTGCGAGTCTCCGTAGGCATTCTGCAGGCGCTTATGAAAATCTGCGATGCTGTAGATTTCCGTCAAAGAATAACAGCTCTCTGTTTGGAATGCACCTCCATTACAGACTCCATTTTCAATGCTACGTATAGCGCTGCCACTTATGGGGACTTCATGAGACTATAGGGGCCGAACGGGAATATTCCATGATGCCCCACAGTAAATTTCTCGTTTCTTCAAGCGAAATTGGACTAGAAACAATGTGTTGCGTTCCTTACTGAACGCCCCTTCTACTTCCCGATCAGACAACTCACAATAAAGGTTTTCCAATTGAAATTCAAGTTTGGTGTTAAATGTACGGAATCCCATTAAATAAAATAGCTACCAACTTGAAATATTTTCGGGATGTTGAACCACGGGGTTACTACGGTCGCAGTTTCGAATCCTACCTCGGGCATGGATGTGTGTGATCTCCTTAGGTTAGTTAGGTTTACGTAGTTCTAAGTCTAGGTGACTGGCGATCTCAGATGTTAAATTCCGCATAGTGCTTAGAGCCATTTGAGCCATTTAAGGTGCCGTAACAAGTTTTTATACAACCGATAGAACGACATGAGGCGAGTACTTTCCTGCTACATTTTTCCTCCATCATTGTTATTTAAACTTTACAAGTTCCTCATGCAGGTCCTGAAGGCCCGAGATGCAGAACTACCACCGTATTATCCATCCTCTGCCATGTGACGTCGTGTGGATGCGGTATGGAGGGGCATATGGCCACCACACCTTCCAGAGCTTGCAGTTTCTACTTCTCAATCGAATAGCTCCTCAGTTAGCAGCGCGAGGTTGAGTGCTCCCTGCACCAGCCTTCCATCAAGGAAAAGTCCTTGGCAGTATCGGGAGTCGAAACCGTGTCGCGCGCACAGCAGTCATCTACGCTGAGCACCTAGCATAAGAGGCGGATTTTATCTCCCGGGCGTTAAATGGTCAGCAAGTAGTTGAATGTCGTTCGTCCGCAGAGGAACGTATTCAAAGGAAGGGTTCACTAAATGTAGCATTAAGATCGAGGAACACTTGTGAGGAACGGCCGTTGAGATGTTTCTTTAGAATATATGTCATTGAGCAGAGCCTAGCTCTAGTGCATATGTGTACCACCTATCGTTAATTAAACAAATATAAAATTATAAAATTCGTTTGAGTTGATACTGTAAAACGCATATTTCTCTGCCTCGTGATGACTGGGTGTTGTGTGCTGTCCTTAGGTTAGTTAGGTTTAAGTAGTTCTAAGTTCTAGGGGACTGATGACCATAGATGTTAAGTCCCATAGTGCTCAAAGCCATTTGAACCATTTTTGTAAATCTCATATGTCACGCAAAAGATACCATAACCTGTATTTAAAATCAGAATTTCGAGACGCTCAAACAATGGTGGTATTCGTTTGTTAAAACAGAAAAATGAAAAGGTAATTCTACTTTTTTATGAGCACTGGATCACTTCTGCCTGGTCTTCCATCTTCTGGGCTGCAAAGTAGACACATTCGTCTCTGTAGGGTAAGTAATTATTCCATTGATTTCAATTAGGATTTAACTTCAGTATGTAATTTACTCTGTTCTTATCATTCACAAAAAATTTCTTTTCCTCAAGCTTTCACACTTATATGTATTTGTTCACTATTTTTCAGAATATCCAATGGCTGGAACAACGACGTCGGCAACAACATTGTTGGCAGACGAAATGAACGGACACATACCGTGTTCTGTTATTTATTTGCTTTTGAACAAAATACAAAGCTACCCTGAGATACAGCACCGACTATTTAAAGTATCTTGCTATGTTTCTTCGCGCAAGCTATTCTGAGAATGATTCAGTCATCGCGCTCCAGTCAATGACGTTGTCAATTTTCACTGCTAATTAGTCACAGTCCCCGACGTTCTATTACAAAGTACAGTGCTACAAAAAGGGTGTAATATTTACGTTCAGCGTTCGGTACTGAACATAATCACGAACCCCGTGCTATAACGGAATTATTTACCACCGTCAAATGAATTGCTGTCCTCTCGCGGCGTTTGTTGTCTTCACGTGTTACATATATTTTATTTCATGTAATTAATTCAACTGAGTCGCTTTTCTGAAAACCTTTACAACTTAGAGAAAGTGAAGGGAGGAAACACTTCACCGTTCACCGCTCAATTCACGCTGGTTTCGTTCCCACCTTGGTTTCATTCGTCGGTCTCGTTATTCGTCGGGTGGTCACTAATTCCTTGTACCAATTCCATCGTTTTTCGTTCAGTATCTAGCTTTAATTTCTATCGTTTATTGCGTTAGCCCATTCATGATCAGTTAAAAACCGTTGACGAAATCTCGACTTCTCACGTTGTTCAGTGTACATTTTGCTATGATCATTTATTAAAATTAAAACAAACAGTGATTCACTGAAATTCTGCTTTCGATATGCTACTTTGCGTTTAATAAAGTGAATTGCCTCTAATTTCCACATCAGCTTTCTCTAATATGATTTACCCACGGCAGTGTTTGAGTTTTTAAATACGTACCCTATGAGTCGTTAAAAGAAATTAAAATGAAATGCAGTTCCCTGCAACATTTTCGCAGCACCTCTGAAAGGATTGAAGGAATAATGGAGCCCATTCTGATGTCAGTTTCGTTCGGTAAAGTCATCAAGTTTTTTAGATCGAATATGGAAAATCTCTGATTCCACTTGAGTTTCACGTACATATAAGGGACGATGAAGAAGTTTTCTTTCTGAGGCCCTACAGTCCGGAATCGGTATACCAATCAGGCAAAATCAGCTTGAGCATTGAGGCAACCATCCCACCAACGCACCAGGTTGAAGAGACCCGATTGGTAAAATGTTGTGTCCTGCTACGTGAAGAAGTTCGTAACTGCTTGCTGCACAGCCTCGTTCGACAGTAATCGTCGATCTATCAAAGCCTTTTTTAAAGGACCAAAGGCGTAACAATCGCACGAGGAGAGATCAGGACCATAGAGCGGGTGCTCGAGAGTCTCCCACGACATTTGTGATATTGGGACGTGTCTTATCATGAACCATCATCATCCCTTGGCGCACAATTCCACAGTTTTGACAGATATGCAACCACATACGCATTCTTGATTCTCCGATGGTTGTCTGTCGGTGTTTGTGCTTCGGTAGCCAAGAAAAGAATAACAGCACGTTGGGCCTGTTTGAACGCTTTTGGTAGTAACATCGCAAAATCCAAATATTTCAATTTTAGAAAGAAAACCTTTTTGCTTCTGTTTAATTTGCCGGGAAGATTCATTCCAAAGCACACTCCGCTTCAGAGTGAAAAATTCATTTTGGAAACGACTTAGCTTCAGCCTGGGAGATCATATCTCCGCAATATCGTATCTTCCAGGAGTGCTAGTCCCCCAAGCTACGCAGGAAAGCAGTTTGGAAGGTGAGAGAGGAGGTAAAGGTGAAACTAAAAGTCTGAAGAGAGGTCGTAAGTCGTGCTGGGGCAGTTGAGTCAGTAGAGCACATGTCCACTAAAGGCGAAAGTCCCGGGTTCGAGTCCCAGTCCGGAATAAAATTTTAACCTGTCAGAAAGTTTCTCTCTATATAGTTTTTGTTACTGGAATTTCTGTCCAATATTCTGAAATGTGGTTGTTATGTGGAGGAAGGCATACCATGTAAAACGAGTTGCAACGCTCTCACGCCCCTCCCGTCCCCTCCCCACTTCTCTCTCTCTCTCTCTCTCTCTCTGCTAAGATCCTGGGTACACTTTTGTTGTTGGGTACAGTGCTAAGGAATGACGAGATACGTTATACGTTTGAAGTTCTCTAACGCTATAGATACAGCAATAAGGAATAGCGCAGTAGGCAGTACAGTTGAAGAGGAATGGACATCTCTAAAAAGGGCCATCACAGAAGTTGGGAAGGAAAACATAGGTACAAAGAAGGTAGCTGCGAAGAAACCATGGGTAACAGAAGAAATACTTCAGTTGATTGATGAAAGGAGGAAGTACAAACATGTTCCGGGAAAATCAGGAATACAGAAATACAAGTCGCTGAGGAATGAAATAAATAGGAAGTGCAGGGAAGCTAAGACGAAATGGCTGCAGGAAAAATGTGAAGACATCGAAAAAGATATGATTGTCTGAAGGACAGACTCAGCATACAGGAAAGTCAAAACAACCTTTGGTGACATTAAAAGCAACGGTGGTAACACTAAGAGTGCAACGGGAATTCCACTGTAAAATGCAGAGGAGAGAGCAGATAGGTGGAAAGAATACATTGAAAGCCCCTATGAGGGTGAAGATTTGTCTGATGTGATAGAAGAAGAAACAGGAATCGATTTAGAAGAGATAGGGGATCCAGTATTAGAATAGGAATTCAAAAGAGCTTTGGAGGACTTACGGTCAAATAAGAGCAGAAGGGATAGATAACATTCCATCATAATTTCTAAAATCATTGGGGGAAGTGGCAACAAAACGACTATTCACGTTGGTGTGTAGAATATATGAGTTTGGCGATATACCATCTGACTTTCGGAAAAGCATCATCCACACAATTCCGAAGACGGCAAGAGCTGACAAGTGCGAGAATTATCGCACAATCAGCTTAACAGCTCATGCATCGAAGCTGCTTACAAGAATAATATACAGAAGAATGGAAAAGAAAACTGAGAATGCGCTAGTTGACGATCAGTTTGGCTTTAGGAAAAGTAAAGGGACGAGAGAGGCAATTCTGACGTTACGGCTAATAACGGAAGCAAGGCCAAAGAAAAATCAAGACACTTTCATAGGATTTGTCGACCTGGAAAAATCGTTCGACAATATACGTAAAATGGTGCAAGCTGTTCGAGATTCTGAAAAAAGTAGGGGTAAGCTATAAGGAGAGACGGGTCATATACAATATGTACAACAACCAAGAGGGAATAATAAGAGTGGACGATCAAGAATGAAGTGCTCGTATTAAGAAGGTTGTAAGACAAGGCTGTAGCCTTTCGCCCCTACTCTTCAATCTGTACATCGAGGAAGCAATGATGGAAATAAAAGAAAGGTTCAGGAGTGGAATTAAAATACAAGGTGAAAGGATATCAGTGATACGATTCGCTGATGACATTGCTATCCTGAGTGAAAGTGAAGAAGAATTAAATGATCTGCTGAACGGAATGAACAGTCTAATGAGTACACAGTATGGTTTGAGAGTAAATCGGAGAAAGACGAAGGTAATGAGAAGTAGTAGAAATGAGAACAGCGAGAAACTTAACATCAGGATTGATGGTCACGAAGTCAATGAAGTTAAGGAATTCTGCTACCTAGGCAGTAAAATTACCAATGACGGACGGAGCAAAGAGGACATCAAAAGCAGATTCGCTATGGCAAAAAAGGCATTTCTGGCCAAGAGAAGTCTACTAATATCAAATACCAGCCTTAATTTGAGGAAGACATTTCTGAGGATGTACGTCTGGAGTACAGCATTGTATGGTAGTGAAACATGGAGTTTGGGAAAACCGGAACAGAAGAGAATCGAAGCATTTGAGATGTGGTGCTATAGACGAATGTTGAAAATAAGGTGGACTGATAAGGTAAGGAATGAGGAAGTTCTACGCAGAATCGGAGAGGAAAGGAATATGTGGAAAACACTGATAAGCAGAAGGGACAGGATGATAGGACATCTGCTAAGACATGAGGGAATGACTTCCATGGTACTAGAGGGAGCTGTAGAGGGCAAAAACTGTAGAGGAAGACAGAGATTGGAATACGTCAAGCAAATAATTGAGGACGTAGGTTGCAAGTGCTACTCTGAGATGAAGAGGTTAGCACAGGAAAGGAATTCGTGGCGGGCCGCATCAAACCAGTCAGTAGACTGCTGAAAAAAAAAAAAAAAAAAAAAAAAAAAAAAAAAAAAAAAAAAAAAAAAAAACAGTGCTTCCAGTTTTTCCATTTTGATTGGCATACGACTACAGAATCAGTACTTTATTCCCTCGTCTGTGTTAGCTTCGTTACTACAGGCGGCACACGACAGTGTCATTATGTACTGCAGAAGCAGGACGTGTAAGTGGCCTGGTTGTGTCGAGCCACATCAGATCAAGACGCTAAGGGTCTAATAGTTCTATCAACCAGGCGTCTTCATGCGATATTGTTATCAAAACACAGAAATTGCACACAGATCTTGAGGCCATTGCGCTTGAGAGGTTTTAATGAAATTGCAATGAAGCCTATTAATTCATCTAACAAATGAAGTCGTAAGTTCTTAGCAATGACATATTTTTTACCACAAACATTACATCAGGAAAATAGGAAATGGTACTACAATGTTGCATTATCATGCTCTTTCGCAAAATCTTAAGTCGTTCTCTTTAGTCAAAATACAATTCTTTGTCACTTTTTAAATGAAAAGACTTGTTATTCACACATCGCAAGACACATTACACATTGCTGAAAAAATATAATCTTCGCTGGTCTGCCGGCCGGGTTGGCCGAGAGTTTCTAGGCGCTACAGTCTGGAACTGCGCGACCACTACGGTCGCAGGTTCGAATCCTGCCTCGGGCATGGAAGCGTGTGATGTCTTTAGTTAGGTTTAAGTAGTTCTAAGCTCTAGGAGACTGATGACCTCAGAAGTTAAGTTCCATAGTGCTCAGAGCCATTCGAACCATTTGAACCTTCGCTGATCTATCTTAGCCTCGCACTTCCTAAGGCTATCCTGCTCACGCTGTCGAGTCGTTTATGTGGGCGTAAAGTTGCGAAGTTATGGTAGAATGGTAAGAGTACGTGAGGACTGTCGTAGGGAAGGCGAATCGTCGACTTCGGTTTATTGGGAGAGTATTAGGAAAGAGTGGTTCATCTGTAAAGGAAACCGCATATAGGATGCTGGTGCGACCTATTATTGAGTAATGCTCGAGTTTTTGGTTCCGAACTAAGTGGAATTGAAAGAAGAATCGAAGCAATTCAGAGGCGGGCTATAGATTTGTTACCGATAGCTTCGAACAGCACGAAAGTGTTATGGAGATTTTTCGGGAAATCAAACTAGAATCCCTGGAGGGAAGGCGACGTTCTTTTCAAGAAATACTACTGAAAAAATTTAGAGAACCGGCTTTTCAAACTGACTGCCTTTCGATTCTACGGCCGCCAACATACATAAAGATAGTTGTTTTTCTCTTGCTGTATATGCCAGAAGAACAGGAAAGGAAATGGCTAGTAATGACACAGGGTACCTTCCGCCACTCACCGTGCGGTGGCTTGCGGAATATCTATGAAGATATAGATGCAGATGTAGATGTGGGATCAGACTTAACGATGACTAGTCTTGCACAAAGAATTTCACTGGATGGTCTTTAGATCACTGCCGATAACGCATGAATGATACGTGTCTCATTAGAAAGTCGACTGGTTATCCAAAGTGGACTATAAAATTATGTGCTAATTACGTCATAATGCTATAGTGCTGAGAGAGGTTCCCATGCTAGTTTGGACTGCATGTGAAAATTAATTTACTTACACTCATGCTCATAAATTAAGGATAATTGCAGAATGTGGTGACACACAACGTGGCACTACACACTGCTAGCGCTAATAGGATAGGCACATAGGGAACACACTCGACACAGATCTCTAAGTCCACAGTATTGGTGATAGCTGGCCGAAATGGCCGTGCGGTTCTAGGTACTGCAGTCTGGAACCACGAGACCGCGACGGTCTCAGGTTCGTTCGACTCCTTCCTCGGGCATGGCTGTGTGTGATGTCCTTAGGTTAGTTAGGTTTAATTAGTTCTAAGTTCTAGGAGACTGATGACCTCAGACGTTAAGTCGCATAGTGCCCAGAGCCATTTTTTAGTATTGGTGATAAGTTGAAAAAACCGTACCGAAACACATGTGCTTCAAAACGCCACCCCGACGTCAATATGGGATATGATCACCATGCACATGTACACAGGCCTCACAACGGGTTGGCATACTCTGGATCAGGTGGCCGAGCAGCTGCTGGAGTATAGCCTCCCATTCTTGCACCAGTGCCTGTCGGTGCTCCTGAAGTGTCCTCGGGGTTTGAAGAAGTGCAGCGATACGTCGACCGAGAGCATCCCAGACGTGCTCGATGGGGTTTAGGTCTGGAGAACAGGTAGGCCACTCCATTCGCTTGATATCTTCTGTTTCAAGGTACCCCTCCTCGATGACAGCTCAGTAGGGCCGTACGTTATCATTATCAGGAGGAAGGTGGGACCTACCGCACCCCTGAAAAGGCGGATATACTGGTGCAATACGACGACCCGATACACCTGACCTGTTACAGTTTCTCTGTCAAAGACAAGCACGGGTGTACATGCTCCAATCATAATCTTACCCCACATCATCAAACCCCGACCTCCGTACAGGTCCCTTTGAAGGACATTAAGGGGTTGGTATCTGGTTCTGGTCATACTTTACCTGGACTCGTCCGTGTACATAACCTGGGACCAGTGTTCCAATGACCATGTACTGTATTCTTGAACCAGGATTTACGGGTTCTGTGACCAGGAGTCAGTGGAATGCACCTTGTATGTCTTCGGGAGAATAAGTCATGTCTGTTCAGTCAGCTGTAGACTGTGTGTCTGGAGACAACTGTTCCAGTGGCTGCGGTAAGGTCCCGAGCAAGTCTGCCTGCAGTACTCCGTGATCGTCTGCGGGCGCTGATGGTGAGATATCGGTCTTCTTGTGGTGTTGTACACTGTGAACGTCCCGTATTATAGCGCCTGGACACATTTCCTGGAATCGTTGCCATAATCTTGAGATCACACTTTGTGGCACACAGAGGGCCCATGCTACGATCTGCTGTATTTGACCAGCCTCCAGTCGCCATAGTATTCTACCCCTCATAACGTCATCAATATGTGTTCTTTGAGCCATTTTCAACACACAGTCCTATTAACACGTCTGAAAACATCTGCACACCTACTCGCTGCACCGTACTCTCACATGCACCAACACACCTCTGCGTATGTGGACTGCTGCCAGTGCCTCCGTGTGACGACCGCAGGTCAAATGCACCGCATGGTCACACCCCGAGGCGATCTAAACCCGCAAACCGCCAACCAGTGCGTTGTTTCACCATGTATCAGCATTATCCTTAATTTATGAGCGTGAGTGTATTATTAATTAATGAAAATATGCGGTCTGGCGCACATTAAATTGGATAATCATCTCTGGTTTCACTACAGCAGCCAATCACAACGAAAATACACCGCCTGGCAAAAAACTGAAGCATTCGCTGTGGAAGGAGGAAACAAAATGGATCTCCACGGGTTCAGGAGGAATGTGATTCAGTCATTACTAAATCGACTCAAATTTACAAGGAACTTGTTAGTACGAGTTTACTATGGCGTTTCACCACATCTGGCCAGGAAACATGCACTGATTTGAATGGGAAGGGCATCCAAAAGCGGAGCCTCTCCTGGGGAAAGCTGTCCCACAACTGTTGGAACTGGTCAACCGGGGTGGTACAAAACCGTAATTCATCGATGTACACAATACGACGTAAATCATCAGCAGCCCATTCTTGCGAATCACGGCACCACTCGAGTCGCAGCCGTTTGTGTATTGCTGTTATCGGCAGCATACGCGTGGGACGGTAACTCTATAATCCAGCTGCACGACCAGTGGTGTGGGATGGCACAGAACCTGAGGAGTCCACTGTTCTCTGATCGCAAAGGCACTTGTGAAGGTGCCACCATGAGCTTAGTGCACAATACGGCGGTCCTCTCTTGCCGTTGCCAGACCAGAATCCTGACAACGAATATTACTGCTCACACGTTCCCAAGCAGCCCAACATCGGGCCACTGTCAGATCCGAATACATCACGAATCTGGATACTGGACAATACGACTAGGCTGCCACACAGAAGTCCCTTTCAAACACTGCCCGGTGTTGATAACGCTGTCTCACACGAGTGTCCTTCACAGACTCAATATAGGACTGTGTTCACTCCCCTTGTACACCTTGGGAGGCCTGGTGACAACACTAAACACCAACTGCGGCGATGCACTCTGGTGGTCGTTGTACCTGTCACGAAGAATTGCTGTTCTATTCGGTTACAAAACTGCGATGGTATGTACCGTACGTGTGTCAAGTTACATTGACATCCGACCACGTCTTCTGGTTGCTGCACTGTTTGTCAGGCAGTGTGGTTTCTGTGGGCGCAGTGTTCCACGAGTGCTGCATCTCTTATGTTAGCCTCATCCCTATATTTGCCTCATCCCATCTTGTAGCTTCATAGGTTTGCTACTATAGCGTCACTTAAGTAAGATGTAATCTGTGGAGCAACAGCTCCAAGAACTAGAAATGTTACAGCAGGGTAGCTCCGTGAGAGTTGGGCCTCTTTTTTTCTTCAGGATAACATCTGTGTCTTTGTCAAGTTTTTTTGACTTCTAGTAGTACGTTCGTATGATGTCTCACAAACTTAAGTACAATACATTATTGAGGCACTGCCTCTCAAAATACAAGAGATAAGATAGAACGAAAATTTGCACGAGTCGTCCATCTCACCCACAGGTGTATGATTGAGACGGACCAATGTACTAGGAGAGACGGGCCCTGCAAAAATGTCTCTACCTCAAGAAAAGAGTCAACAGAAATTGCGTTATGTAATTTGGAATATCTTGTAATAAATACAGAATTATGCTATTTAATAATTTAGTGCAAAACAGTTTTGTCAGTTTCTTACACACTGGAGAGCCAAAGAAACTGGTATAGGCAAGCGTATTCAAATATAGTGATATACAAAAAGGAAGAATATGTCGCTGCGATCGGCTTATTTAAGACAGACAGTGTCTGGCGCACTTGTTAGATCGGTTACTGCTGCTACAAAAGCAGGTTATCAAGATTAATGTGAGTTTGAACTTGCTGTAATAGTAGGCGCACGTTCCATGGGACACAGCATCTCCGAGGCAGGGAGGAAGTTGGGATTTTCCCGTACGGCCATTTCACAAGTCTACCGTGAATATCAGGAATCCGGTAGAACATCAACTATCCGACATCGCTGCAACCGGAAAAAGATCCTGCCAGAACGGGGCCAACGACGACTGAAGAGAATCGTTCAACAACATAGAAGTGCAACCCTTCCGCAAATTGCTGCAGATTTCAGTGCTGGGCCATCAACAAGTGCCAGCGTGAGAACCATCCAACTAAACATCATCGATATGGGCTTTCGGAGCCGAAGCCCACTCTTCTACCCTTGATGACTGTACGACACAAAGCTTTACGCCTCACTGGGGCCCGTCAACACGGACACTGGACTGTTGATGACGGGAAACATGTTGCCTGCTCGGACGAGTCTCATTTCAAATTTTATCGAGCGGATGGGCGTGTAGGGTATGGAGACAACCTCATGAAACCATGGATCCTGCAGGTGACTGTTGAAGCTGGTGAAGACTCTGTAGTGGTGTGCGGCGTGTGCAATTGGAGTGATATGGGATTCCTGATACGTCTAGGTACGACGCTGACAGATGACATGTACATAAGCATCTTGTCTGACACATGCGTCCATTCATTTCCACTGTGCATTCCGACGGACGTGGCAATTCCAGCAGGACAATGCGACACCGCACACGACCAGAATTGCTACAGAGTGACTCCAGGAACGTTCTTCTGAGTTTAAACATTTCCGCTGGCCACCAAACTCCCCAAACATGAACATTATTGAGCATATCTGGGATTCCTTGCAATGTGCTATTCAGAAGAGATCTCCATGCCGTCGTACTCTTACGGATTTATGGACAGAGCCGCAGGATTCATGGTGTCAGTTCCCTCCAGCACTACTTCACACATTATTGGAGTCAATGCCATGTCGTGTTACTGTACTTCTGCGTGCTCGCGGGGGTCTTCGACGATATTAGGCAAGTGTTCCATTTTCTTTGGCTCTCCAGTGTATATCTTGACTGAACGTTGGCTTTTCTAATGAGATGTTGGTTTTGTACAAGCATTAGCTTCTTAGCTCTGTTTTTCTCTCCTGCACTGTTTTCCTCTCGTGATCATTTGTTGTTCCTTCTGTCAGTTTCCTTCCGTTTCTTATTCCTATTTTTCCTTGCAGTTTCAATATTTTCAACAGAGTCTAGCACTTTGGATGTAGTTGCTGCCTTCCTCTTAAAATTCATCGATCTATGAATATAAGGAACAGGTTCTTCCAAACTTTTGTTGTCTATTTTGAAGTGGTTATCTTGAAAGTTTTAAGTTTAGTAGCAGCTGAGTCCGATAATGTAATAGTGGAGGAATCTGACTCGTACAGATATCTCCGCTCTTTTTGTGTGCTTGGGATTGCTAGATCTTTTGATGAACATTGAATTGGTTGGCTGGCCTGTGGTTGAGATTCTGCTTTTCCATGCTGGCATAGACATATCTTCCGACAAATAAGCTGAGTCTGAGACCGCGGTCATATTCAGTGGAATTATTCGCTATACCATAAAACTAAATTTAACTGTGGTTCATGTCTCCCGTATTAAAATACGTGGTCAGTCTCTCCCAAATAACGCCGATCCATCTCTCCCGATTTTCTGGGGGAGATGCAACTCTTCGACTTCTGTCTGCAGGTACGAACTCGGTGGCCATTTTAATTTAGTTTCATGGCTACACATTATTCAAGCTCGCAGTAGAATAAACTGTTTCAGTATTGTGCAAGCCAAGCCTTAATATTAAAATTGTATAACTACACGATAAAACGTTTCGGCTTACCAGAACAAAGAATGTTATTTTCTTCAGAACTAACACGAAAGTAACAGCAATACTTTTGCATAGCATTAGTTCACAAAAGAGCCTCGTCAGAAGTTACGAGAGCTGCTCTCTAGAGGCGCGCTTGTAAAATACGCCACTCGTCCGTCTCGTCTAGTGGTCCAACCAGCACGGAATTACTGCTTCCTCTGCCTACTGTCAACATGAAGTGGGCCGTGTCCGCGTGTACCGGTTCTTTTTTGTGACGTCCGCACTTGTCTTCCTGTTCTGGCTGCGTGTTTCTGTATGTTGTCCCCACAAATTAAAGAAAAATTACTTTTTTAATTGGCTAAATCGTTGACCAGAGGAGAAACCTGGGAACTTTGGCCTGCAAATAATCTATTTTTTGCAGACGAAGTTTCCGCGCGCGTAAAAAATTAAGCCTGTACGTGTGGATGTAGATGCAAAGGACGTGCTCCCAAAAGGACAGCCAAGTGCGAGGCGCCACTGTTGTTGCTGACTCACGTGGCGCTAATCTCATCCATCACGGCGCGTCCGGTGCTCGAGGCTCCGGAGATTTACGCCAGATGTAATGCCCCGCTGGTCCGGCGGTCATAAAAGCCGTGCCACTTTGGGAAACGAGCAAAGCAAACAGCCGGCACAATAATTCTCCAGCGAGGCCATTACGAGCCTTTTAACTCGCCTCGCGCTCCGAGTACCTCCACCAAACACCCGGCTTCGCCGCGGCTAATATTATTTATTCCTCCCGGAAGACTAAAACCGAATGGAGGAGGAGGAAAACAGGCCCTCCCCCCTCCCCGCATAAAAATGATGCTTTCCGCTAAACAGCGACGTAAACACAACGGGATACTCCGTCAGAGGGCGCACGATTTGAATTTACTTCCGCGGTAATGAGTCACGTGACGCGGGGGCGAGCGCCCACTGCTCGTTTGTCACGGCGCGCCAGCTGCCCACGTTTTAATTCGGGTAAAGAGCGCGCCGCGGCTGGTGAATGGGCCTTCCGTAATCATTCGTTTTGGATGCGCAGCACAATGGCCGCCGCCAGCTGACGGACGTGTCGAATCGCCGGCTGAAGGCAACGTCCCTCCTACCTGCGCCCGCAACAGCCGACCGGCAGGCGCTGCCGGCTCAAACGAACGCCCCACAAGTTCAGTGGCAATCAGCCGAAAACAGCAGCTTGAACAGAACTGCTCTAGAGATGGCGATTATCGCTGAAACAACTGGTTTTCTGTTACATCGTTTTTTTTCTACGCCAGTTTAAGCTTGCTGTTAAAACTGCTCAAAATAACCGGTTTTTTATCCTTATTATTTCTTGTAATAAACGTAGATATCGAAAAGAGAATGAAAAATTTTGACTCTCCAAGTTTCAAGACACTTAGAAGCAAAATATTAAATTAAGTAGGCAAATTAGAGAAAACTTAGTCTGTTCCTGTTCATTCCTGTTCACTGCTTTTCTCGCAAAGTGACAAGTGGTTGAATCAGGGCCGGTGCAAGCCCAAGTACCGGGCCGCGCGAGCTGCAATCCCCCCGCCCCCTACGTTTTTCTTTTTTCTTTTTACAAAACGTTTGTGGAATTTTATTTCTACAAATCTGTAGGAAATGTCAGCAATCAATCGCAATTTTTGTTTTTACTTTTGGCATCTACCTAGGTTTCGGCCACTGAGTGGCCAGTCTCATAGCTTTTAATATGTGCTTGCTTACATCTAGTGTGCAAGTAGCATTGCCAAACAAAAGTGCCGGTCAGAGGTCAATTGTTGTTCGTGCAGGCGGAGACAGGTGTTTCATGGCTCAAAAACAAAAATGTCCGACTATTACTCAGAAACGGTTAGCAAAAATTTTCAAAAATACTTCGAAAATCAACTTATGCCGGCTTATTACCAATGTCTTTATCCGTTGTAATTACTCGCAGCGTATTCACCCATTCGGAAAACTTCTAGCCATTGTAGGTGTTGGACATGTTTGACTCTAGTAATGTTCAACCATTTTTTTTCCATAATCCGGGAAGAATAAAACACTGGGAAACTGCCATCGAAGGGCTTAGCAAAACTGCTTTAGGCTTAACATGTAACCTCAGTATCGAACATTGCATTCGAATTTCCAAATTAGACTTCGTCTTCTGCAAAATTAGTTAAGAGTAAACGCACGGCGCCTAACATGTTGGCAGCGCTCCACTCATCGGAATACTGGCGTGCACGCCAGACTGCTTCCCCTCTCCGTTCCTCCGGCGTAAACACGACGGTGCTGCTACAGTGGCGAGGAAGAAATTAGTCCTCCTCCCTTCCCTTGTTCAACAGGGGCGGCCGTCAGGTAGTCGAGGCGCCATGCCACAGTTCCCGAAGCCGCTCCCTTCGAGGTTCGTCTAGACTCCCCTCTTGGGCGTGAATGTTGAGTTTTTCCTAAAAAAGGAGGGGGGGAGCGGCAGATTTGCCGCCCCTCGGAAAGTGCCGCCCCCTGCGGCCGCAAGTTTAGCACGTGCCTTGCGCCGGCCCTGGGTTAAATATTACAAAAATGACCAGTGTTCTCCTATTGATCATAATTTTTTGAAGCTCTGCTTAAAAATCATGTTATAATCGGGAATCACAACACTATTGCCTGCCGCTTTGGCCGAGCGATTCTATGCTCTTCATTCCGGAACCGCGCTGCCGCTACGGTCGCAGGTTCGAATCCTGCCTCGGGCATGTATGTGTGTGATAGCCTTAGGTTAGTTAGGTTTAAGTAGTTCTAAGTGTAGGGGACTGATGACCTCTGATGTCAAGTTCCATAGTGCTTAGAGCCGTTTGAACCATACCACTATTGGGGCACTACGAATAAGCACAGCTAAAGGGTGGGAACTGAGTTTGACGGCTCTGTTTTTCGTATGAATTTGTACGTTTGCAAGGGCAACAAGCAGAGAAAGCCATACTATGTAGGGACACACTGCAAAATAATTATTGTCTGTTTTCATTGTACGCTATAAATGAATTGTTAAGTTTCTAATTTATTACTGTTCCCATAATTTCCTTCCCTTTCATTATTTCACAGAAATGACAGACACATCTTTAATTTTTTAAAGCAAATGAACTGTACTTCGTTGCTACGTTACTCCATAGGATTATTTCTAGGCTAGGGTTGCTGCCAGCCTGCTATACCACGGATGTCTGGCGACGATAGAAAGAGACTACGTATAAACCAGGTGGTGGCTAGTCTCGCACGTCCACGCATACCTTAAGGCACGACACACGGCTACAGCGACATTACTGTAACAGCAACGCTGTACCATTTCTTACGTCGAATGTTTGTTCGGCATTGTAATTAAAATAGAGGGAGCGTTTTCCCATTTTCTACAATAACACAATATTTCAAACTGAAGCAAATTTTGCGAATAAAATTCCTTCCTTTTTAAAAAAAATATCTTTATTTAGAAAGATAAATTTTAGCACTGGGTCTATGACTAATTGGTACTTCGTTTTTTTTACCAAGATATCTGTAATAAATGAAAAGCTCCTGTCATAACCTTGACCAACAAATAATGAAAAATAGCGGTTATTCCGAACTAAAATATCGGTATCGGTTTTAACCGGTCGGTTTTTCCCATGTGAAATGGAGTCGAGATATGGGAGTGGAAGCTGCAGGACATACAAGACTCACTTTTCATACTTTTTTATATAGGTTTGTCGTCCTAAGGAACCACATGAAATAACTTTGTCTTCTTTCTTTTCTCCTTTCATTCTTTCCTGTAGTTTTTTAACCTCCCCTACGTTTTTCTTTTCTTTCTACTGTCCATATCGCACCTGCCTTCTTATTTTCTCCTGGAAACTTTTTATTTTTGCTCTGAATTTTCCTCTTTCTCTTATTTCTTCCTCCATTATTTCCAATTCTCTGAGGTCTATTTTGACTTCATTGAACTACGTCGTTTATGTTTAGCAGATTGCGTCAAAAACGTTGAAAATTGTTTTTACTGTCCTCTTTTCTCTTTAGATGTCCGTAGAATAGAATTCTCCTTCATTGTGTCTGATATTGGCTCTATTTTTTCATAAACTTCTTTATTATAACTTAATTTCCATTTCTCCTTCTCATAGTTTGATCCCAAGATTTCCATAATTATTATCCTTTCTTCTTTACTATTCCACCTAATTGTCTGGCTGCAAACAGTATTGGAGGCTGCTGATCAACATTCGTACAGTATTTTTAAATGAACACACCGCCATTTGACCGTATTGTTGTTTATTTTATTAAATTGTTAAATATGACTTGTTCCTTTTATTATTTACTGGTTTTCTTACAAGATGATGATTTTACATCCAGCATCTTGTGGGAAGCGAAATTTTCTTAAGTTATGACCGATTTTGAGCTTGATGTCTTGCAATATATGTTAATGACATAAATTCAATCACTTTAAAGTGGCATGAAAGCCGAACTCTGTGTCGTAATTAAATAAACAACAATACAGCCAAACGGCGGTGTGTTCATTTACAGGAAATTGTTTGACTATATTTAACAAATGTCATTCTGAAGCATAAAGGCATTCCGGTTTAGTGACAGCGTTGTAATGTCGGAGTTTTGCATTTATGGGATTAGATTTCTTGTTACACACGTTTTTTGTTAGTTGAAAAGTCGCCTCTATTTTTCTTGTCCTTGCTAAAATAGCTTCTTTATCCATAGCATTTGATTATATTATTTTATCTAAATATGAAAATTTTGTTGTTATTTTTATTCTTCCATACCGGTAGTCAGTTTCCATGTATTTCGACGCCTCATTCGCATCTGTCATATACTTTCTCTCTCTCTCTCTCTCTCTCTCTCTCTCTCTCTCTCTCTCTGGCTCTTTCTCTTCTGACTCGATAAGAAAAACATAGATCTGCCTTTGAAGCTGTCTCTTGTAAGAGATTTTCTGCATTATTGCCTCTTCTTTAGATCAGCTAAGATGGCAAGATCATCTGCAAAAGCGAAACAGTCAAAACTCAGATTATCGCCGTTTCTGCCAACTGTGATTTTTTAAAATTCCTTCTTCTTTTGCTCTTTTCCTCCATTCCTTCATTATCTTGTCTAGTATACAACTGACCAACAGTAAGGACTATCAATCTTCTTGTCTTAACTCCCGTATTGATCTCAAAGGCCTAAAGATTTAATTTTGGATATTGTATTTGTTGCTGTGTCTTATGATTCCTACAGATTTACTGTTTGTTTTCTGTTATTATTTTATTTTTATTTTCAATTTTTAACCCACTATTTCACGAATGTAGCAAGCATTTAAGGAACTGCGGCAAAGGCATTCAAGTCTGTTAACAATGATTTAAAAAAGAAATTTCCTTTAATGATAATGTAGCGCCAAGAGTTAAAAAATCAGAAACGTTTAAGGAAATGTACTTTTAAAAGACAATTTTAAAAGACAATCCACCACTGAAATTTTGTAATTTTTCTATATTCCAAAAACATTTAATTCAGGCAGTCTCTTTAAACTGACTGAAGCAACAAAAGATAATAAGTTATAAAAAATTTTGAATGGGTAAGTTCTCAGAGAGGACAAATAAACAATATTCTAACAGATTCACATTGTAATTAAGAAAATGAACTTAAATTTAACTTTCCTAGGCAAGGTTACCGGCTTGAGCTCAGGATACGCCTCAAACATTTGCTTCGTTCAGCATGAAAATTATATAACACATTAAAATTATATAACAGATACAAATTACGGGTTGCATATCGATGTTCGCCCTTCAGACAAGGAAACTGTGCCCATTTAGTCCAAAAAAGCAAAGGCAACTGAATATGAAAATGTTTTAAAATAATTTGAACAGATAATAGTTTTGAATGAAATGCAGGTATACTTCTAAACAATCAGCAAACGAGTGTTTTAAATACAAAAGATAATACAAGGTTTGCGCCATAGAATTATAAATATAACCAGTATAGCCTGTGGTCGAATTTCGACCGAGTCAGTGGTCCTGATCTGTGATAAAACAAATTTCGAGTATCTTAAAGTAATACTCTACACGTAAAACTGTGACTGAAATTTTAGCCTCAGAAGTGCGTTGCAACTACGAGTGTTTTTGAAATAATTCTATGATATCTCCTTAATTGTTCATTCATTTAAAGTGAGTCCTTGGCAAAAAAAAAAAAATGTGTCAACAGCGACAAATTAACTTTTTCCTTCTGACAACACGACGTGGTGAAAGCCATTGTATCGCGTAAAGCAATCTCAGGTGCGAAATGGTGTGTGTTACAAAATCTAGCGGTAAATTCATCAAACCGCAATTATACCTCTCAGAATTATTTGGAATTACGTTCAGTGTACATTTAAATCTATGTTTCAAAGCAATAATAGATATATCACTATAAATCCACATTATTCCAGTTACTTTGTCTACTCAAAAACTGTGTCTCTCTAGCCGACCCGTTAGTGTTCTTCTTCGGGTCATAGTCTAAAACAAATGCATAATTATTCAAAATGAAGAAATTGAAAACTAGGAACGTTTCCAGTTTTGTAGTGACATCGGCAAACGAACACAAAGTTTACTCTTAGACGAAAGTAAGGAAAGAAACGTTGCTAATTATCAACGTTTGTTGCCCCCGGCGGCTTCGTTACTACATTTTGTTTTCCACTGTTAACATAATCAACGACGTAGCAGTTGTGGCACTGTAGTTGCCCGTGTTGCTGCAAATGAACCTTCTGCAACATTTAAATATGAACTTCCCCAGAACGCGATTCCACTAAACGTTGTTACTTTCGTGTGTCATCTCCACCTTGGCACCTGATCGGCACGCGAGTTAGAGACTGGTAGCAATGCGAGAGTCAGGAAAACTTTCCCCATGTATGTCTATTATGTTTAACCTCACTTAATCGGTATGTACACACATTATTTGTGCACATATATGGCCAAGTACCTTTCGAATTATGTAAATTTCACTGACTTCCTTGCAAAATTAATTTTAAAAATTCGATACTTCAATTTTAGATGTTCACATTTTAATATTACGAGCGTTCAATAAAACAGATGCATTATTATTGTGAACGTCCACATTCTTATTACTTTCTCTACTCAATAATTGTATCTGTCTAGCTCTGTGTCTTTCACTCCCATCCGTTAGCGTTCTCCTTCTGGGCATAGCCTCAAGCAAATATGGTTTCCGTAAAATAAAGGAAGTCTGGAGTCAAAGTTATTCAAACTGAAGAATGAAAAATTAGGAATATACACTACGTTATCAAAAGTATCCGGACACCTCGCTGAAAGCGATTTACAAGTTCGTGGCACCTTCCACCGGTAATGGTGGAATTCAGTATGGTGTTGGCCCACCCTTAGCCTTGATGGCAGCTTCCACTCTCGCAGGTATACGTTCAATCAGGTGCTGGAAGGTTTCTTGGGGAATGGCAGCCTATTATTCACGCTGGCAGATGACTTTCACCGAGCGTTCACGATACCCACAACCTGACTTCGGAGCGCCACGTTGTGTACCGTGATTCGTCACTCCACCCAACGTTATCCCACTGTTCAGTCGTCCAATGTTTACGCTCCTTACACCAAGCAAGGCGTCGTTTGGTATTTACCGGCATGATGTGTGGCTTATGAGCAGCCGCTCGCCCATGAGATACAAGTTTTCTCTCCCCCCCCCCCCCCCCCCACCCCCCGCCTAACTGTCCGCCTAACTGTCATAGTATCTGCAGAGAATTCTGTTGCAGTTCGGAATTCCTGTGTTAACGACCCTCTTCAACTGTCGGCGGTCTCTGTCAGTCAACAGACAAGGTCGGCCAGTACTCTTTAGTGCTGTACGTGTCCCTTCACCATCACATCGGAAACAGTTGACCTAGGAATGTTTAGGAGTGTGGAAATCTCGCGTACAGACATATGACACAAGTGACACCCAATCGATTGACCAGTCCGTGAGTTCCGCGGAGCGCCCCATTCTGCCCTCTCTCTCTCTCTCTCGATGTCTGATAACTGCTGAGGTCGCTGATATGGAGTACCTGGCAGCGGGTGGCAGCACAATGCACCTAATACGAAAAACGTATGTTTTTGGGGCTGCCCGGATACTTTTTATCACATAGTGTGCTTCTAATTTTCTGCTAACGGCGGCAAATGACTAGAAAAAGAAAAGTAAGTGAAATAACTACGCCAATATAGAACGTTATTTACAGACTTGGTTGCTACAATATTTTGATTTCCACCGCTGACATCATCATCCACCTTGCAGTTATCGCACTGAAAATGCCCGGTATGCCTGTGTTACTGCAAATGAACCAAGTAAACATGAACGTCCCCAGAATGCGATTCCACGGTATGTTGTTGCTTTTGCGTGTCATTTCTACCATAGCACCTGATCGGTACACAGGACCGAAGTTAGCAGTTTTAGTTTTAGATGTTCACGTATTGGAGATTTTAATGGGTGATAGAGAAGGTATCATCTGAGTTATGAATAAGAAAGCATCTACTTCCTTTTACCTCTCTTAACGCCTATGTACACACACGACTTTTTCCTGTGCAAGACTTTTTCTTGTGCACGTCTATGGCAAAGTACCTTTCAAATTATACAAGTTTCGCTGGCCCCCTGATATAATTTATATTAAAAATCGGTACTTCAATTTTCGTATTCACATTTTAATACTATGATCACAGATACAGTACGTATTTTGGAGAAAGAAAGCCTGTACGAAAACCAATCAAAATGTGACCCCTTTTTTGCAACTGTCTTAAAAATAGTTGGGAGTTGTTCCCATTGGCAAAGATGCTGGTCCACTTTTAAAACCAGCGCAAATAACGGCCGCTAGCTGACGCTGCATAAGGCTACAAAAGTGAACCGGAAACAGGTCTCTTATAGCAAGGCCCAGCAAAATAGGGGTTCCTGAAAATCTTAGCCAGCAGTTAAATTACACGCAAACTGTATTTTCACCACTTATTGTTACCCCGAAACCCGGAGACACAAGGAACGCTGCAGTACGACATCCATTCACCAAGGCCCAGAAGTGGAAACTGGCCGAATCAGAAGAAGCAATACACATTCGCGAATACAAAGCAAAGCACTCAGTTTGCAAGCAGCGACGGCACACTCTCCACGGGGAACAGCCGCCGTCCACGACACGGCGACCACCTCCTGCGACCTCAGTGAGAAATCCACGTTATGTGTGGAACAGCCAGCAAGACAAGACCCCACAGAGAGCCGTGCGTGTCGTTAAAATCGCTTCAAGGAGCTACAATACTGCCGCCCAGCGAGAAACCAAACAGGCCGTCGCTAGGGAACGAAACCCGAGAGGTACAGCCAATGGAAGGAACCGAAGCGAGTGCACACGTGGCTCAACTTCAGCAAACCACATTTAACTGTAGTAATGTAAAGCTAGAGAGACCAGTACCTAATCAGAAATTTTATCCGCATCACCTAAGGAGGGTTGTCGCAGCAGAAATCGAGTGGATTAAAAAACTGATCTGCTCCTATGCTGCATGACCACCAGACGCCACCATCCAAGTTTAGATGCAGGAAGAGCTTTTTAAGAAGTGTGCCACTTAGTGGTAGTGCAGAAGCCCTCAGAATGGAACTCTGGCGAGAACAAGTACCCGTAGGCCCTCTCCGCCGGCTTTTCAGCTTAAACGTCTTGCTTGAAACTTCCTTGAGCGACTGAGAACAGGAGTTTCAAGCTGTATTAGGTCTACAACTTTGCTTCGGCCGTTTTGCAATAGACGGCAGTATTGGAAAGTAGTGGTGCAAGTCGTTGGTCGTAAGTGTCATACAGTAAGCATAGGCATTTGAGAACATAACGCCATCAAAATATCAGTCGATTTTCGATTGCATCATAAAGTTATTCTCGACCGAATACGTCAACTTATGAGTCCAATTCTCGTCAGCTGCGGGAGGTTTTAATCTTCTGCTTTGATATGAAGAAATCTGCGGCTGAGGCTCATAAGCTGGGGAAGACCTGTGATGAGACGCCTGTTAGTGACAGAACTTTGCAGGAAATGGTTTCCATGCTTCAATAATAGTGATTTGACGTTGATGACCGGCATGGTTGTGAAAGAGACAAAGCATTCGATGCTACTATAACCGATGGGAACAATCACAGGGGATAGAAATCGAAAATATTTGATGTGTTTGAGCCGAGCACTGAAAGACAAACGGCCACACTACAGCGATAGATATCAAAAAAATGATTTTGCAGCTTGACAGTGCACGACCCCACGTCGAAAATCCTGTCAAAACATTCTTGGAAACGTTGAAATGGGAAGTCCTACCCTACCCGCTGTATTATCCAGATATTCGTCTCCCTGACTGCCACCTTTCTCGTTCTATGACACACGACCTAGCTGACTAGCACTTGCTGTTATATGAACAAGTGCAAAATTGGATCGATTCATGGCTCCCCTCAAAAGATGCCCAGTTTATACACTGCGGCATTCGTATTCTGCCGCCGTTGGATAAGCAGCTGCAGCAGCAAGTCGTATACTCCTAGCTCACTCATTTGTTACATAGTTTAATCCTTAATTTCTTTGCGTGTTTTTGGTACTTGCATTGTTTAATTCATAAATTTCGGGCGTATTATAGTATTTGAGAGTTGTATTTGAGAGTTGTAGCATCGCGTTTTAGTACCTGAATAGTGTAAATTCGCGTAGTCTCCTTCCGCCGCCGAGCAGTGTCAGCAGTGCGCAAGTAGCAGCATTACTGCATTTACTATGCAATCTTGTATTTTAATAACCGTTTAAATTTTGTCGATTTGTTTGCGATCTCTGTAGATTAGTTCAGACGTTCTTTGCAAAACAGTTTTTAGCATGGATAGGGACTGCAACTGCTGTGTTCGGATGCAGGCTGAGTTGGCACCCTTCGCTCCCAGCTTCAGGCAGTGTTGGCTTCGGTCACACAGCTTGAGGCTGTTGCCAATGGGCATCACTGTGGGGGTCCGGATGGGGGTTTGTCGGGGACGGCCAGCTCGTCCCACGCATCCCCCGATTGGACTACGACTGTGGTTGCCCGGGATACTGCCCGCATTGAGGCTGATCCCTCACCTGTGGTAGAGTGGGAGGTCGTCTCAAGATGTGGCAGGGGGCGAAAGACATTCCGGAGGGCTGAACGGAAGGCCTCTCCAGTTTGTCTGACGAACCGGTTTCAGGCTCTGTCTCAGGCTGATACTGATATTCGGCCTGACATGGCTGCTTGTCCTGTTCCAGAGGTTGCTCCTCAGTCTTGCAGATCCAGGCGGTCGCAGAGGGTGGGCTTACTGGTAGTTGGGAGCTCCAACGTCAGGCGCGTAATGGGGCCCCTTAGGGAAATGGCAGCAAGAGAGGGGAAGAAAACCAATGTGCACTCCGTGTGCATACAGGGGGGAGTCATTCCAGATGTGGAAAGGGTCCTTCCGGATGCCATGAAGGGTACAGGGTGCACCCATCTGCAGGTGGTCGCTCATGTCGGCACCAATGATGTGTGTCGCTATGGATCGGAGGAAGTCCTCTCTGGCTTCCGGCGGCTATCTGATTTGGTGAAGACTGCCAGTCTCGTTAGCGGGATGAAAGCATCGTCGACAGGACTGACTGCGGACCTTTGGTACAGAGCCGAGTGGAGGGTCTGAATCAGAGGCTGAGACGGTTCTGCGACCGTGTGGGCTGCAGATTCCTCGACTTGTGCCATAGGGTGGTGGGGTTTCGGGTTACGCTGGATAGATCAGGAGTCCACTACACGCAACAAGCGGCTACACGGGTAGCAGGGGTTGTGTGGCGTGGGCTGGGCGGTTTTTTATGTTAGATGGCCTTGGGCAAGCATAGAAAGGGGAACAGCCTCAACGGGTGCAGGGCAAAGTCAGGACATGCGGGGACCAAGCAGCAATCGGTATTGTAATTGTCAACTGTCGAAGCTGCGTTGGTAAAGTACCAGAACTTCAAGCGCTGATAGAAAGCACCGAAGCTGAAATCGTTATAGGTACAGAAAGCTGGCTTAAGCCAGAGATAAATTCTACCGAAATTTTTACAAAGGTACAGACGGTGTTTAGAAAGGATAGATTGCATGCAACCGGTGGTGGAGTGTTCGTCGCTGTTAGTAGTAGTTTATCCTGTAGTGAAGTAGAAGTGGATAGTTCCTGTGAATTATTATGGGTGGAGGTTACACTCAACAACCGAGCTAGGTTAATAATTGGCTCCTTTTACTGACCTCCCGACTCAGCAGCATTAGTGGCAGAACAACTGAGAGAAAATTTGGAATACATTTTACATAAATTTTCTCAGCATGTTATAGTCTTAGGTGGAGATTTCAATTTACCAGATATAGACTGGGACACTCAGATGTTTAGGACGGGTGGTAGGGACAGAGCATCGAGTGACATTATACTGAGTGCACTATCCGAAAATTACCTCGAGCAATTAAACAGAGAACCGACTCGTGGAGATAACATCTTGGACCTACTGATAACAAACAGACCCGAACTTTTCGACTCTGTATGTACAGAACAGGGAATCAGTGATCATAAGGCCGTTGCAACATCCCTGAATATGGAAGTTAATAGGAATATAAAAAAAGGGAGGAAGGTTTATCTGTTTAGCAAGAGTAATAGAAGGCAGATTTCAGACTACCTAACAGATCAAAACGAAAATTTCTGTTCCGACACTGACAATGTTGAGTGTTTATGGAAAAAGTTCAAGGCAATCGTAAAATGCGTTTTAGACAGGTACGTGCCGAGTAAAACTGTGAGGGACGGGAAAAACCCACCGTGGTACAACAACAAAGTTAGGAAACTACTGCGAAAGCAAAGAGATCTTCACTCCAAGTTTAAACGCAGCCAAAACCTCTCAGACAAACAGAAGCTAAACGACGTCAAAGTTAGCGTAAGGAGGGCTATGCGTGAAGCGTTCAGTGAATTCGAAAGTAAAGTTCTATGTACCGACTTGACAGAAAATCCTAGGAAGTTCTGGTCTTACGTTAAATCAGTAAGTGGCTCCAAACAGCATATCGAGACACTCCGGGATGATGATGGCATTGAAACAGAGGATGACACACGTAAAGCTGAAATACTAAACACCTTTTTCCAAAGCTGTTTCACAGAGGAAGACCGCACTGCAGTTCCTTCTCTAAATCCTCGCACAAACGAAAAAATGGCTGACATCGAAATAAGTGTCCAAGGAATAGAAAAGCAACTGGAATCACTCAACAGAGGAAAGTCCGCTGGACCTGACGGGATACCAATTCGGTTCTACACAGAGTACGCGAAAGAACTTGTCCCCCTTCTAATAGCCGTGTACCGCAAGTCTCTAGAGGAACAGAAGGTTCCAAGTTATTGGAAAAGAGCACAGGTAGTCCCAGTCTTCAAGAAGGGTCGTCGAGCAGATGCGCAAAACTATAGACCTATATCTCTGACGTCGATCTGTTGTAGAATTTTAGAACATGTTTTTTGCTCGAGTATCATGTCGTTTTTGGAAACCCAGAATCTACTATGTAGGAGTCAACATGGATTCCGGAAACAGCGATCGTGTGAGACCCAACTCGCTTTATTTGTTCATGAGACCCAGAAAATATTAGATATAGGCTCCCAGGTAGATGCTATTTTTCTTGACTTCCGGAAGGCGTTCGATACAGTTCCGCACTGTCGCCTGATAAACAAAGTAAGAGCCTACGGAATATCAGACCAGCTGTGTGGCTGGATTGAAGAGTTTTTAGCAAACAGAACACAGCATGTTGTTATCAATGGAGAGACGTCTACATACGTCAAAGTAACCTCTGGCGTGCCAGAGGGGAGTGTTATGGGACTATTTCTTTTCACAATATATATAAATGACCTGGTAGATAGTGTCGGGAGTTCCATGCGGCTTTTCGCGGATGATGCTGTAGTATACAGAGAAGTTGCAGCATTGGGGGGTTGTAGCGAAGTGCAGGAAGATCTGCAGCGGATAAGCACTTGGTGCAGGGATGGCAACTGTCCCTTAACATAGACAAATGTAATGTATTGCGAATACATAGAAAGAAGGATCCTTTATTGTATGATTATATGATAGCGGAACAAACACTGGTAGCAGTTACTTCTGTAAAATATCTGGGAGTATGCGTGCGGAACGATTTGAAGTGGAATGATCATATAAAATTAATTGTTGGTAAGGCGGGTACCAGGTAGAGATTCATTGGGAGAGTGCTTAGAAAATGTAGTCCATCAACAAAGGAAATGGCTTACAAAACGCTCGTTCGACCTATACTTGAGTATTGCTAATCAGTGTGGGATCCGTACCAGATCGGTTTGACGGAGGAGATGGAGAGGATCCAAAGAAGAGCGGCGCGTTTCGTCACAGGGTTATTTGGTAACCGTGATAGCGTTACGGAGATGTTTGATAGACTCAAGTGGCAGACTCTGCAAGAGAGGCGCTCTGCATCGCGGTGTAGCTTGCTCGCCAGGTTTCGAGAGGGTGCGTTTCTGGATGAGGTATCGAATATATTGCTTCCCCCTACTTATACCTCCCGAGGAGATCACGAATGTAAAATTAGAGAGATCAGAGCGCGCACGGAGGCTTTCAAACAGTCGTTCTTCCCGCGAACCATACGCGACTGGAACAGGAAAGGGAGGTAATGACAGTGGCACGTAAAGTGCCCTCCGTCACACACCGTTGGATGGCTTGCGGAGTATAAATGTAGAAATGTAGATAGATCGTTACCTTTAGGGCCTAAAGTTTAGGCCTTTCGAGGCCTGTTCGGACGAAGTTTAGTTTTAATTATTACAGGTATTACCAGTGCATTATTATTGTCGTCATCATCATCCATATTTTGATGTATTATCATTTGTATCTGTATCCAAACACAGAAAATAAATAAATAGCGGAAGAGTATTAAAATTATGCAGAATGAGATTTTCACTCTGTAGTGGAGTGTGCGCTGATATGAAACTTCCTGGCAGATTGAAACTGTGTGCCGGACGGAGACTCGAACTCGTCGAGTTTGAAAGGTAGGAGACAAACGGAGCTAAACTTCTAACTGTTGTTATTTATAGATCCCCAGACTCCGATTTCACAACATTTTTGCTAAAGCTGGAGGAGGTTCTTTGTTCACTTTATAGGAAATACAAAAAGTTAGTTATATGTGGTGACTTCAATATTAATTGTATAAGTGATTGTGCAAGGAAGAGGATGCTGGTAGACCTCTTTAATTCATATAATCTTATGCAAACCGTATTCTTTCCAACGAGAGTGCAAGGGAACAGTAGAACAACCACAGACAACATTTTTGTTCATTCCTCATTACTAGAAGGGCGTTCTGTTAGCAAAAAGGTGAATGGCCTTTCAGATAATGATGCACAAATTTTAACTTTAAAAGATTTTTTTGTGCTGCAACACGTGTTAAATATAGTCATCAGTTGTTCAGGAAAGCTGATCCAGTTGCTGTAGAGACCTTTGTAAACCTTATAAAGCAACAAGAGTGGCAAGATGTTTATAGCGCTGATACAGTAGACGATAAATATAATGCTTTTCTCAGGACTTTTCTCATGCTCTTTGAAAGTTGCTTTCCGTTAGAACGTTTAAAACAGGGTACTAGCACAAACAGGCAGCCTGGGTGGCTGACTAGAGGGATAAGAATATCTTGTAGAACAAAGTGGCAATTATATCAAAACGTTAGAAACAGTCAAAATCTAAATGCAGCAGCCCATTACAAACAGTATTGTAAGGTGCTTAAAAATGTTATTAGGAAGGCAAAAAGTCTGTGGTATGCAGATAGAATAGCTAAGTCTCAGGATAAAATTAAAACCATATGGTCAGTCGTAAAGGAAGTTGCTGGTCTGCAGAGACAGGTCGAGGATATAGAATCAGTGCGTAGTGGGAATGTCCGTGTTACTGATAAGTCGCATATATGTACAGTATTTAATAATCACTTTCTGAATATAGCAGGTGAACTAAATAGAAACCTCGTCCCAACAGGGAATCATATAGCGCTCTTAGAAAAAAAGTTTTCCGAGACTGTTACCTGAAATGCTCCTCCATGATACTGACAAGAGGGAGATTGAGTTAATAATTAAAGCACTAAAGACCAAGAACTCTCATGGATATGACGGGGTATCTAGCAGAATACTGAAGTATTGTTTTATGTATGTTAGCCCAGTTCTCAGCCATATCTGTAACTTTTCCTTTAGGAGTGGTCGGTTCCCTGACCGATTAAAGTACTCGGTAGTGAAGCCACTTTATAAAAAGGGAGACATTGATAATGTTGACAATTTTAGACTTGTTTCTATGCCATCGGCGTTTGCTAAAGTTATCGAGAAGGTTGTATATACAAGGTTACTGGAGCATTTAAATTCACATAATTTGCTGTCAAATGTTCAGTTTGGTTTTAGAAATGGTTTAACAACTGAAAATGCTATATTCTCTTTTCTCTGTGAGATTTTGAACGGATTAAATAGAAGGTTCCGAACGCTAGGTGTTTTCTTTGATTTAAGGAAGGCTTTTGACTGTGTTGACCACAAAATATTACTGCAGAAGTTGGACCATTATGGAGTAAGGGGAGTAGCTTACAATTGGTTCGCCTCTTACTTTAAGAACAGAAAGCAGAGGGTAATTCTCCGCAATATTGAGAGTGGTAGTGATGTTCAGTCCCAATGGGACACTGTTGTGGGGCGTTCCCCAAGGGTCGGTGCTGGGGCCACTGCTGTTTCTTATTTATATAAATGGTATGCCTTCTAGTATTACAGGTAATTCAAAAATATTTCTGTTTGCTGATGACACCAGCTTGATAGTGAAGGATCTTGTGTGTAATATTGAAACAGTGACAAATAATGTAGTTCATGAAATAAGTTCGTGGCTTGTGGAAAATAATTTGATGTTAAATCACAGTAAGATTCAGTTTTTACAGTTTCTAACTCACAATTCAACAAGAACCGATATTTTGATCAGACAGAATAGGCATATTATAAGCGAGACGGAACAGTTCAAGTTCCTAGGCGTTCGGATAGATTGTAAGCTGTTGTGGAAAGCCCATGTCCAGGATCTTGTTCAGAAGCTAAATGCTGCGTTATTTACCATTTTAACAGTATCTGAAATAAGTGACACTTCAACACGGAAAGTAGTGTACTTCGCATATTTTCATACGCTTATGTCGTATGGTATTATTTTTTGGGGTAATTCTTCTGATTCAAAAAGGGTATTTTTGACTCAAAAACGGGCTGTTCGAGCTATATGTGGTGTAAGTTCGAGAACCTCATGTCGACCCATATTCAAAAATCTGGGAATTCTGACATCGCCCTCACAGTATATATTTTCTTTAATGTTGTTTGTTGTTAGCAATATTAGCCTATTCCCAAGAGTTAGCAGCTTTCACTCAGTTAATACTAGGCAGAAATCAAGTCTGCATGTAGAATGCACTTCCTTGACTCTTGTGCAGAAAGGAGTGCAGTATTCTGCTGCATTCATTTTCAATAAGCTACCACAAGAACTCAAAAATCTTAGCAGTAGCCTAAACTCTTTTAAGTCCAAACTGAAGAGTTTCCTCCTATTCTGTCGAGGAGCTCCTGGAAGAGCTAAAAAATTAAGCAAATTCCAGTGTTACATTGTTGATTTTCTTCATTTAAACTTACGACTTGTCACCTGAATATGTTTTTTTATATTTCATTTTATCTGTTTCTAATATCGTGTTATAATTTCATGTATTGACTCGTTCCATGACCATGAAGACTTCTCCTTCATTTGGTCCCACGGGACAATAAATAAATAAATAAAAAATAAATAAACAAAGTACTGGCAGAATTGAAGCTGTGAGGACGGGTTGTGAGTCGTGCGTGATAGCTCAGATGGTAGAGCACTTGCCCGTGAAAGGCAAAGGTCCCGAGTTCGAGTCTCGGTCCGGCACACAGTTTTAATCTGCCAGAAAGTTTCATTAAAATTATGGTTACAAAATTTCGACTAAGGTAATATGTCATTATATTAACTTCCCAACTGATAGAAGAATGACGAAAAAAGTGTCTAAAGGAAAGACAGGACATAATAATGAGCTTCTATTGAAAGTACTTTAATCATAAGATTTTTTAAGTTAACGATAGCATTTAAACCTGATACGAAAGACTTCTAGATAAGTGCAATCTATTTCACTACTTTCCAATACACAATTTGTTCTCAAAGAACGCGTGTCTTTATTTGGTACGGAATCGGAACTGACACTGTTTAGCTGAATGTAAGAGTTTGTGCTCTTAACATATTCCTACAAAATATAAGTGCTAAAATGAGGGGATTCAAACTAAGATTTAAAATGAAAATGATCACTCTTGCATGTATTTGTTGTTCCCCATAAAACAAAAGAGCGTCTCTGTCCATACATATGTATACTCGCTTCAACACAAAACTTGCGGAATTATTAATTCCGTTTAACCCAATGCCCTAATTCGAGTGTCTCTGCGTGGAGAATTGGCATAAGTCCCTTTGGCAACCTCTTTCTTGCCGGCCAAATTGGTTCTTATAATGTTGGCTCTAATGGTGTGTAGAGGCCGATTGTTGGGATGCTGTTCATTCGTGTCTGTACATATCGTGTGAGGTAACAGTTTCAAAACTTTTGCATTTGCTGCAATCGTTAATACTCGCTTAAGATGCTTAAGGCAAATTATTCATTTCGCGAATTATTACGCTGTGGTCAAACTCGTGGTTAGGGAAACTGCCTGGGTTATTTTCTCACTACTATCATCCACGTGTTTAGGAAATTGCTGAATCGTTCTTCATCCTTTTAAATGCACTTAATGTAGAGAGAACGTCTTGTCAAAAAAAATGTAATGTATTGGTACAGCTTTTTGTTTCATACTTCTGTCTGTGTGATTGTTAGCAGCAATTTTTAAAACGGCTACTAAGTTTACATTCAAATGTAGTTCAAACTTTTTACCTGTGGATTTTCTGAACTGTAATGTAATATAACTTCAGACCAAGACAAATTTCTGATTTACTTAAACGAAAACTTTTATATATCTGCTTGATGACTGAAAGCTAACTGACCACGACCTTTCTGAACAAGCCTTGCACAATCGCGTGTTTAGTTTCTTAAATTTTTATGCATGCATGAATTGGACACACAGTGATTTATTTTGGAACTACTACATAGCAGCGCATTACTAAAAGCAGCGTGATTTATTTCAGATCAACATGCAGCGGAGTCATTCATTACAGGTACCGTTACAGAGCGGAGAGTATTTTCGTTTGTGCAGGTGAGAAGTGATATCAGGATATGTGTTTGGGGAACAGTACACATTTATTTATTTCTATGTAGTTTCAAAGTAGCTTCAGTAACTACACATGGTTATTCCATACGAAAGTTAACCTTACAACGTCTAGAATATTGTAGGGCAAATTATTGAGTAATGTGTTTTACAAATAATTGCTACTCATTTTAAAAGTCATTAATTATTAAAGTCGTTGAGCAGATTGAAAACAGTCGTTTTCATTTTCACGTGATGAAGTTTCACAGAATAAGCAAACAGATACTATGTTATGCCGGCTTCGGTGGCTGAGCGGTTCTAGGCGCTTCAGTCCGGAACCGCGCGGCTGCTACGGTCCCAGGTTCGAATCCTGCCTCGGGCATGGATATTTCTGATGTCCTTAGGTTAGTTAGGTTTAAGTAGTTCTAAGTTCTAGGGGACTAATGACCAGAGATATTAAGTCCCATAGTGCTCAGAGCCATTTGAACCATTTGAACTATGTTATGCAGCGATAGTTTCAGTTTATGTATTTCGCACATTACAGCAAGACAACAGCAATAAAAAGTTTTCGTAGTATCAGGCCACAGCTACCGTTTCCATTCACAGTTGCTAGGTCATATTCCATACTACAATTAGAACATTACATTTAAATAAACGTTCAGAGAATTGTCACACTGCAGTTCAGGACGTTGCAGAATAATTCATTTCAACAAGTTACAATCTAAAGATTATGTTACATCGCAATTGGAACATTACACGCAGAAGTTACTCAATTAGAAGCGTAAACATAAAGATTGCAAAGTCTTTCAATTGGACGTCAGTTCGGTGACTTCCGTGTCGCTGAGCTAACAGCACCCAGCACACATAGACAGTGGCTTTGCGGAATTAAGGTTGGGTGATAATTGGACCCTTTATCGATCTTTAACGAGCTGTGGAGTTCACGTCCGTCCGCATACATTCTCCAGGTCTACCGCAGTCGCCTTTAAGGCTTCTTAGATGCTTAGAAAGGCTCAGTAAGATGAGAACTGAAGCGTTTGCGACTTGATATTTTGGAAGAATCCTGAATATTAAGTGGGCAGATAAGGCAAGATATGAGGAGGAGCTCCAGAAAATCAGTGACAAAACGAACAGGACAAACAGTCACTAAGAGAAGAGATGGGTGATAAAGAGTTAAAACAGGGAATGATTTCCATGCTACTACAGAGACCCATAAGGAGTAAAAGCTATAGAGGAAGACAAAGACAGGAATGTATTCAAGAAACTAAGTTGATTAATGTTATGTGCTATTTTCAGAAGATGAGGATATTGAATGAGAGGAAGACGTGGAGGGCCACATCAAAGCTGCCAGAAAAATGATGTCCCCACCAACCCCCAAAAGAAAAGAAAAAAAAATAGCAGAGAAGAAGCGAAGTTTCGCCTATGACTCCGAAATGGTGGACATTTTAATTTTAATTTCGTCTCCAACAGTTTTCAAATGAATATTTTACCAAAGGTGAAGCTATCAAATTACAACTCCGAAAGTCATAACGTCAAATTACAGGTACAATGTTGCCAAGTATACCTCATGGGTGGTCAAGGAACGCTGCTATCTCCCGAACGGCCTCTGGTCACCACAAACGAATGGCGCTGGTTACACACCGCATCAACTACGGAGACGACAAGTGGAATGTTTTAAAAACTCTCTGTGACATAGAAGAGTATTGGGATGTGGAAACTGGAAACACCCTACAAAGGGCATTTAGGTGGCGGGTAGAGCTCCGAACGGTTTTTTAAGTCAGTGTTTAACTGCGTTCTTCCATATACAGTCCAGTTACTCCCTGTGTGTCCGCATTTATCAGTTGATCTTGAGCCTGAATAGTAGTGATTTAGAGTTACTTCAGTGAAGTCGACGTAAATAATGCGAAGTAAAAAACTTCCTAGAACAGCTGTAGAAGAAAAGGACGTACAATTAATTTTTTTAAACGCACGATCAAAATATTTACACACAGCCTGATATGAAGGAAGCAAGTCGCTAGAATTACATCACTTCAGTCGAGCTGCAAGGAAGTCAGAAAATGGAGTTTCGAAAGTACGATGAAAAACGAAAAAGTGGAACATCGAATCCTAAAACAAAATAAATTTAGGAATTCATTTGTCAGATGGCTACCCTGCAAGATCTTCCATTTAATTTCTTGGCGAGGCCTGTATTTCAATGGTTAATGTAATTTGTTAAGTTAAACTATCTGAAGCTATTACTTTTTATATTCAATGCATGTATTTTCATTACATGCTTTAGTCATTAATTAGGCAAGTAATTTATAATATTCTGTTTATTTATTTGATATTTGCTTTTAGTTTGTTTCCTAGATACAACAACAGACCAAATGTTGCATGAATTGGCGTGGCCGGCCGTGGTGGCCCTGCGGTTCTAGGTGCTTCAGTCTGGAACCGCGCGACCGCTACGGTCGCAGGTTCGAATCTTGCCTCGGGCATGGATGTGTGTGATGTCCTTAGGTTAGTTAGGTCAGCTGTGTTAGATTTTCATCTCCATCCGGCACGCAGGTCGCCCAATGTGGCGTCGAATGTAACAAGACCTGCACCAAGGCGGCCGGACCTGCCCCGTAAGGGGCCTCCCGGCCAATGACGCCAAACGCTCATTTCCAACTGTGTTAGATAACTAAGCACTATGATGTTCAACGAAAAAAATTTACGTGAAATGTCTACATAAAAAACTTAAAAAAAGGAAAAAAGTTCTACATGCTCCATTTGACCACCTGCTACAGAAATGTGTACAGATATACCGGGTGATCAAAAAGTCACTATTAATTTGAAAACAATAAATCACGGAATATTGTAGATAGAGAGGTACAAATTGACACACATGCTTGGAATGACGTGGGGTTTTACTAGAACCAAAAAAATACAAACGTTCAAAAAATGCCCGACAGATGGAGCTTCATCTGATCAGAATAGCAATAATTAGCATAACAAAGTAAGACAAAGCAAAGATGATGTTCTTTGCAGGAAATGCTCAATATGTCCACCATCATTCCTCAACAATAGCTGTAGTCGAGGAATAATGTTGTGAACAGCACTGTAAAGCATGTCCGGAGTTATAGTGAGGCATTGGCGTCGGATGTTGTCTTTCAGCATCCCTAGAGATGTCGGTCGATCGCGATACACTTGGGACTTCAGATAACCCCAAAGCCAATAATCGCACGGACTGAGGTCTGGGGACCTGGGAGGCCAAGCATGACGAAAGTGGCGGCTGAGCACACGATCATCACCAAACGACGCGCGCAAGAGATCTTTCACACGTCTAGCAATATTTTTTTTTTTTTTTTTTGTAATAAAACCCCATGTCATTCCAAGCATGTGTGTCAATTTTTACCTCTCTATCTACATTATTCCGTTGTTTATTTTCAAATTTATACTGACTTTTTGATCACCCGGTATGTTTACCTGGAATCCAGAGGCACAGGTTACTGATCTGCTGAACCATGCTGCATTTTCGGGTGTCTAATTTTGTAATTCATAATTCATTACTTCACTGCACTACACTACTGTACTTTGTATCTTAACAAAGCTACATTTCTCATGTGTCTCTATAGTTAGCCTTCAGCACGCTGTCGTACAACACAGGATTCACAGGGTCTGTTGCAATTTATAATACTACTTTTGCTATATGGTAAACTGACAATTTGTTATTCAGAAATAATAATTGCCGAAAGATAACTTTCACCCCCAGCTTCGATGTTTTACTTTAAAAAATAATTGCAGAGGTATCGCCTACAGCATTCGTTTCGGAAAAACCTCCACCGTTACATCGCTAGTGTCAAACTAAGGTAGGTAGCGTAGTGCCTACTTTCGCAATGGCTCGGGTTTGATTTACAACTGCCAATCCCCCGTACATCTGGGTGCTAATAGCTCCCTGCTACGAGTAACACATCAAACCACCTCTAATACAATCGCGCATAGTACTGTAAGACGTGTGGGGAACAAAGGCGGTTCAGATCCCCGTCCGACAATCCAGTTTCATAAAGAATGAAGGTAGGAGACGAGGTACTAGCGGAATTGAAGCCGTGAGGACGGGTCGTGAGTTGTGCTTGGGTAGCTCAGTTCTCAGAGCACTTGCCCGCGAAAGGCAAAGATATCGAGTTCGAGTCTCGGTCCGACACACAGTTTTAATTTGCCAGGAAGTTTCAATCCAGTTTCATGTTTCCCGTGGTTTGCCTAAAGTGCTTAAGGCAAATGCCGGTGAGGTTCCACTGAAGGGTCACGACCGATTTTCTTCCTCATCCTGAGCCTCTGCTGCGTCTCTAATGACCTCATCATCGACGTATGTTGAAGCGTAATTTTATATCCCATACGAGAACCGAAACTTCAACGAAGGCAGTCTAACTCTTAGAGGCTCGTTAAGTTTAGTCGCAGAGCCGGCTGTATTCTCGGTAGCGCTGTCGCGTCCATAATGTGCGATTTGCGATTTCATGTCATCTACTGCGCCTCTCAACAAAGTAGTTTTATGTTAATAATGCAAATCTACATCCGTTTCTATACTTATACTGTGTACACCATTTTGCAAATCTTAGCCCTCCAAAGATGATGTAAATGCTATTTCAAACATTGGTCATTAGAGCCGATAAATTTTGTGGTGCCACTATTTAAATAAACATCTTCCTCCCACCAATTTCCTTCCTTCCTACCACCCCTTTTCGCCCCCTATTTCGACTTAATGTCAATGAATATTCATTTAACGTTAATTTCAAATTTTCAGTTATTCACATTACTGGGAAACGTAACAGTATGATATTTTTTCTGTTGTAACAGAAGACAGAAGGATTTTAAAAATTTAAGTATTAAATTAAACATTTAATTTTCAAAATATTTTTCTACAATCGTTTTCCTCAAAATTACAGGAACGTTCAAAGAAATTCTGTAGAGTTATGCATATAACGTACGCATAGAAAGTTGTTATTTAGCCCTTTTTCGTATTATGATTGTTTTTAAAATACATCTTTAAGAGAAACTCTTTTCTGTATATAAAAAAGATAAACTTTTTGTCCGACTCGTGTGCTGAAAGGCTACATGAAATAATCAGAAACAGATACACATCGGAAAACTTTTACGAGGACAACCAAAATGTTCTCCTTCTGGTATCGGGTGCTGGTGACACGAACCGTTCCGAATCGTGATATTTTTTTGTCGGATGTGGTATTCGAATACTCGACGTCAGTTCCCGAGAATATAGATACGCGCTGGAATCCAGAACTTCTCACATCTAGATCCTCGGATAGACTAATTACAATTTAATGTGTTCGACATTCTATTCTCGGTCACTCATAGAATATTTTTGTGTCACTTAATATGTTTTCCACCTTTGACTCGAAAACTGCCTACTTTCGCAATGGCTCGGGTTTGATTTACAACTGCCAATCCCCCGTACATCTGGGTGCTAATAGCTCCCTGCTACGAGTAACACATCAAACCACCTCTAATACAATCGCGCATAGTACTGTAAGACGTGTGTATTTCTATTGTCTATTGTCAAACCACAATTTATGAAAGATGTTTATATTTTATTAATAGGATTAAGTAGGAATAATTAATATTTGTCATGTTGGAAATAATTGTGGTAACAGGGAATGTCTGCACCAAAGTATTGTTGGCAAGGGAGACCGCACATTGATATAATTTTAAAAAAGGCGGGAGAGACAGCGTATGGATACATTTTAAGAAAAGAGCGGGGAAGACCGCGCATTGATACATTTTGTAATGATAGCAGGCAGTGTCTGCACCAAAAGCATTGTTGGCAGGAGTGGCCGCACTTTAGCGTACGTAGGAAGTCAGTAGTAAGCGAGATGTGAAGCGAGTCGGTAGCAGGTCTGAAGCGAGACGTTGAGAGGAGCGGTGTGCCTGCCAGCCACCAGCTATGATTTACAAGAAATTATAAACGGATGTACAGAGGCATCAGCTAACTATTATCATAAGAGGAACTAATATTTTTGAATTATTTTATTGAGAAACTCAAGACTACTGAAGGTATGTTTGCACAATGTTAGTTGTAAGATTATTGTAAAAAGTAAGTCCCATTTGAACGTTTCTAAAATCATTTCATTCAGAATATAATTAATTTCTGTCAGCAATATTGCATTACTGATTATAATCCATCTCAAAAACCATCAATTTAAAACTTTGCAAAATTTTATCGTTGCCAAGAAAAAGTTTAACTATGAATTACATAACTTCAGTCAAATTAATTAAAGAACAACGTCAGCTTTGCTATTAAAGAATAACGTCAGCTTTGCTATTAAGGAATAACGTCAGCTTTGCTATTAAGGAATAACGTCAGCTTTGGTAATAAATACAGCCACTTATTATGACAGCCCACCAGCAGCTAATAGAGTATAGTAAAACAAAGTAAGCATATTCATGTCGCAGTTCGATGCAGCTGTCAGATGACGATCCAGTAACAGTAGAAAAGGTAAGGAACAGTTTTGGGTTATTGTAGGTAACGACTGAGGGCCACGACGACGACACATTCTATGTTTCGATGAAATAATCAGAAAATAACTTTTAATAAGCAGCATTTAAATTTGTATGTGAAGATTGAGAAAGAGAATTAATTTCAAAGGGAAGATTTCATTTGTTATTACTAAGCAAGAGGTAGAAATCCTAAGCGAAGGTTTAATAGGTTATTGTAAAAGGGAAGGTTGCGTAACAAAAGAGATATAGAGGAGACGGGAAGGTTTCAATACAGCACTGTCGGATTGGTGACTAACTTTGCATGTATTGTCGCGTCCTTGTGTAAATTATTGTTTTTATCACTAAACCTTGATTGGGTTTTATTTCCTCGAAACGCCAAACTTCTTCCGGGATGCTGTTGAAAACGGACGCTCCAGTTTTATGGAAATGTTCTTCACACAAACGTTTTCGTCTCAGTCACTAATCATTCTCAAAAATGATGACAGCATGCTCACTTAATAAAACACACAAATCTATAATTTATACATTTAACTTTCTGGTCGTGCTGTCCTTAACATACTGGAGAATGCCTTGTAAGTGGGCCTAAAATGATTGTGTAAATAATATTACTACATAACTGCAATTTTGACGCAAGATTTTAATGAAAACTATGTGAAGTATTCCAATGCATTCCGCACCATTGTATGTATCTTCCGGCAGGGCCCCTTTAGTTTCCATGATGATACAATAAACTTTAAAGGATGACGTAAAAGAGCAAACGTATCAGTTTTAGATAGGAACTCCTGTCGTTCCTACATGTACAGGAGTTGGACAAAAATATCGAAACACCTCGAGAAGTGCGTGTTTGAACATACATTCACATGCTAGAAAGTTGCGTGTTGTGTTTTACCACGAACGGCATCTCAATATTGCAAGCGTCAGCCACGGTCAGAATAGTATTCTGTGAAGCTTGAATGTATGAATTCTGAACCAAGTGAATTCGGAATGGGAAAATTGTTGGTACTCACATGGTACCCTGCTTCCGTAACCAACGTAGCCGAAGTGATTGGTGTTTCAGGAGGCATGTTATCGAAAATTTATACCGTATACAAGGACATCGGAAAAACATTACTCGCTATGTCACAACAAAGACAAATGTGTGTGTGGAGAGATCTTAACATACGGTCACTGAAGAGGATTGTAACGACAGTGGGAAGATGACAGCTACGAAAGTTACCGCATAGCTCAATGTCGCACTCGCGAACCCTTTCAGCACCAAAACAACACGAAGAAGGCACCATAAGCAGGGAACTGCTGGGCGAGCTGGAAGTTCAAAACCACTCATCAGAGATGAAAATGACCATAACAGGAAAACACGATGGTGAAGTCATAAAACCTAGACTATGGAGCAATGGAAGAAATTCATTCGTTGGGATAAGTCTTGTTCCGCAGAGTTTACAACTTCTGACCGACCTTACGTCCCAAGGGCAGTGGCCTTGCTGCAGTGAATACTCCGGTTCCCGTCAGATCACCGAAGTTAAGCGCTGTCGGGCGTTGCCGGCACTTGGATGGGTGACCATCCGGATGCTGTTGCCATTTTCCAGGGTGTGCTCAGCCTCGTGATGCCAATTGAGGAGCTACTCGACCGAATAGTAGCGGCTCCGGTCAAAGAAAACCATCGTAACGTTCGGGAGAGCGGTGTGCTGACCACACGCCCCTCCTATCCGTATCCTTAGCTGAGGATGACACGGTGATCAGATGGTCCCGATGGGCCATTTGTGGCCTGAAGACGGAGTGCTTTTGCTTTACGTCCCAAAACTGAAACATGAGAGAGATTCGGCGACGAATTCACAGTCTTTGGGTCCCATTGTTACTCTGGAGGTCGCATTAACCCCAAAGATTTTGTGACCATTTTGGGTGATCAGGTCCATCCTATGTTTCTTCCCCAATGGTGGTGATATATTCAAAGACGACAGGGATCCCGTTCACACAGCTCGTATCAACTAGGACTGGTTTTTGTAAGCACACCAATGAAGTTCTCATCCCTCTTGTCCACCAAAGGCACCAAAATCTCAATTTTATTGAATTTTTGTGATCTACTGTGGAGAGGATGGTGCTATCCACCTCCATCATCGTTACCAAAAATTGCCACCATTTTGTAGGGTGAATGGTATATAAGATTCTCTTGAAAACCATACAGGTTTATACATTCAGAGACGACCACAAGCTGTTTCGAATGCCGAGGATTTTCTTGCACCACATTAGACGTGGTGATGAGCTGTGTTTTTGGTGTTTCCATATTTTTGACAACTTCCTGTATTTCAATACAGTGTCGGAATTCCCGAGTTTACTGTGGATAAAATTGACTGTTCAAAAATAAGTTTTGCATCACATACTCATCTCCAAACATGTGTGGGCTTATTCAGGAAGAGCAGTGTATGAAAGGATAAGCCTCACTTCACGAATAATTTACCTGAAAAAAAAAGTGTACAACCAAAATACAGACAGTCTTTTCGGAAGTAAATGTCTTGTGACTAAGGCCTCCCGCCGGGTAGACCGTTCGCCGGGTGCAAGCCTTTCGTTATGACGCCACTTAGTCGACTTGCGCGTCGATGGGAATGAAGTGGTGGTGATTAGGACAATACAACACCCAGTCCCTGAGCGGAGAAAATCTCCGACCCAGCCGGGAATCGAACACGGGCCCTTCGGATTGACATTCTGTCTCGCTGACCACTCAGCTACCGGGGGCGGAGACCAGAGGACGCTTAGTTGCAGGAGTGCGTGAATAAACAGCTTCACACAGGATGTATGCTCGTAGTCGGATAGCTAAGCCTGACTGACAGTCTGGCAGCGGTGAAGGTCGAAGTATCGTGTTTACCAGGGGCCTGCGAGCCCTCCGTTTTGCCTGAACATTGCTGGAAGGCGCCGTCAAGCCGGTTGGTCGAGTTAACTGACAGCTGCTCGACCGTTTAAGGGAGCACATTTGCTCAGGGGAACGATTTCCTGCCCTTATTGTCAACCATGGTGAGGTCCTTCGGTAGACTGCATTAATTTTGTGCTCGTTGCCTGCATCCTGGTTCTTTTCACGCGTGCTTGATATTTGTGTCATTACGCTGGTCAAGTGTTGTGAGCCTAAGGCGCCCGTTTGTGCTTCCCATGTAATACACGATTTCGCAAATTGTGGCGAATCTGCATCATGTCTTTTGTGCACTCTCCACATTACTGAACGACGTGGGTGGCTTGTAGCGTCTTCAACGTGATTCTCTTAATTTCGCTCTGAAAATTTCTTGCAGTTTTTTTTACGTCATGCATGACAGCTTTTCTTAAGGTGCCCAGTATTGTATTACGTATCGTTTAGTGTCCTGCATTTTATCGAATATAGTCTTAATTTAAAATTGTAATTTCATTTAAATACTATTTAGCCCTTAGTGCCAGCGCAGCTGACTTTATATTTTGCTCTGCCGAAGCTTATGCCCTGGTTTACATTTAAGTAGAATAATGCTTAATTCTCTTTATATGTGTGTTGCATGAAAGATTAGCCACTATATAATGAGTTGTTTCTGTATGACTGAACGGTGAGTTTCACGAAACGGTTTTGCAGTATCCGCTGTTAAAGTGTATCTCGTTTGGTAAGGTAGTTGGCCAGCTGATTATATATTACGTCCGCATTACTTGTCAATTGCTACCCTCTTGAACTCTCCGACTACGTAATGTTACTTGTCGTGCCTATATTTACCTCACTGCCCGCTGTGCCTTGTTCATTCTGTTTATATATTTGATCGGCTATTGTCGTAATTTGCTTCCCTGTCGCCCCGAAGTTGGGGATGTATCTCACTTGAAATTTTTCTGTAATTTTTCTGTAATGTAATTTTGTTTTAGATGTCTAAATAAATCTAAGAACTGCTGCCTAGAGGAGATCTGTAATATACGTTCAGCCCATTGTTTGCTTGGCAACTGTGCTGTATATCTCTGTTAATGGATTTCTTGCGCTTTAGGCGGATTTCAGGAAAACCTTAAAGGGCCTTCATCTATTGTAAAACTTGTTTGCACGGCCGTCGACCCGTAAATATTCTCACTTATTTGAATACTACTACATTTCAGTGTGCAGTACCCTTAAAATTTTTGTTTGGCTTCATCTTGGCTAGTTGCTTTTGTTGGGCCGTAGCCGTTTGGTAAACTGCCAAGTATAATCATTGGTTTCAGCATTTATGTTCTTACTCTGTAATTGTTCTTTGTGTTTTCAGACCTTGTTAAGATAAGCTTTTGGTCCTGAAGCCGTTGATCAAGTTTCTAAGGATAATTGTGGATTAGCCGTGCATTGGTACTTTGTATACTGTTCAGTACTGTACTCTGCCTACTTGTAACTTAAATTTAAACGTATCCAGTATAAGTTAGTTCCGGTGTTCCTAAGTTTCTTACCTGATTTTCTTAACTTTTCAATCAAGAGAAAAAGCCACAAGGCAATTAACTATTTAGCAGCAACTGCCAAGTACTTGGGTTGTAAGTTGATTACCATTGATTTGAAAATCATTGTACTGCTGCAGTTCCAAACGTTAAGTTTCCTGTTTAGCCGTACAAATCATTTCGTCATTTGGCCTTAAGCCGTTTTGCTTGGTTGTTTTTATTATCTATTCGGTTTTTTTTTAACAGTTTTTACTTGCAGTGATCCCCTTGTCGGTGTACTTTCCTCACCATAAAGATTTTGACTGTTTTTAATAAACTGTTTTCAAAATATACTTTGTCGTCCCAATACCTTTCCAGTCCCCGGTCATCTCCCTACCTAAACATCTTTGTAGAACTGTAACATCATATTCTCCTAATGGGTAACATTCAATGTCGTAGTGTCCGACCCCACGCTTTTTAAGATTCTTGGATCTTCCTGCCCCTCGTATGTCTTCCACAAACCACTCAAGTAAGTCCCACTCTTGGATGGCGGAGCCCCTGAGGTTATCAAGCGTGTGATGGAGGGTGAGAAGCGGTGCCAGCAAATATTACAGACTATTCCGCTCACTTGATTCCTGCCTCCTGGAGTACGGTCTTCATGAGGTGGTGCAGTACACCTGCGCAGCCTCGTCTTGAAAGAGGAGCCCATTGCTAAGATGTTGACTGCAGGCCTGAATATCTGGTTAGAGTACCCTGTCTGGGTACCCACAGTCCTCAAATTATCGACCAAATTAAAGAGCGACTTCCGACATTCGTACATCATAGCGACTCAAAACATGAATGACCCTCTTTCCTGCTGGGTGATGTGTCCGCATCCACTGTGCATTTGGGAATGTACGCAAACTAGAAATTAGCTGTTAGTGCTTAATGAAGCATTTATTTAAACTGAGTGGTTTCAATATCAGATAAGAAACAAGCAGAGTGTTACCCTAGGCTGTTTCAGTAGCACAAAGAGGGACGCCACGTCATCTGCTTGGAGAGAAAAGTTACAATGAGGGTCCCACGAAGTTCAACGATTGATTCACGCACTTAAATCTTGCAGACTTCTTTTTAAGTAGCTGGGAATATTAACCACAGATTCAAAGTAGGTTTATATACTTATGAAATTTGTTGCACAACAATCCGTTTGAGTTTGGGAGTAACAGAAATTTTCACAAGTACAGCACTAGAAAGAAAAGTTACCTGTATTAGCTGTTTATCAAACTGACGCAGGTAACCATGAAACACGCAGCTAAAAAATTCTTTGACAATCTACGTATTGAAACTGCCTAGAGCTGTGCTGCATGAAGTGTGGTGTATACCGTATATTCTAGCGTCGTTGGCTCTCGTGTTGCGGGTTGCCAGTTCAAATCCGCCTGTACTTTGATGTTCGTAATGAAAATGCTTTCAGTGCTAAGTATTTTGGACTTCATTGTCGACCATGATTTCGAATGTGGACTTGATTATGGTTATCAGCTGATAATATTTCTCGCTAACAATTTCATCTATTATTACTATTATTATTATTATTATTATTATTATAACATTTTATGGCCTTCATTGGACCATGCTAGACAACTTTATACAAAGAATTTTTCAGTTTCCTGTCATCCCAGTACTACTTCATTCTCTCGGATCTCATCCTTCTTTCTTCATCGGAAATCACCCTTCCTACTGTCTGTCAATTCTCGTTTGCAGTCTGGTTTGTTTGTCTGACTGAATTTCCTGATTTTGTCAGTTTTGTTTCTTAGACCTTCCAATCTGTAGCTCATCCATATCTTCCTTGATTTCTGTAACCCACTTAATGTTGCACTTATTATTCCACAATTTTTCTTTTATTCTCCTGAAGATCCTGTTCTCTGGTGTTCTGATTAGATGTCCGAAAAATGAAATGCGTTTCTTCCTGATTGTATTCATTACCGGTTCGATTTCCTTGTAGACCGGTTCTATTTCCTTGTAGACTGTTTCATTTGTAGCTACTCTCCAGTGTCCATCTTCCTCGTACGATTTGTTCATGCACGTTCTGATTATTCTCTCAATTTTCGTATTTTGTCTATTTGTGCTGTGTCAGTTGTTTTGATGATGGTTTCACTTGCGTATGTTATTTCTGGTTGAGTGGCTGTTCTGTAGTGTTTTAATTTTGTTGCTATTGACAGTCTCTTTTTGTTGTAGGTGTTCTTGATGACATATTGTGCTCTAGTCAATTTGTTTCTTCTATTATGCCATGTTGGCTTTTCGTTGAGGTCATATGTTATGATTTCTCCCAGATATTTAAATTTATCTACATTTTTGATTTCTTGGTTTCCTATGACAATTTTGTTTATGAGTGGTGGTTCAGTTAACATGACTGTTTTTTCAAAGGATATTACAAGACCAATTTTCTGTGCTATTTCCTGTAGTGAGATAACTTGTTGTTTCGTTTCCTGAATACTGTTGGACAGGAGAGCTAGGTCATCAGCAAATCCTAGACAGTTTGAACTTATGTTGACTTCGGGTCTTCCAACTTGGATGTTCTTTGGGTTAGTCTTTTTAACATTGAAGGTCTATGGATACAGTCATATGCTTTTTTAAAGTCCACTAAGGTTATTACAAGAGGTTTATTTCGTTTCTTGTAATGTGCTATGATCTGTTCCGCACGGTTTCTCCAAGGTCTGAAGCCTCCTTGGTATTCACCTAATTCTTCCTCTAGTTGCTCTTTGATCCTCTTGTACAGGATTCTGGAGAAAATCTCGCATGTGCAGTCTAAGAGACAGATACCTCTGTAATCATCTGGGTTGCTTTTATCTCCTTTTTTGTGGAGTGGGTGCATTTTGGCTGTGGTCCAATGTTTGGGAAACTTTTCTGTTATCCAGATTTTTGTTAGGGCTATGTATAAGGATGTTCGAACTGTATCACTGGCATATTTCTGCAAAAACTTGATCTTCTCCGCCCGCCTTATAATTTTTCATCTCTCTGAGTGCCATTTCCGCCTCTTGGATTGTTAGAGGGTTTATGAGATCAGGTGGAGTCTTGATGGGTGTGTGTATTATTTGCTAAAAGTTTGCTAATTGCTTTTGCCATGATTTCGGCATTTTCCTTCTCATTATGTGCCATTTTTCCATTTTCCCATTTCAGCATTAATGTGGGAGGGGCAAAGTTTTGTAATTGTCTTCCAAACATTTTCTAAAGGTCTCTGGAATTGGGTTTGTGGTAATTTTCTACTATTGAGTCGATTAGATCTTTCTGTGATTGTTTCTTGGTTTGCCTGATAATGTGTGTGAACTTTTTCCTGATATTTTAGAGGTTGGTTGCATTTTCTTCTGTTTTGTGGGTTTGAAATTTTAACCATGCATGATGTCTTTCTTCATGAATTCCTTCTATACCACAGAGATGGTAAGTACGATAGGAAATTACATCTCTATCATTAAAACTTTCAAGTCCAGGTACACTAGACACTCCACTACCACCTCCCACTATGGCAACGGTGAACCATCCATTTCCATGTGAGAAAGTGTCGTTTATACCCAAGCTGAAATTAAGTGAACATCCAAGAAATACACAGGGGTCCATCGACGAGAGCGTCGGCTGCAACACTCTTCACTGGAATGCGATTTTTCTTGTCTCCTGATGTTATAGTAAGTTCAATGTTTTCTATATTTTTGTAAACTGTTGTGCGACGACGACGCCGATATCTCCTGTAAGGCATGTTGGCGGCGTTCAATGCAGTTGCCTGTGCAGCAGCTAGACACAGAGTGAGCGTAGCGCGAGAGCGCCCTCGCTTATATAGTGTGCGGTGAAATTCTTTAATAGAAACAGTCATTCGTATATTTAAGAAAACACTGTAAATAACAAGCATGTAGACATAAAGACATTTTCTGTAAAATATGTGTTCTATTTTTGTTCAGTTAGCACGTTATTCATCGTAAGATTTAAGGAAAATATGTTATATGGAAAACTTAACTAACAGCCTGGTGCAGACGATGTTATTCATTTTTTTTTTATCCGATGGCGCCCACCGAGAAGAAATCAACCCAGGACGAATAAAGAACGTAGGTTCGATAGCTTACGAAAGGGGTGGATGCTAAACGTCAGTATTATTGATGGGGGTACTGGTGGTGTTCAGTAGCTTACAAGGTAGCAAAGAACCGTCTACACAATTCCAAAATTTAAATAACGAAGTTCCTGTTTGGAACAGAGCGGGTAATATGGGGAGTTAAAATACACTTAACCATACTTGGAAAGATGTAACAACAGTCACAACGTATATGGCCCATTGTTTAGGAAATCTGTTTAGTCCATTAACCCAGCTACACTTTTACGGCGTGTGTGCCGCTTTCGCTAAAGAATCTTTGAAGGAACAGTTTCTCCCGTTGCCTACATACTATACAGCTGCACAGAAATAAAAGAGAGGCTAGCAGGTGCTAAGGTTTCCATCACGCTAATGTAAACATTGGTGCCACACCGGCAAAATAAAGCAACCGCAGAACTGATTTATGGCTGTGCTTCTTTGTCTACCTGCGCAGCTGCTGCTGGCACCGTTGTGACGTGGTCACCAGTCACGGACGCGTCCTCCGCTGCACGTACCTGCGGACAGAGAATGACGTCATATCAGCGTCGATACTCGCTGGACAATGCTATCTCACATCGTAAGATAACACTCCTCGTCAGTGTTTAGGTCCCAGGTTGTTTTTCTTCTCTGCAAGTGTCAGCAAAATTGGATACGAACATTTCTAACCTGCGTTGGATTTGCAGGCTAAAACACGATGCTATAAGAAAAATTCCTGGCAAAGAATAAATGAAAAGACACGTCATTCCCTGAGAAACATTACATTCTATGAGCAAATTATTATATTACAGTATCCATTATCATGTATCACCACCATAACAATTAATACTTAATGTCATAAGAGAAAAACGCAAACTCCTCTGGCCGAAAATGTCACACTTATTAGACGTTGCAGGCTTTCATCCCGCTAGATCTGGGGTAAGATATATGTTTAATATTCTGAAAGACGAAAGTCGACTAGTAAGTAGCCATAAAAAGTTTTCAGGAGTGACCATGTCAAAAACCTGTGTAATTCTGACTTTTAAATCGTTTTCTTGAAATAAAAACACCTGAATACACTATTTTTTTTCCTTTCTCTGAGAGTTAGGGCTGTGCAAGCTGGATCGGCAACAGCTAATGTTACAAGATAGGCTCTTCCGTAAATTTAAAAATTATTGTATGCAGTAAATGTGAAGACGCCTGTTGTAAGTGATCATCACAGTATATGTTACACCCCTTAGAAAATGATGTGCCATTACGACATAGGCCTACAAGGTTCGAATAATTTGCACTGAAGATGGTCACACAGTAAACGAAATCGATCTGTAAAATAAAGGATTTCGGTATTTACCACCGACGCAGCCATTTATCCAAAATACACATCTCAAAAAAAGTTTTGCATTACCCCGGTTCCTAGAGCTCCTGAAGACAGGCGTTGACTGTGGATATTGTATCACAGACACAGACCGTTTGAATATTCAGAGATGCCACTAAACCCGCCGAAAGATGTAAACAACCATGCATAAGCAGCGCCTGTTAAACGGAGAGTGTCCGACAACCGATCAGTTCCAGTCATTCCACCAGGAAGGAGGTATACGGCTCGTGTTGTCTGTAGTTCAACCATGCCTAGACGGTCAGTACCGTGGTTCGATCGCGTCCACATTGTTACTTCGTGCCAGGAAGGTTTCTCAAGGGGAGTGTCGAGGCGTCTCGGAGTGAAACAAAGCGATGTTGTTCGGACATGGGGGAAGTACAGAGAGACAGAAACTGCCTCGCTCAGGCCACCCAAAAGCTACTACAACAGTGGATGACCGCTACCTAAGGATTATGGCTCGGAGGGATCCTGACAGCAACGTCACCATGTTGAACAGTGCTTTTCGTGCAGCCACATGACGTCGTGTTACGACTCAAACTGTGCGCAGTAGGCTGCATGATGTGCAGCTTCAGTTCCAATGTCCATAGCGATATCCATCTTTCCAACCACGACGCCATGCAGTGCGGTATAGATGGGCCCAACTACATGCTGTATGAACCGCTCAGGATTGGCATCACGTTCTCTTCACTAATGAATTTGGCATATCCCTTCAACCAGAGAATCGTCGGAGACGGGTTTGGAGGCAACCCGTCAGGCTGAACACCTTAGACACACTGTCCAGAGAGTGCAGCAAGGTGGAGGTTCCCTGTTGTCTTGAGGTGGTATTATGTGAGGCTGGCGTACGCCGCTGGCGGTCATGGAAGGCGCCGTAACGGCTGTACGATACATGAATGCCATCCTCCGACCAAAAGAGCCATCATATCGGGAGCATATTGGCGAGGCATTCGTCTTCATGGACGATAATTCTTGCCTCCATCATGCACATCTTGTGACTGGCTTCCTTCACGAAACGACATCGCTTGGCTAGAGTGGCCAGCATGTTCTCTAGACATGAACCCTATCTAACATGCCTGGGATAGAGTGAAAAGCGCTATTTATGGACGACGTGACCGACCAACAACTCTGAGGGATCTACGCCGAATCGCCGTTGAGGAGTGGGACAATCTGGACTAATACTGCCTTGATGAAGTTGTGGATAGTATGCCACTACGAATACAGGCATGCATCAATGCAAGAGAACGTGCTACTGGGTGTTAGAGATACCTGTTTGTACAGCAATCTGGAACACCACCTCTGAAGGTGGTACAACATGCAATGTGTGGTTTTCATGAGCAATAAAGAGGTCGGAATTGATGTTTATGTTGATCTCTAATCTAATTTTCTGTACAGGTTCTGGAACTCCCGGAACCGAGGTGATGCAAAACTTTTTTTGATGTGTGTATATTGACAATAATACGGTACTGGCGCACCCAGTTCCCAGTGGAATTAGACATCTAGTAAAATTAAGCATAGCATTGCCACCACGCTATAGAAATTACTTTTCTCGTAAACAAATACCAACAATGTCTGTAAGCCTTAGCCAGCCGCTGTGGCACTTCAGCCCGGAACCACGCAGCTGCTACGCTCGCAGGTTCGAATCCTGCCCCGGGCATGGATGTGAGTGATGTCCTTAGGTTAGTTAGGTTTAAGTAGTTCTACGTCTAGGGGACTGATGACCGCAGATGTTAAGTCCCATAGCGCTTGTTGTTGTTGTCGTTGTTGTTGTTGTTGTGGTCTTCAGTCCTGAGACTGATTTGATGCAGCTCTTCATGCTACTCTATCCTCTGCAACCTTCTTCATCTCCCAGTACCTATTGCAGCCTACATCCTTCTGAATCTGCTTGACGTACTCATCTCTTGGTCTCCCTCTACGATTTTTACCCTCCACGCTGCCGTCCAGTACTAAATTGGTGATCCCTTGATGCCTCAGAATATGTCCTACCAACCGATCCCTTCTTCTAATCAAGTTGTGCCACAAACTCCTCCCCAAATTCAATTCAATACTTCCTCATTAGTTATGTGATCTACCCATCTAATATTCAGCATTCTTCTGTAGCACCACATTTCGAAAGCTTCTGTTCTCTTCTTGTCTAAACTATTTACCGTCCACGTTTCACTTCCATACATGGCAACACTCCATACAAATACTTTGAGAAACGACTTCCTGACACTTAAATCAATTCTCGATGTTAACAAATTTCTCTTCTTCAGAAACGCTTTCCTTGGCATTGACAGCCTACATTTTATATCCTCTCTACTTCGACCATCATCAGTTATTTTGCTCCCCAAATAGCAAAACTCCAATACTACTTTAAGTGCCTCTCCCCCTAATCTAATTCCCTCAGCATCACCCGACTTAATTCGACTACATTACATTATCCTTGTTTTGCTTTTGTTGATGTTCATCTTATACCCTACTTTCAAGACACTGTCCATTCCGTTCAACTGCTCTTCCAAGTCCTTTGCTGTTTCTGACAGAATTACAATGTCGTCGGCGAACCCCAAAGTTTTTATTTCTTCTCCATGGATTTTAATACCTACTCCGAACTTTTCTTTTGTTTCCTTTACAGCTTGCTCATTATACAGATCGAATAGCATCGGGGAGAGGCTACAACCCTGTCTCACTCCCTTCCCAACTACTGCTTCCCTTTCGTGCCCCTCGACTCTTATAATTGCCATCTGGTTTCTGTACAAATTGTAAATAACCTTTCGCTCCCTGTCTTTTACCCCTGCCACCTTCAGAATTTGAAAGAGAGTATTCCAGTCAACATTGTCAAAAGCTTTCTCTAAGTCTACAAATGCTAGAAACGTAGGTTTGCCTTTCCTTAATCTTTCTTCTAAGATAAGTCGTAGGGTCAGTATTGCCTCACGTGTTCCAACATTTCTACGGAATCCAAACTGATCTTCCCCGAGGTCGGCTTCTACTAGTTTTTCCATTCGTCTGTAAAGAATTTGCATTAGTATTTTGCAGCTATGACTTCTTAAACTGATAGTTCGGTAATTATGAGATCTGTTCACACCTGCTTTCTTTGGGATTGGAATTATTATATTCTTCTTAAAGTCTGAGGGAATTTCGCCCGTCTCATACATCTTGCTCACCAGATGGTAGAGTTTGGTTCTCCCAAGGGTGTCAGTAGTTCGAATGGAATGTTGTCTATTCCCGGGGCCTTGTTTCGACTTAGGTCTTTCAGTGCTCTGTCAACCTCTTCACGCAGTATCATATCTCCCATTTCATATTCATCTACACCCTCTTCCATTTCCATGATATTGTCATCAAGAACATAGCCCCTGTATAGACCCTCTATATGGTCCTTCCACTTTTCTGCTTTCCCTTCTTTGCTTAGAACTGGGTTTCCATCTGAGCTCTTGATATTCATGCAAGTGGTTCTCTTTAATCCAAAGGTCGCTTTAATTTTCCTGTAGGCAATATCTATCTTACCCCTCGTGAGATAAGCCTCTACATCCTTACATTTGTCCTCTAGCCATCCCTGCTTAGCCATTTTGCACTTCCTGTCAATCTCATTTTTGAGACGTTTGTATTCCTTTTTGCCTGCTTCACTTACTGCATTTTTATATTTTCTCCATTCATCAATTAAATTCATTATCTCTTCTGTTACTCAAGGATTTCTACTAGCCCTCGTCTTTTTACCTACTTGATCCTCTGCTGCCTTCACTATTTCATTCCTCAAAGCTACCCATTCTTCTTCTACTGTATTTCTTTCTCCCCATTCCTGAAGAAATTGATTAAATGTATGATGAGTTAAAAGAAATTATTCAGGTAGTGAAGGGAGACGAAAATTTAATAGTCATGGGTGACTGGAATTCGACAGTAGGAAAAGGAAGAGAAGGAAACGTAGTAGGTGAATATGGATTGGGGCTAAGAAATGAAAGAGAAAGGCGCCTGGTAGAATTTTGCACAGAGCATAACTTAATCATAGCTAAAACTTGGTTCAAGAATCATGAAAGAAGGTTGTATACATGGAATAACCCTGGAGATACTAAAAGATTTCAGATCGATTATGTAATTGTAAGACAGAGATTTAGGAACCAGGTTTTCAATTTTAAGACATTTACAGGGGCAGATGTGGTCTCTGACCACGATATATTGGTTATGAACTGTAGATTAAAACTGAAGAGACTGTAAAAAGGTGGGTATTTAAAGAGATGGGACCTTGATAAACTGACTAACCATAGCGCTTAGAGCCATTTTAAAGCCTTATTCAGAAACTATATGCTCTGTATTTTACTAATTTTTATAATGTTATTAACCTGTCTCAAAAGCGTGTAAACAAAAAGTAGATAGTAACTCCAGCCTGAACCTTGAGATTTTGCTAGGTCTTCGATTCATCGTACCATATGCTCCACTTGGTTGTCAGGTATGCAAGGAAGCGGATGTGTGTTAAGGATCCCTGTCTAAACATCTATCATCACTAATATATGTGAACATCCTTATAAACTGTGAAAGAGCATCCAAATCTGAAACTAAATTATCTGGTAAAACATGAGATCATGGCCAAGAGCATTTAAAGAAAAGGGCAAACACAAACCCGTTACCAGAACCCATTTTCGCAATTTTGTACAAAAAGAAGTAAACTCAGAAGTTATCATCAAGCTTCATCAAGCTAAGTACAATGAATTCAGCTACTCGTTCTTCACTGTGTTCTTAATAGATACTTCAGAGTAGAAAACAAGTCCGACAATTTTGCTATGACCAAAAAGTATTACTAGGACAGGTGAATGAAGCGACGTTAGAAATTCATACAAACACCTGGGTGCAACGCTTTGTGAGAATTCGAAATGGAACGATCACATTGGTTGGCTCAGTTGTATGCAAGGCAGGTGGCATACTTCGGCTTGTTTGTAGAGTAGTGGCACTAGGGAAATGCAACCAGTCCACGATAGAAATTGCTTGAATATCACTTGTTTGATCCAGCTTAGAATACTGCACAAGTGTGTCGGGCCTAGACCAAATAAGACAAACAATTGATATTGAACGCATACAGAGAGCGGCAGTACGATTGTTTGATTGACTCGTGGGAGCGCGTCACAGAAAAGCTGAAGAAACTGAACTGGCAGCCGCTTACAAAGATACAAAACCCATCTTTAAATGATGAATCTGTTAGTATACTACAACCCCATACGTAACGCAGAGAGACGCCCTAATGTAGGCAGCTACTCACAGTGGTCCAGTGTGGACTGTACTTATCGTATGGCAACGAAACTAGATCGATACGCTACTGCATTAATGCGGAACAGGTTTACGCTAGAAAAAAAATAGTTCCAATTTTGGCCACCAGGTGAAAATCTGGCTTCATGAATGCAGGGAAGATGTATAGAAATGTTTCCATATGTAATGGATAGGAATGAGATGTCGGTAGAAAATGCCAAACAAGTGAGAAAGGCATAATGCTGATTTTATTCGCCACTCCACAGAATATTGCCTGGCCACACTTCAAACTTCGATCCATGCCAGAAACTGACGATCAAATTCCGAACGTTGCTACGGAAGCTTACAATAAAATTAATACACTGTTGAAAAATGAATTAACACTATACCCAAGTTCGGGCGTACACGTGTTATGAGTGTTCACTGAAACACGGCATCACGTTCGCTTTAGAATGAGTGCATGTTTAGACATTGTGACTGACTGGCTCTTAGGGTTGTCTAACTGTACTGAACACACGGAATTGTGATGTTAATCAATTTTTAGGCAACAAATTACACCTTTCTCTGATAACGTTACCCTTGTAGAAGGACGATGAAGGTGGTGTAGACACAAATGGAATACTATCCAATTGTCTATACTTCGTACTACACCATCTATAAAACCAAAAGTTTAACGATTGACGGAATTGTTTAAGACATAGCCTCATCGTTCACCTATCCTCATTCCTTTGGATTTATAGTTGTCAGGAGATTTAAAAGCATTAACGTGTGCCACATCCAACAACAACTTATACACGTTGCAGAAGCGTTTTAACATGCATGTGGCCAACTATGAGAGCAGCTAGTAGGCCGGCCGCTGTGGCCGAGCGGTTCTAGGCGCTTCAGTCCAGAACCAAGCGGCCACTACGGTCGCAGGTTCGAATCCTGCCTTTGGCCTGGATGTTTGTGATCTCCTTAGGTTAGTTAGGTTAAAGTAGGTCTAAGTCTAGGGGCCTGATCACCTCAGATGTTAAGTCCCGTAGTGCTCAGATCAATTTGAAATATTTTTGATCAGGACTGTTTTTCTCTAGTTCGTGATGCTTTAAGAAGGAAGGAAGAAGGATGTGTAAGGATGAACGGTAAACACAGTGAAACGTTCCTGTAATGGGGCTGTCAGAGGGGAGGATGAACTAGTTTTCGGTTCTATAAATATTTTAATGTATTTTTATTGCATTTTTGATAACACTTCTTCTGTAGGAGAAGGTAAAAAAAATGGCTCTGAGCACTATGGGACTTAACTTCTAAGGTCATCAGTTCACTAGAACTTAGGACTACTTAAACCTAACTAACCTAAAGACACCACACACATCCATGCCTGACGCAGGATTTGAACCTGCGACCGTAGCGGTCACACGGTTCCAGACTGTAGCGCCTAGAACCGCTCGGCCACCCCGGCCGGTGGAGAAGGTAAGATGTTTCATATTTACTAATGCGTTGGTGTTACTTGAGACAGTGTGAAAAGTAAAATATATGATTCTTTTACTCTTCGCTGGAATACTCTAGATATGCATGCTAAAGAAGGAAGCTGTATAAATACAAACAGGTGAAATTTATCATTTCTAGACTGACTGTTGTGTTTCTATAATAACTTCTTAAAGCTTTTAGTAAATGCAATGGAATAGATATTCTAGTGGCAACTTATAAATACGATATCCACTTTCCAGTCACTTTTAGGCTCCCGTACCTCAATCAGTAAAAACGGAATTGTTATAAGATCACCTTATTGTCCATCTGTAAGTCTGTCTGTTTGTCTGTCTGTCTGTCTGACTGCTAAAAATCATCTTTTCGAGGAACGGGCTCACGTATCAAGTTGAAATTTATGTCACTTACTGTAGTCCCTTGGGGGCGTAAAAAATTTAACTTTCTACTTCAAAGCAATCAAAAGATAGACCACTTATGTCACATATTTTGGTAACTTGTCAGTACCGATATCGTTAATAGGCAAAAATCATGGAAATTCTCGATTGTCGGTACGGATAAACTATATACATACATAATTCAGTTTGTACGGAACTTTCGGTGGGCGAGTCGTCCTCGCATTTATCAGCATTTTCATAATATGATAACACTTAAATACACGTAAAATAATGAACTGAAACAATTTAAATGCAAAAAACAACATATGCAAGACTGTTACTTCTAGTCTTTGGTGGAGCCATACAACGTGTAACGTAATCTAGCAGTGTACAGCAACAGCCAACAGAAGTAAACTTTTTGTGACCCTCAATAGATACGTCGTACAGGTCTTCAAACCAAGTGTTTACTGATCTGATACTTATTTGCAATTTAAATTTTCCTTTGTATTAACTTGTCGATTTTTTTTTCTGTCAACAATGATTTCGCTGAAATAACTACCTTCCTGCCTGTCTTCTAGGATTTAATATGTTAATTCACCGTTTGTTAAGGACACTAGCACATTCATTTGCATATTAAAGCTATTATTCTAAGCCTCTGTTCAGAACAAGGCTGCGAAGCTTCAGAAAGCTGTTAAAACAAGCTTCTGCATTCATAGCCAATGTTCGCCACAATAAATTCAATAGCTTTTTTTTAAACCTGTTTGCTGGTATTCTTAAATTGTTCTATTGAACAATGCTCGTTAACTCCGTACCTCGTGTTTACTGTGTTAATCAAGATTCTGATACAAGGTGTTAATAAGCAGCAAGGAAAGAACATATGTTATGTCATATTCGTTACGCTTTAATAGGCCAGACTGCACACGTACACCTTATTGTGGAAAAACCCCGCTACATTATAGTGAAACGCTAATGTAAACTAACGCTCTCCTGATTTCTTTCTGAATTATTCAGAAATTACTGGAGTAATATCCTGGCAGAAGTTGCGAAACGGGTCGCGAATCGAGCCTGGAGCACTGTCCGCGAAAGTCAGACGTCTCGGATTCGAGTCCCAGTCAAACAAGCAGTTTTAATCTACTATGAAGTTTCTATACAGACCACATTTTATTGCAGAATGAAAAATTCATTCTGATTATTGCACTACATTTTCCAGATGTGACTAAAGATTTCTCAATCTCTTGAAGTACAATTGGAAGATATAAATACTGCAACACCCATGAAATAAATATCTCACTCACAGACAACTAGGTGCCAGCAATGGTTGTCGTCGAGTTTGTGTAAGCTAGTAGTCCGTTCTTATCCATTTGTTAGGACCTTTAGCGTGATTTCGATTTTCGTCAATGGGGTAAGCTGATAGCATTAATAACTGTAAGCAGGTGAAGGCATTACAAAATCTTACGTATACTAGCACTTATGACTGGATTATGGAAGCTCTCACAGGAAACCTCGGCATGTTGCCACACAAGTAAACCGATAACATTCAGCAATTACTGATGCACAGCGACGCAGTGGAGTAGAAACGACTCGAGGTCTGGCGTGTCTTTCCCTTCCACTAGAGTTTGTCCTGTGTCTTCTGTTGATCACCTCCATATATCGACTGAACGACTCTAATCTATAAAGAAGCCAGAGCGACCGCTTCGTGTTTCTATTGTTCTCGCCGTGCTCGAAGTGACGGGCCCGTCAATAATTCCCAAACGTTATTTGATATTGTCAGCGATACTAGAATCAGTGACTTACACGATACTAGTCTGGCGCCGACATGCATATTTTCTGGAAGACAAAAAAACAGACCGAAGTAGACTCGCTATTAAATTTAGATAACACTGTCGTTTGTGCAGTGTTGTGAAATTCCATCGGCAAGTAAAAAGCAAAATATATGATTCTTTTACTCTTCGTTGGAATACTCTAGACAGGCACGCTAAAGAAGGAAGCTGTATGAATACAAACAGGTGAGATATCATTCAGAAACGCAGAATTTACTTGGTCCTACAAAAACTGTGAGATATCATTCAGAAACGCAGAATTTACTTGGTCCTACAAAAACTGACGGTGAAAGTTCACGGTTTGCTTGAGTTTACCTTGAGAAATAAGAAAAATCGTGAATCATGCTCCACGGAAGGAGAAGTTGGCATGATATTCTTTAGTTCCCTTTTTCAGTTTAGTGTAGCACTTCTCTCTTTTTAGTTAAATGTACGTAGTGGGGTGGTAGCGGAAGAGTTGTGTTTTCAAGTAATGCTTTTGGGGATCTGTAAATTTTGTGTATTTCTGACCCAGCTAAGAAGCCTGAGAGTGATGTAGGCACTGAAGACTGGCGTTATTTAGCAAGATACCTTACGGGAAATAGCAAAGTAAAGTGTGACTCCACGAAATTTTTTGTAGAGAAACCGGGTAGGAACATTACCTACAAAACACACACATTTTCTGAAAGACAAAACCACTTTGTCCGCAGATAACTTTAATTTATTCAGACAAGGTGAGCCTGTTGTTCATTTATTTTGCGTTACTAGCCATCTTCCATCCTTGGCCAATTTCGAATACATACTGTATTTACATCAACGTCACCTTTCTTGGTGGTGGTGGTGGTGGTTAGTGTTTAACGTCCCGTCGACAACGAGGTCATTAGAGACGGAGCGCAAGCTCGGGTTAGGGAAGGATTGGGAAGGAAATCGGCCGTGCCCTTTCAAAGGAACCATCTCGGCATTCGCCTGAAACGATTTAGGGAAATCACGGAAAACCTAAACCAGGATGGCCGGAGACGGGATTGAACCGTCGTCTTCCCGAATGCGTCACCTTTCGTCAGATGTGTTACATGGAAAAGGAATTTTTTACCGAACAAAAATATTCTTCTTTATTTTTAAGGTGGGAGAGGGACAAGGTGTGCGTCAGATGGGCACAAGGGGTGGAGCGGCTTGGGGGGAGGGGAAGTGGGGGGGGGGGGGTGGACTGCCAAGCCGCAACACTTGTATTCGCTCTTCAGTGAGCAGGAAATAAAATGCACAAGCGTGTTTTTAAAAACATTCAGAAGTTTAAAAATATATAAGGTTTAAAGGGTGAACTATTTAGGAGTTCCTTAGAGTTTTTATTAATAGATGAACGAGTGCACATAAACAAAACTGACCTCACCACCTGGTGTTTGTTGGCATAATGGTGACTTGTGACTATTAGGCAGTAGGTACGGGTAGAAAATTTGTTGATTTCAAAAAGAACTAGTTGATAGTTGTTGAAGTTCACAGTGGGAGAGTCTTTTGGGAAGAAAGTGGACTAGCAAAGATGGGAAGAAGAAACCGAACGGAATGGAAAGGTAGAGAGAAGTTGGGCCCTGGCATGAAGAGTGACGATACAGGTTACGGCGATACAGAGAATGGCATGATAGAGTTTGAATATTTTATTTGATTATTATATTCGTAAGTCGTGACCCCATATCGTTCTGCATAGATAAAATGGTACAGAAAGAAGGTTGTTAAAACTATTTTGTGTTTCCCTGGGCTCATGGACATGCAGCATTTCGTTTAAAATTGTAAATAAATGAATTTAATAACAGTTCGAGTGGAAAAGCTTTTCATTTGTATATTTATTGTAGCCGTGGGCGGCAGTGTCGGAAAACATGAAACATAATGGCGCTGAACGAAAACAAAAACCCGTTTTAGTAGTGATTTTGTGAAAATAACTGTTAAATTTTTCTTTCTTATTTACATATGTGTGAAGTTTAAGTGGCAAGTTGACAACATATTTAGAATTTTGAATGACACGTCCAGTCTTGCTGTGTAAATGAAGCCATTTAGACAATGTAATTCTATAGAATTCTGAACAATCAGTCATTAATTATAAAAAAAATTAATAGCTTTAATAGATTATTTTAACGCAATTAATATTAAAAACTAATTTTTATACAGATCTGTCTAAAGTAATTTCAGTGTACGACACATTCATCTACATCTACATCTACATTGATACTCCGCAAGCCACCCAACGGTGTGTGGCGGAGGGCACTTTACGTGCCACTGTCATTACCTCCCTTTCCTGTTCCAGTCGCGTATGGTTCGCGGGAAGAACGACTGTTTGAAAGCCTCCGTGCGCGCTCTAATCTCTCTAATTTTACATTCGTGATCTCCTCGGGAAGTATAAGTAGGGGGAAGCAATATATTCGATACCTCATCCAGAAACGCACCCTCTCGAAACCTGGCGAGCAAGCTACACCGCGATGCAGAGCGCCTCTCTTGCAGAGTCTGCCACTTGAGTTTATTAAACATCTCCGTAACGCTATCACGGTTACCAAATAACCCAGTGACGAAACGCGCCGCTCTTCTTTGGATCTTCTCTATCTCCTCCGTCAACCCGATCTGGTACGGATCCCACACTGATGAGCAATACTCAAGTATAGGTCGAACGAGTGTTTTGTAAGCCACCTCCTTTGTTGATGGACTACATTTTCTAAGCACTCTCCCAATGAATCTCAACCTGGTACCCGCCTTACCAACAATTAGTTTTATATGATCATTCCACTTCAAATCGTTCCGCACGCATACTCCCAGATATTTTACAGAAGTAACTGCTACCAGTGTTTGTTCCGCTATCATATAATCATACAATAAAGGATCCTTCTTTCTATGTATTCGCAATACATTACATTTGTCTATGTTAAGGGTCAGTTGCCACTCCCTGCACCAAGTGCCTATCCGCTGCAGATCTTCCTGTATTTCGCTACAATTTTCTAATGCAGCAACTTCTCTGTATACTACAGCATCATCCGCGAAAAGCCGCATGGAACTTCCGACACTATCTACTAAGTCATTTATATATATTGTGAAAAGCAATGGTCCCATAACACTCCCCTGTGGCACGCCAGAGGTTACTTTAACGTCTGTAGACGTCTCTCCATTGATAACAACATGCTGTGTTCTGTTTGCTAAAAACTCTTCAATCCAGCCACACAGCTGGTCTGATATTCCGTAGGCTCTTACTTTGTTTATCAGGCGACAGTGCGGAACTGTATCGAACGCCTTCCGGAAGTCAAGAAAAATAGCATCTACCTGGGAGCCTGTATCTAATATTTTCTGGGTCTCATGAACAAATAAGGCGAGTTGGGTCTCACACGATCGCTGTTTCCGGAATCCATGTTGATTCCTACATAGTAGATTCTGGGTTTCCAGAAATGACATGATACGCGAGCAAAAAACATGTTCTAAAATTCTACAAGAGATCGACGTAAGAGATATAGGTCTATAGTTTTGCGCATCTGCTCGACGACCCTTCTTGAAGACTGGGACTATCTGTGCTCTTTTCCAATCATTTGGAACCCTCCGTTCCTCTAGAGACTTGCGGTACACGGCTGTTAGAAGGGGGGCAAGTTCTTTCGCGTACTCTGTGTAGAATCGAATTGGTATCCCGTCAGGTCCAGTGGACTTTCCTCTATTGAGTGATTCCAGTTGCTTTTCTATTCCTTGGACACTTATTTCGATGTCAGCCATTTTTTCGTTTGTGCGAGGATTTAGAGAAGGAACTGCAGTGCGGTCTTCCTCTGTGAAACAGCTTTGGAAAAAGGTGTTTAGTATTTCAGCTTTACGCGTGTCATCCTCTGTTTCAATGCCATCATCATCCCGTAGTGTCTGGATATGCTGTTTCGAGCCACTTACTGATTTAACGTAAGACCAGAACTTCCTAGGATTTTCTGTCAAGTCGGTACATAGAATTTTACTTTCGAATTCAATGAACGCTTCACGCATAGCCCTCTTTACGCTAACTTTGACATCGTTTAGCTTCTGTTTGTCTGAGAGGTTTTGGCTGCGTTTAAACTTGGAGTGGAGCTCTCTTTGCTTTCGCAGTAGTTTCCTAACATTGTTGTTGTACCACGGTGGGTTTTTCCCGTCCCTCACAGTTTTACTCGGCACGTACCTGTCTAAAACGCATTTTACGATTGCCTTGAACTTTTTCCATAAACACTCAACATTGTCAGTGTCGGAACAGAAATTTTCGTTTTGATCTGTTAGGTAGTCTGAAATCTGCCTTCTATTACTCTTGCTAAACAGATAAACCTTCCTCCCTTTTTTTATATTCCTATTAACTTCCATATTCAGGAATGCTGCAACGGCCTTATGATCACTGATTCCCTGTTCTGTACATACAGATTCGAAAAGTTCGGGTCTGTTTGTTATCAGTAGGTCCAATATGTTATCTCCACGAGTCGGTTCTCTGTTTAATTGCTCGAGGTAATTTTCGGATAGTGCACTCAGTATAACGTCACTCGATGCTCTGTCCCTACCACCCGTCCTAAACATCTGAGTGTCCCAGTCTATATCTGGTAAATTGAAATCTCCACCTAAGACTATAACATGCTGAGAAAATTTATGTGAAATGTATTCCAAATTTTCTCTCAGTTGTTCTGCCACTAATGCTGCTGAGTCGGGAGGTCGGTAAAAGGAGCCAATTATTAACCTAGTTCGGTTGTTTAGTGTAACCTCCACCCATAATAATTCGCAGGAACTATCCACTTCTACTTCACTACAGGATAAACTACTACTAACAGCGATGAACACTCCACCACCGGTTGCATGCAATCTATCCTTTCTAAACACCGTCTGTACCTTTGTAAAAATTTCGGCAGAATTTATCTCTGGCTTAAGCCAGCTTTCTGTACCTATAACGATTTCAGCTTCGGTGCTTTCTATCAGCGCTTGAAGTTCCGGTACTTTACCAACGCAGCTTCGACAGTTGACAATTACAATACCGATTGCTGCTTGGTCCCCGCATGTCCTGACTTTGCCCCGCACCCGTTGAGGCTGTTGCCCTTTCTGTACTTGCCCAAGGCCATCTAACCTAAAAACCGCCCAGCCCACGCCACACAACCCCTGCTACCCGTGTAGCCGCTTGTTGCGTGTAGTGGACTCCTGACCTATCCAGCGGAACCCGAAACCCCACCACCCTATGGCGCAAGTCGAGGAATCTGCAGCCCACACGGTCGCAGAACCGTCTCAGCCTCTGATTCAGACCCTCCACTCGGCTCTGTACCAAAGGTCCGCAGTCAGTCCTGTCGACGATGCTGCAGATGCTGAGCTCTGCTTTCATCCCGCTAGCGAGACTGGCAGTCTTCACCAAATCAGATAGCCGCCGGAAGCCAGAGAGGATTTCCTCCGATCCATAGCGACACACATCATTGGTGCCGACATGAGCGACCACCTGCAGATGGGTGCACCCTGTACCCTTCATGGCATCCGGAAGGACCCTTTCCACATCTGGAATGACTCCCCCCGGTATGCACACGGAGTGCACATTGGTTTTCTTCCCCTCTCTTGCTGCCATTTCCCTAAGGGGCCCCATTACGCGCCTGACGTTGGAGCTCCCAACTACCAGTAAGCCCACCCTCTGCGACTGCCCGGATCTTGCAGACTGAGGGGCAACCTCTGGAACAGGACAAGCAGCCATGTCAGGCCGAAGATCAGTATCAGCCTGAGACAGAGCCTGAAACCGGTTCGTCAGACAAACTGGAGAGGCTTTCCGTTCAGCCCTCCGGAATGTCTTTCGCCCCCTGCCACACCTTGAAACGACCTCCCACTCTACCACAGGTGAGGGATCAGCCTCAATGCGGGCAGTATCCCGGGCAACCACAGTCGTAGTCCGATCAGGGGATGCGTGGGACGAGCTGGCCGTCCCCGACAAACCCCCATCCCGACCCCCACAGTGATGCCCATTGGCAACAGCCTCAAGCTGTGTGACCGAAGCCAACACTGCTTGAAGCTGGGAGCGAAGGGATGCCAACTCAGCCTGCATCCGAACACAGCAGTTGCAGTCCCTATCCATGCTAAAAACTGTTTTGCTAAGAACGTCTGAACTAATCTACAGAGAGCGCAAACAAATCGACAAAATTTAAACGGTTATTAAAATACAAGATTGCCTAGTAAATGCAGTAATGCTGCTACTTGCGCACTGCTGACACTGCTCGGCGGCGGAAGGAGACTAAGCGAAATTACACTATTCAGGTACTAAAACACGATGCTACACTCTCAAATACTATAATACGCCCGAAATTTATGAATTAAACAATGCAAGAACCAAAAACACGCAAAGAAATTAAGAATTAAACTATGTAACAAATGAGTGAGCTAGGAGTATACGACTTGCTGCTCAGCTGCTTATCCAACGGCAGCAGGGAGCACACTGACTGCGACCAACCGACACTGGCCGTTCAAAACAAAACAGTAGACAAACGACTACGCGAAATTACACTATTCAGGTACTAAAACGCGATGCTACAACTCTCAAATACTATAATACGCTCGAAATTTATGAATTAAACAATGCAAGTACCAAAAACACGCAAAGAAATTAAGAATTAAACTATGTAACAAATGAGTGAGCTAGGAGTATACGACTTGCTGCTGCAGCTGCTTATCCAACGGCGGCAGGGAGCATATATAATCCCTAACTACAAAATACACAAAGCAGTTACATAATTAATAAATGTAAGACCACCTACAATGTATTATAAACTTTAATGATCCTGATCGCAATGTAATGTAATAACAACTAGATGACAACCTGTTTCGGTTAATTAATTGACTAACAGCACTCTTCAATTGTCCAGTTGAGGGCTTTCCCTGCACTTCACACGAAGCTGGGTAATTTGGTGCGGCAACATTGAAACGTCCCCTTAGAAATATTATTGAATTACTGTGCTGATAAACCTCTTACATTATTTGATTTTCAAACAGCTGAACAAAACTGAACGTGTTCAGACATTTCTCTCTTTACTTATTCGGATCATCACTAAACTGACACACAATATTTTTAGCACAACGCAATCTGACTTTTAATAATCCCTACAGAAGAATGGCCCTGACTAACAATAACCTATACCTTTCATGAATCATTGACCTCATAAAAATCTTCGTTACTCAAAGTACTGCAACACAGCGAGCGTCAACACTGCCAGCTAAATAAAAGATTCTAACTACTGATAGGCATAGTTAGCAAATGAAAGATTTTGATAGAGAACAAACGATGTATTTACCTTAACAGTGTGCAAAAGTCATAATATATATCAGTTCATGACATCCAGTCTTACAAATTTACTGTCTCTGATGAACACACGTCCAGATCATCCGCTCTCAAAACTCCGCTTTCTCTCTCCCCACATCTACCACTGCTGGCGGCTCACCTCCAACTGCGCAACGCTACGCGCTGTTAACAGCCAACTGCCCAACACTACAATAGCCAACAACAATGCAAACCAGCCACAGACGGCACACAGCACAGCCAGTGATTTTCATACAGAGTGCTGCGTGGCGTTACCAATAAAAAAAAAAACCTTAACAGCCTACTTACAACATGTTTCCACTACTGTAGCTAAGTGTTTCGAGTAACCAGTTACTGAAGTGCGGTGTGGCCTTACCCAAGACTAACCACCGTTCTAAATCAGGACCCCATGCCGTACAGCGAGGATTTATTTTCTCAGGTACTGCGGTAAGACACTGGACTCTTATTTGTGAAGACTACTGTTCAAATAGCCGGTGTTAATCCATGACTCCGGTTTTGTGAGTTCCCTAGATAGCATAAGGGGAATGTTACAATGATTCCTCTGAAATGACACGGTAAGTTTCCTTCCCTGTCCGAGTTTGTTCTCTGTCTTTACTAACTCCGTCGTCAACAGAACGTTAATCCCTTATTTTTCCAAGCAGTTCCGTATATATTAACGTCTGATGCTTGAATAGTTCCCTAGCACGTCATCAAAGAGATGTAAAATTCTTCTAAACGTACAGTAACAAGCATTTTTTTAAAATGCTTTCGGGACGTGCCCGTAGTTCCATCTCACTAGTGGAATGTCAATTATTGACGACACGAAAGTAAGGACAGCACAACACTCAGTCCCCCAAGAGCAGAAAATCTCTTACCCGGCCGGAAATGGCCGGCTGCTGAGACCGAGCGGTTCTAGGTGCTTCATTCCGGAACCCCGCGGCTGCTACGGTCGCAGGTTCGAGTCCTGCCTCGGGCATGGATGTGTGTGATGTCCTTAGGTTAGTTAAGTTTAAGTAGTTCTGAGTCTAGGGGACTAATGACCTCAGATTTAAGCCCCAGAGTGCTTAGAGTCATTTGAAACGTCCGGGAATGAGACCAGGCCCCGGGTGTCTGCGCTAACTGAGATGGATGACATAATGATAGATAGGTAGATTTGTGATAGATAGACTGCCAGACAGACAGACAGGCAGGCAGGCAGACAGACAGACAAACAGGAGGGTCCACAGCACACAATGCTGCGAAAAGTGCTCACAAAATGCTTAGAAGTCTAGTCACAAAATAATTAGTAATAAGACGTGCTTCACAATGTGTGCCCATAGCAATTCTCTCTGTTTTCTGGTTTCTATGGAAGAAAAAAATTCAAATGGCTCTGAGCGCTATGGGACTTAACTTCTGACGTCATCAGTCCCCTAGAACTTAGAACTACTTAAACCTAACTAACCTAAGGACATCACACACATCCATGCCCGAGGCAGGATTCGAACCTGCGAACGTAGCGGTCGCGTTGTTCCAGACTGTAGCGCCTAGAACCGCTCGGCCACTCCGGCCGGTCTATGGAAGAAATTTGATGTGTGACTGTCTCTCTCATAAAAATAAATTCTTAACCGGTTGAGACTGCTTACACTACCAGAGACTGCTTACACTACGCTTGTCCGCCCTATTCTGGAGTATTGCTGTGCGGTGTGGGATCCGCATCAGATGAAACTGACGGACGACATCGAAAAAGTACAAAGAAGGGCAGCTAATTTTGTATTACCGCGAAATAGGGGAGATAGTGTCACAGACATGATACGTGAATTGGAGAGGCAATCATTAAAACAAAGGCGATTTTCGTTGTGACGGGACCTTCTCATGAAATTTATATGACCAGTTTTCTCCTCTGATTGCGAAAACATTCTGTTGGCACCCACCTGCATAGGGAGAAATGATCATCAAGATAAAATAAGAGAATTCAGGCCTCGCACAGAAAAATTTAAGGGCTCGTTTGTCCCGCGTGCGGTTCGAGAGTGGAACGGTAGACAGACAGCATGAAGGTGGTTCACTGAACCCTCTGCCAGGCACTTTATTGTGAACAGCAGAGTAATCACGTAGATGTAGACGTAAATGTAGATGTTTTAGGTGCCCAGCACGGAATGACACCAGTTTTATTTATGCGTTTATTTTATTTCGCAAGATTCGCAATTCCTGGACTCTTCCTTTCGATTTATTAGACACTCATGGTGATTGTCTTCACAATCGGGATATTTTTTGAGTCACCAGTCTTCTGAATGGTTAGATGTGGCCAACCACGAATTCATCTCCTGTGCTAACCTTTTCATCTCAGAGTAGCACTTGCACCCTATGTTCAGAGTAGCAGTTACAACCTATGTTCTTAACTACTTGCTGAATGTATTCCAATCTGTGTCTTCCTCTACAATTTTTACCGTCTACAGCTAATCGTTTCACCCCGCAGTAGCAACTCTTACGACCTTTAACCAAGACGTCCTCTTTCACCTACACATTCTCCATATCCTATACCTAGCCAAGAAATCCGCCAAGAGATCTACCTCATGTTTCCAGCTTTACCATAACACTTCTTTCAATTGGTATAATAAGTATCAGTATTTGATTGCAAGAAATTCGTTAATATCTCATTTGATTACTAGCTTCATTCTATTATGATCCGATAGGTTTGTTATGTTTGCGCTATTAAGATTAACTCCACCCACGGGCTCTGATAGCTCCATCGGCGCCGACCGATCGACGCGTCACACTCTGTCAGTGGCGTCATTGAATGTGGTAAGGAGGGGAGCGGGGTTGGCACACAGCTCTCTCGATCATTGTCGGTTTTCGTAACCTAGAGCCCCTACTGTTCGGTCAAGTAGCTCCTCAACTGGCATCACGAAGTTGAGTGCACCCAATTCCCGTTTTCAAGAGGAAGTCCTGGCAGTACCCGAATCGATCCCGGGTATTCCGCATGGCAGCCAGCCGCACTGGCTACTCAGCTACGACGGCAAACTTGTGTTAATAAAATGGTATAAAAATATAAGACGTTTACTCCGGAATGGCAGTGTCAGGAAATATCGAACACAGTGAAATTGAAAGTCAAACTTGTACATGTTTAAAAGTAGGCTTCCGCGGCCATTGTAACGGTTAATAAAATTTATCTCGGTATCTGACTGCATTGTCAGTGTGTGAAACTACCGACGTTTCGGTCACTGTTGCAAGCGACTTTCTTCAGGGTAAACAAAAACGCACTGTTGGTCACTTGCAACAGTGACCGAAATGTCGGTAGTTTTACATGTTAACAATGCGGTAAGAAACGAGAAAAAAAGTTTATTTAATTGTACATTATTTGTACGCCCTAACGTAAGTGAGGAAGACAGCGATCTGTAGAATCTTTATACACAAGTATAACAATTCAGCCTGCGTGTGCCTGTTCTCGCGAAACTCGAAACATTGCTAGTCGATTGCTTTGAAACTTTGACACAGTCCAGGTGAATACGAACCTGCTTTTATATACCTATTTTTTACCGGTCCAGCACAAATTTTCGTTGTCGTCATTCCCTTAAAATATGACGGTTATTAGAATCCACAACTACGAATACATTTCTTATATTCCTGCATTTAATTCCAAACCTATCATCAGTGTCTCTTGGAGTGAGGGAAGAGAATGAAAATTTAAAAAGATGTAACTCTTGCAAATACCACACGTATTATACCCTCAAAGTAATGGAAAAGCGATATGCCCGTATACTGATGACGGCAGTATCACGTACACAATATATAAAAGGGCAGTGTGTTGGCAGAGCTCTCATTTGTTCCAATGGCTCTGAGCACTATGGGACTTAACATCTATGATCATCAGTCCCCTAGAACTTAGAACTACTTAAACCTAACTAACCTAAGGACATCACACAACACCCAGCCATCACGAGGCAGAGAAAATCCCTGACCCCGCCGGGAATCGAACCCGGTTCTCATTTGTACTTAGGTGATTGTTGTGAAAAGGTTTCCGACGGGATCGTGGTCGCACGACGGGAATTAACAGACTTTGAAAGCGGAATGGTGGTTGGAGCTGGACGCAGGGGACATTCTGTTTCGGAAATCGTTAGGGAATTCAATATTCCGAGATCCGCAGTGTTAAAAGGGTTGCGAGGGTATCAAATTTCAGGCATTACTTCTCACCACACAATGCAGTTGCCGACGGCCTTCACAAACGACCGAGAGCTACGTTGTTTAAATAGAGTTGTGAGTGCTAAGAGACAACCAACACTGCGTGAAACAACCACGGAAATCAATGTGTGATGCAAACGAACATATCCGTTAGGACAGTGCGGCGAAATTTGCCGTTAACGAACTATGGTAGCAGTCGACCGACGCGAGTGCCTTTGCTAACAGCTCGACATAGGCTGCTGCGCCTATCCTGAGCTCGTGAGCATATCGGTTGGATCCTAGACGGCTGGAAAACCGTGGCCTGTTTAGATGAGTCACGATTTCAGTTAGTAAGAGCTGATGGTACGCTTAGAGTGTAACGCAGTCACGAAGCCATGGACTAATTTTTCAACAAGGAATGTGCAAGCTGGTGGTGGCTCCGTAATTGTGCTGACTGTGTTTAGATGGTATGAACTGGGTTTTCTGGTCCAACTATACCAGTCATTGACTGGAAATTGGTTATGTTCGGCTACTAGGAGAGTGTTTGAGCCATTCATGAACTTCATTTTTTGGCTGACATAGCGCCGTGTTACCGGGCCGCAACAGTTAGCAATTCGTTTGGAGAACACTCTGGACAATTCGAGCGAATGGTTTGGCCACCCAGGTCGCCCAACATGAATCCCATCGAGTATTAATACGGCATAATCCAGACGTCAGTTCGCGCACAAAATCCTGCGCCGGCCAGTTATGGATGTTTATGTAGGCAGGATGGTGCAAAATATTTCTGCATGGGACTTCCAACGACTTGTTGAGAACACTACTCCGGGCGAAAGGAGGTCCGACACGATACTACGAGGCATCCAATGACTTTCGTCACGCCAGTGTATAAGAAATGAATGACACTTACTGTGAACGCCAGTTGCAATTTTACAAAAAATATAACGCCCCTCATCCTCTGGCTTGATAGGAAATATTCGTGTAGATACCTTAAACGGACGTGAGTAGATGGATGAAAATAAATAAATAAAGAAATCCGGTTTCGAACACGAGACGTAGAGGATGCGAAGCTAGCCACGGTACCAACAGTTGGACTTCGCGTATCGCGCGCTGAAAAAGTATCTAAATTTCGTTTAAAACATCCACAGTCGTTTCCTCAAATGGTTCAAATGGCTCTAAGCACTTACTAAGGACTTACCACCTGAGGTCATCAGTCCCGTAGACTTAGAACTATATAAACCTAACTAACCTAAGGACATCACATACAACCATGCTCGAGGCAGGATTCGAACCTGCGACAGTAGCAGCAGCGCGCTTCCGGACTGAAGCGCCTAGAACCGCTCGGTCACAGCGGCCAGCTCGTTCTCTCAGAAACAAGTATCTACGGACAAGCTGAGACAATTGATTACTTGTATTGTAATGTACGAGTATGTTAACCGAGGACCTAGAAACGACGGAGAGGCTCCGTCCCCGCCGCAGCCGCAGGGGTCCACAACTCCACGACGACTACCGCAGTCCACTTCATCCCTCCGCGGCCCCACACCGAACCCAGTTTTATTGTGCAGTTCGGCCCCCGGTGGACCCCCCCAGGGAACGTTTCACACCAGACGAGTGTAACCCCTACGTTTGCGTGGTAGAGTAATGGTGGTGTACGCGTACGTGGAGAACTTGTTTCCGCAGCAGTCGTCGACATAGTGTAACTGAGGCGGAATAAGGGGCACTAGCCCGCATTCGCCAAGGCAGATGGAAAACCGCCTAAAATCCATCCACAGACTGGTCGGTTCACCGGACCTCGACACAATGCCGCAGGGCGGATTCGTGCCGGGGACCAGGCGCTCCTTCCCGCCCGGAAAGCCGTGCGTTAGACCGCACGGCCAACCGGGCGGGCATTGATTACTTACTTTCACTCCTCTTCCACAGGGCGAATTTTCTGGGAAATCTGGTTACGGCACTTGCCATGTTCTCGTTAGAAACGCTACTAATCGGTCCAGTTTCTCCTCAGTTGGCCTCATGAGGCTGAGTGCACCCTGTACCAGTTCTCCTACTAAGGGAGAATCCTTGGCAGTAGCAGAAATCGAACCCGGGTGCCCCCACGTGGCAGTCAGCTGCGGTGACGTCTCTGCTTCGGAGGAGTACACTTTCACTAGTAGAACACAATTACTAAACAAATTTTCGCTCCTTATGAGACTCTACAAAATGGTTCAAATGTGTTTAAGCATTATGGACTTAATATCTGAGGTCATCAGTCCCCCTGACTTGGAACTACTCAAACCTAACTAACCTAAGGACATCACATACAACCATGCTCGAGGCAGGATTCGAACCTGAGACCGTAGCAGCAGCTCGTTTCCGGACTGAAGAGACTAGAACAGCTCCGCTACAGAGGCCGGCTGAGAATCAACAACTGATATCTTTTTTGCATCGGTACTCCTGAGTAACTGTGATTTTTCAAATCTTGATCAATAGTATCCTCGGCAATTTTGATATTAAGCAAGTCCACCTTGGCTGTTGCTTAAATGATAAGTATTTATTACGATTCTCACGACTGGCCAATTTCAGCCTTAGAGGCCATTCTCAAGTGATTAAAGTACCTGTAATTTATCAGGTATATTACGACTTGCGAAATGTAATAAATTAAATGCATGTCAATTAAGTAACAGGCAAGGTGGAAGCATGACCCTGTCCTTCAAAAAATTCACGGCTGCGATACCCTATACGAAGAAAATGATCGTTACTCTAGTTGTATTACAAGCAGTATTACAGACAATGTCATGAATCTGCTGTTTCCGTCGTACACCTCCCGCAGGAATAATGAGAATGAGACTAATAAAGATTACGGAGTGCAAGGAGGTATACATATAGCGAAAATTGCAGCGAAATGCAGTAAGATCCGCAGCGGATAGACACTTTCTGCAGGGAGTGGCAACTGACCCTTAACATAGACAAATGTAATGTATTGCGAATACATAGAAAGAAGGGTCCATTATTGTATGATTATACGATAGCGGAACAAACACTGGTAGCAGTTACTTCTGTAAAATATCTGGGAATATGCGTGCGGATCGATTTAAAGTGGAATGATCATATAAAATTAATTGTTGGTAAGGCGGGTGCCAGGTTGAGATTCATTGGGAGAGTCCTTAGAAAATGTAGTCCATCAACAAAGGAGGTGCCTTACAAAACACTCGTTCGACCTATACTTGAGTATTGCTCATCAGTGTGGGATTCGTACCATATCGGGTTGACAGAGGAGATAGAGAAGATCCAAAGAAGAGCGGCGCGTTTCGTCACAGGGTTATTTGGTAATCGTGATAGCGTTATGGAGATGTTTAGCAAACTCAAGTAGCAGACTCTGCAAGAGAAGCTCTCTGCATCGCGGTGTAGCTTGCTGTCCAGGCTTCGAGATGGTGCGTTTCTGGATGAGGTATCGAATATATCGCTTGCCCCCTACTTATACCTCCCGAGGAGATCACGAATGTAAAATTAGATTCGAGCGCGCACGCAGGCTTTCGACAGTCGTTCTTCCCGCGAACCATACGCCACTGGAACAGGAAAGGGAGGTATTGACAGTGGCACGTAAAGTGCCCTTCGCCACACACCGTTGGGTGGCTTGCGGAGTATAAATGTAGATGTAGATGGCCACTTTCCCGCACGCATGGCACACGGAGTCTGTAATTTTAAAACAAAGCACACTCCGACGCACCTGACAAGCGAGTGGCTTTTACACGGGCAGTAGTCCACAGGCCCTGCGGGGCTCCGATTGCATAGCAGTAAAATCTAAGTACCCTGACGCCGGCGCGGAGAAGTTTAGTGCGGCTTGTTCCTGAGCAGAGCGGCGGAACAGCTGAGCAGGCGAGCAGCTGGCCGGCGCGGCCGCACGGCTCCGGGGCAACCACCTCGCGCCCAAACAGGTTGCCGCCAGCCAGACGCCCGGCTAGCTACGCAGAGCCGGCGGCCAGTCACCAGCCACAGGCACCCGCTACTCTCTGACAGCCAGGGGCGGCGTGCCGGCTGCCACACGACTCCGGACTGAAGCGAAACGCTCCCTCCCTCACCCTCCCTTTCATACGTAACGTGGAGTTACATCCCGTCCTAGTCTGCAATGGAATCCACTCATTCTTTACGCCAGGTGTGGATACAGGTATCAGAGAGTCTGTTACTCCCCGTCTGTCTCTTCAACCCAGTCGCTATTTTTATATTGAACCGATCCAATGGTTTTTTAATGTACGCACTGAAGCGACAAAGAAAGCGGTATAGTCATGCGTATTCAAATACAGAGGCATGTAAACAAGCAGACTACGGCGCTGCGAAGATCCTCACTTGATGACTGCACACCTCAAAGCATTGTGCCTCGGCTGCGCCCGTCAACACCGACACTGGACTGGAAACATGTTGCCTGGAAGGACGAGTCTAGTTTCAAATACACTACTCGGCATTAAAATTGCTACACCACGAAGATGACGTGCTACAAACGCGAAATTTAACCGACAGGAAGAAGATGCTGTGATATGCAAATGAGTAGCTTTTCAGAGCATTCACGCAAGGCTGGCGCCGGTGGCGACACCTACAACGTGCTGACATGAGGAAAGTTTCCAACCGATTTCTCATACACAAACAGCAGTTGACCGGCGTTGCCTGGTCGGATGAATCCAGGTTATGTTTACAGCATCATGACGGTCGCATGCCTGTTTGGCGACATCGCGGTGAATGCACATTGGAAGCGTATATTCGTCATCGTCTTACTGGCGTATCACCCGGCGTGATGGTACGGGGTGCCATTGGTTACACGTCTCGGTGACCTCTTGTTCGCATTGATGGCACTTTGAACAGTGGACGTTACATTTCAGATGTGTTACGACCCGTGTCTCTACCCTTCATTCGATTCCTACAGGATAACACATGACCGCATGTTGCAGGTCCTGTACGGGCCTTTCTGGATACAGAAAATATTCGACTGCTGCCCTGGCCAGCACATTCTCCAGATCTCTCACCAATTGAAAACGTCTGGTCAATGGTGGCCGAGCAACTGGCTCGTCACAATACGCCAGTCACTACTCTTGATGAACTGTGGTATCGTGTTGAAGGTGCATGGGCAGCTGTACCTGTACACGCCATCCAAGCTCTGTTTGACTCAATGCCCAGACGTATCGAGGCCGTTATTACGGCCAGAGGTGGTTGTACTGGGTACTGATTTCTCAGGATCTATGCACCCAAATTGCGTGAAAATGTAATCACATGTCCGTTGTAGTATAATATATTTGTCCAATGAATACCCGTTTATCATCTGCATTTCTTCTTGGTGTAGCAATTTTAATGTCCAGTAGTGTACTATCGAGCGGAAGGACGTGTACGGGTATGAAGACAACCTCATGAATCCCTGACCCTGGATGTCAGCAGGGGACTCTTCTAGTTGGTGGAGGTCCAGTAATGGTGTGGGGTTTGTGCAGTTGGAGTGATATGGGACCCCTGGTGCGTCTAGATACGACTCTGACATGTGACACGTACGTAAGCATCGTGTCTGATCATCTGCATCCATTCATGCCCATTGTGCGTTCCTACGGATTTGGTCAGTTCCAGCAAGACAATGCGTCATCCCACACGTCCATAATTGCTACGGGGTGGCTCCAGGAATCCTCTTCTGAGTTTGAACATTTCTGCTGTCCAGCAAACTTCCCTGGCATGGACAGCAAGCTACACCGCGATGCAGAGCGCTTCTCTTGCAGAGTCTGCCACTTGAGTTTGCTAAACATCTCCGTAACGCTATCACGATTACCAAATAACCCTGTGACGAAACGCGCCGCTCTTCTTTGGATCTTCTCTATCTTGAGAATATCTGGGATGCCTTGCAAGGTGCTGTTCAGAAGAGATGGTGGTGGTGGTTTGGGGAAGGAGACCAGACAGCGTGGTCATCGGTCTCATCGGATTAGGGAAGGATTGGGAAGGAAGTCGGCCGTGCCCTTTCAGAAGAACCATCCCGGCATTTGCCTGGAGTGATTTAGGGAAATCACGGAAAACCTAAATCAGGATGGCCGGACGCGGGATTGAACCGTCGTCCTCCCGAATGCGAGTCCAGTGTCTAACCACTGCGCCACCCCGCTCGGTCAGAAGAGATCTCTACCCCCTTGTACTCTTACGGAGTTATGGACAGCCCTGCAGGACTCACGGTGTCAGTTTCCTCCAGCACTACTTCGGACGTTATTCGAGTCCATGCCACGCCGTGTTACGGCACTTCTTTGTGATCGTGGGTTCCCTACACGATATTAGGCAAGCGTACGAGCTTCGTTGGCTCTTCGGTGTATGTCGTCCGTACTTCGAACGCCATGTGTTATTTCTTTCTAAGGTAACAGAATTCCATCTCATAGACTACTTCACGGTCCCCAATTTGGATCTTAAGGGTATCGCAAATCTTACTTCTGCTATTTATTGCTTTAGCTTTTTTTTTTGGTTTACTTCCAGTTCACAGTCGTGGTCGTGCGGTAGCGTTCTCGCTTCCCGCGCCCGGGTTCCCGGGAATCGTTTCCCGGCGGGGTCAGGGATTTTCTCTGCCTCGTGATGACTGGGTGTCGTGTGCTGTCCTTAGGTTAGTTAGGTTTAAGTAGTTCTAAGTTCTAGGGGACTGATCACCGTAGATGTTAAGTCCCACAGTGCTCAGAGCCATTTGAACCAGTTCACAGTGGTTGTTCATTCCATTCAACAGGTCCAGCAGCTGTTGTCCACTTTGCTTACTTTTACTAAGGTTACCAATGTCATTAGCAAATCTTATCATTAATATCCTTTCACGGTGAAATTTAATACTAATCCTGAAGCTTTCTTAATTTCTGTAATTGCTTATTTGATGTGTAGTTTGAATGGTAGACCCGTTCTAACCCAAGCATTACGTTCTTGGTCCCCCATTTCCGCTTGGTTCTTATACTTACAGAATATTCCCCGTTTTTTCCTGCAGCTTACACCTATTTTCCTGAGAGTTTCGGGCATATAGCACGATTCTACATTGTCAAACGATTTTTCTACTTTGACAGATCCTGTGAATCTCCCTCGAGTTTTCTTCAGTCTTAAGAGCAGCGTCAGAACTGCCTCTCTGGTGCTTTTACTTTCCTGAAGCCAAAATGATCGTCATTTAACAGATCGTCCAAAATATTTGATCAGATGAACATCCTTAACTTAGGAACAAATTAATACAATAAAAAATGCGCTTCAGTTGCCAGTAATTCCTTGTTTACTGCACGAACGGTTGCGAATCTACAGCTTCTTCTTCAGGTGCCACCAAACAATTTTGGAACATAAGTACGTGGCGGGCGGGCCAGTCAGTCATAGGGAGTGACATAAATGTCAGACAAACGCATGGGAGCGTAGGACCAGCAGCCGCAGCGGCCCCGTCGACAACTCGACGAGGAAGGGGCTAATTATTTGGTGCCACCGGAAGATAAATCATTAGCCTTCGAAAGCAGTAGTTCGATAAATAACGAATCACTGGCAACTGAAGCAGATTTCTTTATTCTATTAACAGATTGTCAATTTTCTCTTCCATTCTTCTGTATATTTCTCCTACCAACAACTTGGATGTTTGACCACTTAAACTGATTGTGCCATAGTTGTCGCATTTATCTCTTAATTTATACAACAAAAAATCTAAGTGTCTGTTTCAGTTAGCACTACGACTATGAATACAGGCCCGCGAACATTCCAGTGCGAGAGTGTAAATCAGAGGAATGCTATTTAGTTCAGTTATTTCCGCCTACGTTTGGTTCAAAATGGTTAAAATGGCTCTGAGCACTATGGGACTTAACATCTGAGGTCATCAGTCCCCTAGAACTTAGAACTACTTAAACCTAACTAACCTAAGGACATCACACACATCCATGCCCGAGGCAGGATTCGAGCCTGCGACCGTAGTGGTCGCGTTGTTCCAGACTGAAGCGCCTAGAACCGCTCGGCCACCACGGCCGGCGCTTATGTTGGGGAAGTAAGAATTTCTGTTATCTTTTCCGCTTAGTGGAAGGTCTTTCATTCCTGTCGCCCATCACTCAACTTTTTGTAGTTTTACAGCCTTATTTGTTAACTCACGAACCGTATCAGATTAGTTAGTGGCAGCAGGTACAATCAGCTTCTGAACGTCCGTCTTTTTCTGGCTGGAACGAACATTAGCTGGCAGATCGTAAGCCCTTGCGCAGTTCTTCCCGCAAGAATGTGAAAAGTAGCTCTTGTTTCCGGAAGTAAATGAGGTGGCATAGACACTTCAATATTTATTAAACGGTTAAAACATGAACACATTTATTTACGCAGTTTACAGTGCGTACAAATGAATAAAACAAATATATAACTTTGTTATCCTTGTATGAAAGTGTTCCACACTGTTACAAATAGATTGTAGGACGGCCGCTGCGCTAAATTTTTTGTTGCGTGGATGAAACTTTCGGGTATATTTAGAGGTCTTATTTTATTTTGAAATAAAATACAGCTGAAGGCGTCGTTTCTGCTGCTGCATAAAGAAGTAACTGTCGCTACTTGCTGCAAGTATAAAGAAGAATAAGAAAGGCGAGTAATGCGCACTGGAGTCGATTACCTTGTCGATTACTTGCCGGCGCTCCGTGTAGGAGCAGTTCACCGATAAAAAGAGATGAGGGTGCAGATAGCTGCGACACCTGTAACGAGGAGAATGTAGGAGGGGTCTCGGTTATCTTGTAGGACAGCGCGCAGCTACGTGAACGTCAGTTAACTGTCTGCGAGGCGATAAGAAGCCGCTAGCTTTATGAAGACAGCGCCTGATATGTAACGTAGAGGTCCCGGCGTGCAGCACGGCGATTGCTGCCTTGCTGCGGGGGAGATCAGATTTCTCCTTTCGATTCTCTTTAGGAGATAACGCACGGGTGGCTCAGCTCCCAGCAGCAAGTCCCATTTACATAGTATAACATTTGTCCACTTCATCCGTCAAGTGCTGCATCACATTGCGCTCGTCCTCTCTTTTTTCTACCCTGGACCCATCCATCAGAACAGAAAAGCCAGAACCAAATTGACTACTGCTGGTTTTTCAATACCTACTCCACCCCTTCACACACACACACACACACACACACACACACACACACACACACACAGAGAGAGAGAGAGAGAGAGAGAGAGAGAGAGAGAGAGAGAGAGAGATCGCAACGCAAATGCATGATGCATGTTATGGAATTATGACCTTTCTGAAGACTAAGTCTCCTCTGCAGTCTGTAGGAATCAACATCAGTTCTGCAAGCAGCGATAGAGTGATCACTATGATCGTTGACGAGACCTTGTAGGCAATAGATATCGGCTCCCAGGTGGATTCCATGTTTTTCACTTCTAGAAAACGTTCGATAGTTCCGCACTGTTGCCTAACCAAAGAGAACACACTCGGATGACATTCATTCTTCAGGCATAAAAGTAACTTCGGGAGTACCCTAATGAAGTGTTACAGGATCAAGGAATTCACTACGTGTATAAGTGACCTAGCTGATAACGTCGGAAGATCCATGGAGCAGTTTGAAGACGATGCTGTTGTTTATAGTAAAGTCATAACAGTAGATAATTGTTTTAAAAGCAGAGCAATGATAACACTTAGAGCAGGTATTGGCTGTTTCCCCTCAATCGTAAGTGGGAGTTAGGTGGCGTGGGTGCAAGAGGAGGCATGCCCCCTCCTAGAACCTGAGGATATAGACCATTGGAGAATTTTCACGTATTTTCAGCAATTATTGTCTCTGATGCTACTAAAGTGACGACTTAACATCGCCGAAAGCGATGGGAAACCTTGTGATAAGAATCACAACATACCTTGTCTCTTTTTCTTTTTTTTTCTTTTTTTTCCTTGCTGTTCACGGGAAATGATGCTGATTCACTGGAGCGGCGGGGGTTTTGCGCGCTCTTGTGCAGTCAAAATGGACGGGAACCTCTACAGAAGAGTGGCGAAATAGTGTAATCAGTCTTACAATTTTAAGGAAAGGACGGCAATCGGTCGCAAAACCCGTCTTTTACCGTAGCAGATCAAACTTCGACTGTTACGTATTCATCATCGGTGATAAAAAATACAAAGACATGTTGAATCAACAACCAATGCAATATACTCTGAAGATCCAAAGAAACTGGTACACCGGCCTAATATCGTGTAGCGTCCTTTACCGGCACGCAGAAGTGCCTCAACACGACATGGCTTGGACTCGACTAATGTCTGAAGTAGTGCTGGAGGGAATTGACACCATGAATCTTGTCGGGCTGTCCATAAATCGGTAATAGTAGGAGGGGGTGGAGATTTATGAACAGTACGTTGCAATGCATCCCAGATAAGCTCAATAATGTTCATGCCTGGTAGCGGAAATGTTTAAACTCAGAAGAGCGTTCCTGGAGCCACTCTGTAGCAGTTCCAGACGTGTGGGATGTAGCATTGTCCTGCTGAAATTTCCCAAGTCCGTCGGAGTGCAAAATAGACATGAATGGATGCAGGTGTTGATATAGAGCGTTCCTGGAGCCACTCTGTAGCAGTTCCAGACGTGTGGGATGTAGCATTGTCCTGCTGAAATTGCCCAAGTCCGTCGGAGTGCAAAATAGACATGAATGGATGCAGGTGTTGATACGGGATGCTTACGTGCGTGTCACCTGCCAGAGTCGTATCTAGACGTTTCAGGGGTCCCAATCACTCCAGCTGCATACGCTCCACCCCACTGAAGACCGTCCACCAGCTTGAACAGTCCCCTGCTGGCATGTAGGGTCTATGGATTCATGAGGTTGTCTCCATACCCGTACACGTCCATCAGCTCGACACAGTTTGAAACGAAACTCGTCCGACCAGGCAACATGTTTCCAATCATCAACAGTCCAATGTCGTAGATGGCGGTCCCAGGCGAGGCGTAAAGCTTTGTGTCGTGCAGTCATCAAGGGTACACGAGTGGGCCTTCGGATCCGAAAGCTCATATCGATGATGTTTCGTTGAAAGGTTCGCACGCTGACACTTGTTGATGGCCCAGCATTGAAATCTGCAGCAATTTGCGGAAGGGTTGCATTTCCGTCAAGCTGAACGCTTTTCTTCAGTCGTCGTTGGTCCCGTTCTTGCAGGATCTTTTTCCAGTCGCAGCGATGTCGGAGATTTGATGTTTTACCTCAGTCCTGTTATTTACGGTACACTAGTGTAATGGTCTTACGGGAAAATCCCCACGTCATCGCTGCCTCGGAGACGCCGTATCCCATCGCTCGTGCGCTGGCTGTAACACCACGTTTAGACTCACTTAAATCTTGATAACGCGCTATTTCAGCAGCAGTAACCGATCTAAGAAGTGCGCCAGGCACTTTGTCTTATATAGGCGTTTCTGAGAGCAGCGCCGTATTCTGCCTGTTTTCATATCTCTGTATTTGAGTACGCATGCCTATACCAGTTTCTTTAGAGCTTCGGTAAATGCCGAAAACCATAGGTACAGGAATCCATAAGTCAGTACGTAGCAATAACAGACCAGTTGCCAACAGATGTTTCGGTGTATGAACACTAACACATGTTAACGAGTATCTGACTGACAGAGTACTAAGGCATTTGCTCACATCATCGCAAATGGAATGAACATGTATCGTCGAGGGCCTATGGTGGAGTGCACCTATACATCGAAAACTTTTTTATTGTAATATTTTATTTAATAATTTTTGTAATAATAACATAACTGATAAGTAGATGTTATAAAAGTGTACGTCTAGGATTAACAAATTTGTAGATAATTCATAATCCACTTTACATGCATACAAAGACATAAGAACATGGAGTGTCCTGCATAGAAATCAGTGTATGCAAATACGTGATCCATTTACACGTAATATTAAGACTGATGGATTATAATTACTTCACAAAAATTCATGCAATAATATATTTAGAGTATGTGAAGATGCTTAGAACCATTTAAGAATCTGGAATATATATAGTGAGGTAAAATAATGTATAACCGTACCGTATGGGACATGAGATGCCCTCTCTGTCCTTACAAAGCAGTGTGGTGCTAATCAAAGAAGCGCTGTGTAGCAAAACAAATACTGTGTGCTAAATTTACAGTTACTCTTTGTCACGGTATGGCCCCTGATTAGAGGCATGAATACGATAGGGATACCGGTCATGAAACCTGACAACGGCCGGTAGAGTGGCGTTCTGGCCACATGCGATCCCGTATCCGCATCCGGTGGCGCCTATGTTCTGAGGATGACACGGCGGCCGGTCGGTACTGCTGGGCCTTTTAGGACTGTTCGGACGATGTTCCTTTTTTTCTTTTTAATATGATAATGTACATTTGTTCAAAGATTTTCTTCAGAATATTTTATTCACAGCTAAGTTCATTGAGGGTGCCTTAAGGCCTCTATGTCACTACATTATGGGCTCCACTGTTTTATATGTCAGATTTTACTCACTACGTTTGTTTATACCTACTGACAGTTGCGTAAAAACTTAAATATACTTTTAATGACGCAAATTAGCACCCAATTCCAGAGTTTTAAATAGATGTAAGCATCTTCACATACTTTAAAACTATTGTTGTTGTTGTTGTGGTCTTCAGTCCAGAGACTGGTTTGATGCAGCTCTCCATGCTATTACTGTGTACTTATTCTAATCCATTAGTCTCGATATGAAACTCATCACGCTGTTGTTGTACTCTGATTTCTATAGAGGACGCCGCATGTTCTTATGTCTTCACTCACATGTAAATGGCTGTATGTTTTTTTATGGATCACACATTTCCTATTAATTTTTAAACTCTAGATACACACTCTTATAAGATCCACTTATCAGCTATGATTTTATTACAAAAATTATTTTTACAAATATTAAAACAAAAAAAAGTTTCCGATGTACAGTTACACTGATGAACCAAAACATTATGACCACCTCCTTAATAGCTTGTTTGTCCGTCTTTGGAACGAAATACGTTCCCGATTATGCGTATCAGGGATCCGACAGTTCGTTCGTAGCTTTGCGTAACTATGTGGCGTTAGATGCCTATGCACAGGTCATGTAATAACGGGCCGACGATTTGCATACGCGGAGATGGCACCCGATAGCGACCTAGATGGGTTCCGTAGGATTTACATCAGGCGAACAATAGAGGTGTAAGACTCCTAAGTACAGCTTATAAGATCTTCACAAGTATATTAAATGAAAGGATACGGACGTGTGCAGAAGGCATACTAGAGGAATATCAGTGTGGCTTTCGACCAGGCAGAGGAACAACTGATCAAATATTTGTGATAAGGAAAATGATGGAAAAGTTCTATGAATATGATATAGATCTGCATTTCTTATTCATCGATTTCAAACAAGTTTTTGACAGCATAAATCGGCAAAAACTATACAGAGTACTGAAATAAGTTGATATATGTGCTAAGTTAATAAGACTAATCAGAATGACAATGACAGAGAGAAGAGCAAAAGTAAAGGTCCTTAGCAGAACAGGTGAAAGCTTTGACTTTAATAAAGGTGTGAAGAAAGGGGATAGTCTCTCCACTGTCCTATTCAACATAGCCCTGCATAGTGCAGTAAATAAAATCAACAAAAGAGGCACCATATTTATGAAAACTAGCTAGATATGTGCAAACGCTGATGACATTGCTATAGTAGGAAGAAATACCAATACACTCCTAGAAACATACAGGGCAATGGAAACAGAAGCCTTAAAATTGGTCTCATAGTAAATGAAAACAAAACAAAATATATGGTAATGTCACAATCTGAGGCCAGAAGAACCCCTAAAAACCTAAACATCAATGGGAAATGCTTCAATGGAGTGTCCTTTTTTAACTACTTGGGTGCCCTAATAACAAATGATAACAGTATTGGAAAGGCTATAAGGGAAAGAATACAAGCAGGAAACAGAGCTTACTTTGCAAATATGCAGCTTTTCAAAAATAGCCTTGTTAAAAGAAAAACTAAACTGCTAATATATAATTCCCTAGTCCGCCCAGTTATCACATACGGCTCAGAGTTATGGACGTTGACAGAATACGATAAAAATGCTCTAAGAAGCATTAAGCGGAAAATACTACACAAAATCTATGGGCCAATAAGGGAGGAAGAAGGCTGGAGAATACGCTACAATGCCGAATTACAAGAGTTAATACAAGGCAGGGACATAGTAAAATTTGTGAAATCACAGCGAATACGATGGCTAGGACACTTGGAGAGAATGGCAGAGGATAGAATTCCAAATAAAATGATGGAAGGTATGATCCATTCGGTTAGGCGAAAAGGGAGACCTAGAAGAAGCTGGATCGATGAGGTAATAATGGATATCAGCAATATGGGAGTCCGGGGGTGTAAAAGAGCAGCAAATAACCGAGAAGCGTGGAGTAACATTGTTGAAGAAGCCAAGGCTCACCAAGGGCTGTAGAGCTACTGAAGAAGAATTTGGTCGGAGAGACATCAACGCGAGTTCACTATAATGTTCCTCAAACCATTGTAGTTCGGTCCTAGCTCCGGGACACGGACAGTTGTACCGTTGCGCAGGAGGTCTCTAAAAGCATAATACTGCTCTCACCAGCCTGCGTCAGTAGCGCGTTGCACGTTTCGAGCCGCCTTTCGGCTCATAACTGCGTTTGTGGAGACAACTTTCAACCTAGTGTGGCGAAAGTGTGATTCACCCGAAGCACCGATGCGTTTCCATTGATCGACGGTTGAATCCCGATGGTACCGAGTCCTTGAAATCGTACTTGACGATGTCGTTGGGCCAACATGCGAACACGATGGGGCGGTCTGCTGTGGAACTCCACGTTCGACAATGTAAAATGAACGCTGTGCTCCGAAACACTTGCGCGTGCTCAATCATTGTCCTCTTTCGGGACAGATGCCACAGAGCACGATCTATCCTATTTTACGAAGCAGACAAGCTCCGAACCCCAATTTCTGTGAAGAGTTGTGGACGTCAAACCAATTAGCGCCTAGTGGCAGTTTTACTGTCCTTTTACTCTTCTCGTACATGCTCACGACAGTAGCACGTGAACATTCGACCAGTTTCACCATTTAAGAGATACTTACTCACAGGCTCTGTGTAATAACAATCTGCCCTCTGTCAAAGTCAGTGGATTTTCCCATTTGCTGCCTATATCTTCGATAGAGTGATCCTCCATCCGAGTCTGCTCCGATTACATGCTTCTGCTAGCGCGTCACGTGCCGGGAACGCCCCCAGGCTTCCTCCAACGTTGCGTTGTGTGTTAACTTATCAGTGTGTACTCCGCAGACCCTCGACAATGTATGTCCATGCCGCTTGCGGTGATGCAAGCAACAAGTGACATACGTACCATTGTGTCGGGGTGTAAACACTAATACATGGCCGGCCGCGGTGGTCTAGCGGTTCTAGGCGCTCAGTCAGGAACCGCGCGACTGCTACGGCCGCAGGTTCGAATCCTGCCTCGGGCATGGATGTGTGTGATGTCCTTAGGTTAGTTAGGTTTAAGTAGTTCTAAGTTCTAGGCGACTGATGACCACAGATGTTAAGTCCCATAGTGCTCAGAGCCATTTGAACTAATACATGACAAGGGCCTGCAAATATAGATTTGCTCCAACTAACCACCGATTTTGCAACTGATTGCCGTCCTTTCCTAGTACTGAAATTCTCAACGGTCGCTGCACACACAGGGATCCAACAATCTTTTCTGTCGCTCTTCTCGTAAGAGACATTATGAACTGCAGGAATGAACCGATCCAACATGCTGAGGTGCAGAACCCTAGCACAGCAAGAACGTTCAGCAGTCTACACGTGCCCCTCATTCGTCCCTAAGTCCTAGAAGAACGCCCCATGATCGGATGCACAACAGCAGTTTACCATTTTCCTGTCGAAAAAAAAAGACTGCTGTTGGCTGACACACACTAAATAACATAGTCATGGAATATTGTTGATGTGTACATCTTTCCTTAGTCTATCGGTCAAATTGTATCACTGGAAGTAGAAAATGCTATATGGGAGAAAAGATGTCCTTCTCCATAGGTATTTAGAGTTAGTTATTTCTATAGTCCTAGTCCTATACTCCCCTGAGCCAAAACTGTACTTAATCAACCCCAGAAATGTAGAGTTACAGAAACGCTTTGTTCACCGTTAGTTGTCTCAGTCATCATTAAAAAGTGTAACCCATGAATGCATTGTAATAAATCCGCTAAGAGATGAAGCGTTGTAAGCAAACAAAGAGTTGTAGAGGCCATTAGACTTCACAAAGACTGGAACTTCCTGGCAGATTAAAACGTTTGCTGGACCGAGACTTGAACCCTTTCACGAGCAACTGCTCTACCAACTGAGCTGCCCATCTTCGACTCACGACTCGCCCTCGCAGCTTCAATTCTGCCAGTGCCTCGTCATAAAGACTCCTTAAAAGTTTATTCTCTGTTTCTCCACTCTGAAGATTATTAACAGTACATTATTTGTTGATCGTGTTTATTTGTATCGAGGAGAATTTTCTTTTCTATTTTATAGGACTATTCACTATTTTCAATTTCAACCCGACATTATCGAAATGCGATTTTTTTGTGAAGCTTTTTCAGCCTTGTATTTCATAACGTGTTAGTTACCTTAGATTTAATTGTATGAGGACGTAATTATAGTTTATTGAATAAAAATATGGCATCATCATCATTTCAATAATATAAGATGCATTATTCATAAACCACTGAAATTTACTTGTTGTATAGGTTCCAGTCTACATTCAAAATACTAAGTGTGGCAGATAGATCGATAGCTCACGCCCCGTTCCTAGATTCCATAGATTTTACTCCATGACCTCACACCACTAGTGGTGCCTATGCCAAGCGCCGACGTCTCTTAGCGCGAAGACCGCGGAGGTGGTCAGTGTGGACTAGGGCATGTACGGCTTTTCCAACGACAACAGCGGACTCGCAGGGTGGGTCGATGGGTCGGTAATGGAATATGGCGGATCACACCAGCGACCCGCAATACGTCGCATGAACAGCGCCTGTTAGCCGAAGAGCGGATAGGAGGTCGTTTGGAGAGCAGCCTGCAGGGAGCATCATCGGCGAGAGGACGATGCCAAACTGCTTTTTTTTTTTTTTGGAAGAATCCGCAAAAAAAAAAAAAAGTACTCCATCAACGAAGGAGGTAACTTACATACCCTCGTTAGACCGAACTGGAATACTTAAATACTGCGCATCATTCTGAGACGCGTGCCGTATAGCCCTGATAGACGAAAGATGTAACCGCAGATGTATAACATAACATAACGCAGATGTAACCGCGTTCCCTGCTATGTGGCTTGGGTAAACGAGCAACTAAAATCTTTCCACACTGCCGTGCGGTCTAGGGCGCCTTGCTACGATTCGCGCGGCTCCTGCGTCGGAGGTGTGAGTCCTCCCTCGGGCATGGGTGTGTGTGTTGTCCTTAGCGTAAGTTAGTTTAAGTTAGATTAAGTAGTGTGTAAGCCTCGAGACCGATAACCTCAGCAGTTAGGTTCCATAGAACTTACCACAAATTTCCAGTTTCCTTCCACACTGCTCTGACAAGCCTAAAGTATTGAATTGTTCTCCTACTACAGGCGTGATCTGACCTTGTCCTCAAAGTCACAGTGGTCTCTACTTAAATAAAAGTTGACCACAGAAAGAGTTAAATACGTGTATTTCCATTAAGAACCACAAACATATTAACAGTGAACTCACCGATCTAACTGTACAAAAAGGCAATGAAATAGGTGGAAAAATTTCCTGTACACCATAACGTTAGTGCTTGAGTGGCAGACAATAGTTCAACCAAGCAAAAAACAACCGGCATGACAAGACACAAAATCCATACATATTATGAAAGTATGTATGTATATACTATGTATGTTCCACAGCTCCTTCTAAACAACTGGTTCAATATCAACCAAACTTGGTACACATACCACTTACCGTCTAGAAAGAGCCACAGACGAGAGTAAGAACCGATAACACTTAACTGAGGTGGCGGTGACAATGCTAAGAGGAAAGGTCGAGGAGTATTTGGATAGACAGAGTCTGTCAAGGAGCAGATGGAGAGAGAGAGAGAGAGAGAGAGAGAGAGAGAGAGAGAGTGGGGGCAGGGGGAGGAGCAGACGGAATGAAAGAGGGGGAAGACAGAGGGGAAGGAGCAGATGGACCACACAGAGGGACAGAAGGATACTGGAAGAGAGTGGGGGGTGGGGGTGGAAGAGGTTGATGAGAGTGGGGGAGGAGGAGATGGCCAAAAGAGGAGGACGAGAAGGGCTTAGGTGAGGAAGAGATGAAAGGGGATGAAAAAATGGAATTTGAGGGGAGGATGAAGTGGAATGAAGGGGAAGGAGCATATGGACAGATCGGGGTGGGGAGGAGAAGGTGGAATGAAAGAGGGGGGGCTTGGGGCAGATGAAATGAGACAGGATGGTACGAGCAGATGTACTACAGAGAGCCTCAGAAGGTGATGAGGAGGGAGTGGTGCGTGGAGGAGGTCGATATAAGGTGGGGAGGGGGGGAGGGGATATGGACAGGGTCAGGGGGAGGAGGAGACTGACAGAGAGAGAGATGGATAGATAGATAGATAGATAGATAGATAGAGAGAGAGAGAGAGAGAGAGGCTGTTTTGTTTTTTACCGGCACTTCTATTAACATATATGTTTAGTTCTGTCACATCTAAATCAGCTATGAGATAATTTACGTGTTTGAGGCATAGTGTAATTTTTTTCGCTTCGTAAAATCAAAATATTTATCGTACACTTGCAGTTGATACATTAGATTTGAAAAAATAAGCTTTACAAATCAACTGTATCAAAGATGAATAATTAACAAGAGCCTTGTTATACATCATGGCAACGGCCTTGCCGCAGTGGCTACACCGGTTTCCGTGAGATCACCGAAGTTAAGCGCTGTCGGGCGCGGTCGGCACTTGGATGGGTGACCATCCAGGCCGCCATGAGCTGTTGCCATTTTTCGGGGTGCACTCAGCTTCGTGATGCCAATTGAGGAGCTACTCGACCGAATAGTAGCGGCTTCGGTCAAGAATACCATCGTAACGAGCGGAAGAGAGGTGTGCTGACCCCACGCCCCTCCTATCCGCAACCTCCAGTGAGGATGACACGGCGGTCGGATGGTCCCGGTAGGCCACTCGTGACCTGAAGACGGAGTGCTTGTTATACATCTGAAATGTACTGTATATCGAGCTATATTAGTATTCAAATAGTTGTTAATGCTTTATACATGTTTCCGTTTCTGCTGTTAAAACAGTGTCACATATATAAAACATAGATTTTTTTACAATTTCGTTGCTTTAGTATTTGGTCATTTAGAGATGAAAAAGATGGATTGGAATATTGAAAAGATTTTCGTTTACTTACAGCGTTTTCTCGTAATTTTTTTCACCCATATTACATGTGTTAGTTGTCTACCTGCTTGCTTCACATTTACCATTATCAGTACTAATATTTTCCATATGATGTAAACTCATAAATATCGTTCATCCAGATTGTTGGTTTTATTTCTGTTGCTTTTCATTTGTCTGAAACGAGTAATTCTACATTGTTAGGAACTGTAAGTCTTATGCACTTACAGTACACGAGTGTTAAGAACCAAAACAGCATTCAGCTTTGAACTATCAACTCATGAAAAATGGTCGAGAATTAAGTCTATAATTCAAGTTGGTGGCAAGGCCAAGTTGCATTTCGAGGCTCTCTCACTGGGTGTGTCGTCGTACACGAATTTAACCCTTCTGATAACCCCTTCTCGACAGAGTACGTGAATAAATGCGCTACCTCTAAACGTACGTATATGGATAACGTCAACTACTGCCTGTCACACCGTGGACGGAAACACGCGCTGCGACCCGTCACCGTCGCGTCGCAACTGGCGCTTTGCAGTAGCCGCATTAGCCGACATTATCGCACAGCGCAGCCGTGAAGTGCTGACTGTGATATCTGCGGCAATGATTCCGGCTGGCAATCAATCAAAACACGCCTCCGCACCGCCGCCGACCGGAGGCAGCTCCGACAAATTCCGACGTCAGGCCGCAGTGACAAATTACACTCCCTCCTTATGACTCACTGTGCCTGCTACATGCTGTTGCTCTCAAGCATACGGCGTGTTTTCATGTTACGAACGAATGAAAGGATTAGTGGCCTAGTAAGCATATGGTTTCTTTCTTGTATCATTCTACAAATTTTATTCTTCACTTAATCGATTAGGCTTTAAGAGCTTTCCAGGTCTTCCTTCTCCGCTTCTACCTGTTGATATATAAAATAAAATACTTGGAAAACGGTGAAGAATTACACTCAAGGTCCAAAAAACGTCTCACCACGAAGGGGTTTGGCAAATTGGCCTGATATGGAACTTCATTCTGTAGGTAGGCTGTTTAGGTTTTTATGTTGGTAACGCCACGTAGCGCTCTGTATGAAAATCACTGACTTTGCTGTGTGCAGTCTGTGGTTGGTTTGCATTGCTGGAATTTTTGCTATTGTAGTGTTGGGCAGTTGGATGTGAACAGCGCGTAGCGTTGCGCAGTTGGAGGTGAGCCGCCAGCAGTGGTGGATGTGGGGAGAGAGATGGCAGAATTTTGAGAGCGAATGATCTGGACGTGTGTCCATCAGAAAGAGTAAATTTGTAATACTGGATATCATGAACTGATATATATATATATATATATATATATATATATATATATATATATATATATATATATATATATATGATGACCTTTGAATATTATTAAGGTAAATACATTGGTTGTTCTCTATCAAAATCTTTCATTTGCTAACTATGCCTATCAGTAATTAGTGCCTTCAGTAGTTAGAATCTTTTACTTAGCTGGCAGTTTTGGCGCTCGCTGTATTGCAGCAGTTCGAGTAACGAAGATTTTTGTGAGGTAAGTGATTCACGAAAGGTATAGCTTATTGTTAGTCAGGGCCAATCTTTGGTAGGGATTATTGAAAGTCAGATTGCGTTTCGCTAAAAGTATTGTGTGTCAGTTTAGTGTTGATCAGAATAAGTAAAGAGAGAAATGTCTGAGTACGTTCAGTTCTGCTCAGCTGTTTGACAATCAAATAACGTAGAGGTTTATCAGCACAGTAATTCACAAACTTTTCTAAGGGGATGTTTCAACACAAGTATTGACGGCAAATGAAAAATTATAAACTACGGTGACCGATGCATGATGGGTGACACTGCAGCGCAATTCCACCGTTCAGTTGACAAGGATGGTAAACAGGGGACACGTCGATACCAGGGCATAAAGTTTTTGTGGGTTTCATTCCGCGTTCTTATTTAGACAGGAACCGTGCTTACTAGATAGGCGCGTGAATAATATACACAGATGTCAACATTTGAGATAGAGGACGTGTAGTTGGACTCAGAGAAGCTGGCTGGATAATCGGAGAATGCCTCGACATTTAAATAAGAGCGATGCCACTATTCGACGACGTTGCTAGGAATGGGTGAACCGTCGCTGGAAACAGTATCAGGAAGGAAGTAGTGGACCTAGGGAACGTGAGGACCGAGCAGTCATCAAAGAGGCACTCACAGTCCCGGATTCATCATCATCATCGCTCCGACTCTAGTTGATATCTGTACAACATGCCCATTTGTAGTGATATCGGCCTGGATTCTCAGTGACTGGAGTAGAATTGCCTTCACTGATGTGTCCCGCTTTGAATTGAGTCCTGAAGACCAGCGAAGACGTGTCTGAAGATGCCCCAGACAAAGGTGGGATACCAGTCCGACTGTGGCCAGCTATAAGGCTGGACAACCAGGAGTGCTAGGCTGGGGTGCCATTTCACTTCACAGTAAGACCACTATGGTTGTCATATGTGGCACCCTTACAGCTCAGCGCTACGTCGACGATATTCAATGTTCAATTTTGTTGTCCTTCAATCGAAGCAATCCTGGGCTGACATTTCAGCAAGATAATGCACGGCCGCATGTGGCGAAAGTTTCTACTGCCTGTCTTCGTGCCAGCAAGGTCACAGGATCTGTCCTCAGTTCAGAACGTATGGATCCATTAGGTCACGACCCTCTAACCAACTCGGGATCTTGCCCATCTAACGCTTTAATTGGGCAGAATTTGACAAGGTGTCCCTTAGGAGGAGTCAAACAACTATTTGCATAAGGCCCTGAGGTGGCTCAATGCGTTACTGACATGCTCTTTCGCTGAAATAACCACCTCTGGCCGTAATAACGGCCTTGATACGCCTGGGCATTGAGTCAATGGCGTGTACAGATACAGCTGCCCATCCAGCTTCAACATGATACCACAGTTCATCAAGAGTAGTGACTGGCGTATCGTGACGAGCCAGTTGCTCGGCCACCATTGTCCAGACGTTTTCAATTGGTGAGAGATCTGGAGAATGTGCTGGCCAGGGCAGCAGTCGAACATTTTCTGTATCCAGAAAGGCCCGTACAGGACCTGCAACATGCGGTCGTGCATTATCCTGCTGAAATGTAGGGTTTAAATAAATCATACATTTTTTTCTAAAATTGTAATAATTTGTCTTTTAATGTACGTCGCCTCTACCGATTTCCGCCGCATACATTCGAATTCTTCCTTCGTGGTGAGTCTTTTCAGGGAATGTATTTAGCATTTGCTAATCTGTGCCATGGATTTTGTAAATCAGGAGCTCCGATTAACTACAATACTAGTAATTGCTAGATGCCTTGGCGTACAAAGAGAGTCTATTATTCACGTAAACAGCGTAGTTACGACTATACGATGTAGTTCTTAGAAAAATTTAAGCGGTCGTCTGCAACGTATGCCCACCGCAGATCGCTCGAGTGCGTCTTGGTTTCTGTAGATTCGATAGACCTCAACACTGCCCCTATCTGTGCAAACAGCCACTGAACCTGTGAACGTGCTTCATCCCACGAAAAAATAGCGAATGCCAAACAGCGCTGACACCACTATTCTACCAAATTGACAGAGTTGTGCCGCATTGATAAATGCTAAATGAAATGTCGCGGTGTTCAGTTTACTTCCGACAAGGGCCGAGGAAAAGCGTGTGACAGAAAATCCGCACTCGGCCAGCGCACGGTGCACGTATGAAAAACAGATAAATGTCGTGTGGCTAGGGCCTCCCGTCGGGTAGGCCGTTCGCCTGGTGCAGTCTTTCGATTTGACGCTACTTCAGCGACTTGCGCGTCGATGGGGATGAAATGATGATGATAGGGACAACGTAACACCCAGTCCCTGAGCGGAGAAAATCTCCGACCCAGCCGGGAATCGAACCGGGGCCCGTAGAATTGACATTCTGTTGCGCTGACCACTCAGCTACCGGGGGCGGACGTGCACGTATGAAGTTTGGTACCCGTGGCCGGCCCTGCTTTAGAGTGTGTGATGTATGTCGTACGCGTAGCTCCGCGACTGGAGGTTCTGTCGTAGTCGAGAGATCAGGCTCTACCTGACTGGAGCCGAGTGAAGACTGCAGACATGTTTGGAGCATCTCGCCTTCTTCGCCGCAGCCCGCGGTTGGAGTTTCGCTTACGTAAGTGTGGCTGGCCACAGAGCATTGCCGCGGCGCGCCGCGCAGTCTGAGGCGGCCAGCTCCACACCGCAAGGCCGAACAGCAGCCGGTTACGCCGGGCCGGCTCAGCTGGCGAGCGGGACGGAGTTCTGTCTCCCAGCTGACCTGCAGTACACGAGGCGAGAGCGGCTCTCGTGCTCCTGGCAGCGCCTTCATATTGGAGGAGGGTTGGGGGGTGGTGGTGATGGAGGCGGTAAAGTGCAAGCCACGACACTGTCAGGTTGCGGGATCGAATCCCACATGCCTGAATTTTGCAGTCTCCCTTTCCAACCGCCTTCGCCTCTCAATGATTTGAATATATGCCAAGAACGACAACTGGTTCGATTCCCTGGCTGGATTAGTGGGATATGTTAAGGGCGTACAAGTAGCGTCAAGTGCAAAGAACTTGCAAACAGGCGACATCATACGATGCGGATTCCTTAATTTTCGGGACTGGTGCTGTCATCTGGAAAGTAGGACTAGCAGATTTAGCACCGCTAGGTGGCGAGAGCTGCATATCTGATGAGTCAGTGTGCGGAGTGGCACTCCGCTGAGAAAGCGTGTTGTGTGTCCACAGTGATTTCCGTAGTACTCTGTGTTTGGTGTGTGGCGATTTTGCTATGGATCGGCGAACAGAACAGCGCGTGTGTATCAGATTCTGTGCGGATCTCGGGAAAAGTGCTACGGAGACCCTTGCAATGATTCAACAAGTGTTTGAGGGGGCAGAGCATGAGCCGTACGCGTGTGTTTGAGTGGAACAGCCCAGGCTCTCCAAGACCCAAAAAAGCGAGACAGGTGAAGAGCAAAATGAACAGCTTCAGCATCGTTTTCTTTGGTACCGAGGGAATTGCGCACAAAGAACTCGTTCGACGCAACCAAACAGTGAACTGCGCGTACTACTGTGACGTTTTGCGATGGCTCCGTGAAAACGTGCGGCGACGACAGCCCGAGCTTTGGCGTCAATATAACTGGCTGCTGCTTCACAACAACGCGCCCTGTCACACGTCTTTGCTCACCGGTACCTTTATGGCAAAAAAACAACATGGCGGCTGCACCCCACCCACCGTACTCGTCAGATTTGGCACCTTGCACCTTCTCGCTATTCCCAAAACTGAAACTCAAGTTGAAAGGCCGTCGTTTCGACACTCCAGAGAGGATTCAAGAAGCATCTCTGGCGGTGATGAACACACTCAAAGAACAAGACTTCTAGAAAACGTTTGACCAGTGGCAGAAGCGCTGGGACCGGTGTGTACATGCGGATGGGAACTACTTCGAGGGTGATGGTCACCATTAGTCCAAAGGCAAAGTTTTCAACAGATGGCAGCACCAGTCCCGAAAATTTTGGGTAGCACTTCGTATCCCTCTTGAGAGTCTCCAAGCCATTCATGTCCTACGAATTCACTTCCAGCTTCCTGAGCACGATTCCAGGACTGTTTAGAAATTTTAATTGTTACTGATTTTTCCCTCTATTACATACTGTGCCAAGGCGGCTCGGTTTGCTGGCCAAACTACCTCTGGCACGGGTATCGATAGTCACCTCCCTTATGAATTATCTTTGGTTTTCCTGGTTGATGTGTGGAGTCTCGACAAGGAGGCAGAGTGGTGAAAGGCGCGTGACGGATGGAGGAGGGCTGGGGCAGCAGTGTCTGGCGTCGGGGTTTGACTGGGCCGATCTGGGTTTGACAACGCGTGTACCCAGCCTTATCGCTGAGCGACTTGTCGAATGTTGGTCAGCCGCTAAAGGTGACGAAGGAGCCTCCTCCTGTTATTTGAAAAGGATTTAAAAGGGTAACTGACGGTGGGGAGAGTGCACCTTAACGTACTTTATATTTTCTGGGCCTTTGATTTTGTTGTTTAAAGGAAAATTGGCGCAATATTATTGTGTCTTGTTCAGGGAATAATATGTATTTGTTTACTCTGCAGATAGCCTTGGCTTGAGAGTGGCCAGTAGTTATCAGTGCGTCTTCTGTAAAGCCACGTGATTCTGTTAATTGGTAAACCGCTTGTGTGCACCCGCTTGGGATGCGATGTTATGAATTGAAGTGGTAACAACGGTGAGTGGTACTGTACCCGATGGCAATGTCATAGTACTGTATCAGGTACTGGGTATGAATTTGAAATATGATTGTGATTCAGTAAGGTGTACTTATTCTAACGTAAGTTGATGTGTTTTAGTCATAACTGAATTACGTAGGCCTATTACTGAGTGAAATTCTCTGCTTTGCTTAAGCTCACCTTAACTAGTGTTTCCTAAAGTAAGCAATACTTATTCATGCCTCAGGGGGTTTAACTGCAACTGCTCTGTTTGTGCCTGCACCTTGTCAGTTACACTCGTATGTACTCGCTTATCATCTTACCTAGACTGAGGCGTAAGTATTTATTGTGTTCGACAAATCCATTCTAATTACCTCTGTCAATCTTCGTGAGTTTCCTCTGAGCTGATTAAAAGCCCTGTTTATTTTATCTGAGGTTACAAATTGTATTTATCTTGCTAAAACGAGTCTCATCATTTGTTAGTATATATTCTGTTATTGTTTGAGACTACTGCCTCGCGTGTGATTTATGTTCACAGTTGATTGCGAAACACGCGAGTCTACCTTGGTGTTTGCAGCTGTGACTTCTGCCCGTACCTTGGCGGCATCCTGCCCAACGCACGAGGTCTATGCGGGAGCGCTTTGTCGTCTGTCATAACTAGCAAAATATGAGTAATTGTTCCTTGGAGCTAAAACTGGGTTGAGCGACTGACGCCAGGGTTGTACACTGTGGAGTTCAGCGGGATTAACTCATGAACTCTTGTAAATTGTAAGCAAGCTGTTGATCATCTTACTGTTCGTAGAAGAAGAGTGTTCAAATTCTGTACTAATTGTTCTTCATGAAATGAGATGTGCTCCGTATTTGGTAGATGTTTCCCTTTACTGAACGACTCAAATTGCATTCTTACTGTCCATAAACTCAGATGCTTTGTGTTTATTGAACACTGCTTCCTTTTGCTTAAATTGGTAAATGTCAGTAGTTTGTCACTTTATATGTCACTATAATTCTGATGGTTTTCATGTTGTTATTAAGCTGGAATTTAATTTATCAGTGTGTTATCTTAAATAAATGGCTCTGAGCACTATGGGACTTAGCTTCTAAGGTCATCAGTCCCCTAGAACTTAGAACTACTTAAACCTAGCTAACCTAACGATATCACACACATCCATGCCCGAGGCAGGATTCGAACCTGCGACCGTAGCGGTCGCGCGGTTCCAGACTGTAGCGCGTAGAACCACTCGGCCACCCCGGCCGGCTATCTTAAATAAATGTTAATTTGGTGTAAACTATTAGCTATCTGATAGGTCTCCCTTCCACGTGTTGATTTTTGACCCTTTATGCTAAAACTAATAGGCGAGTGCATTTCATGTGTGATTCTATCTACCACACGGGTATACATAAACTGCCTTAAGCTTGTTGAAATGAAAATAATGGAGCAAATGAGGATGCCATGGATTAAATGCAATGACGTAGAACGACGTCTGGGAACTCCGTTCAGGAATTCGAGAGGTATGTACAGCCTGACTTTTTTTTGCTTTTTTTGCGTACGGGAACG